>NC_056734.1:252247956-252342956 GCF_019279795.1 Protopterus annectens
CAGAGAATTCTCATTCTCTGGAACAGGCTCCCCATCCATGTATAGCAGAGGTCTCCTTCCAGTTACATATTTAAGTACAACGTGGACCAATGGATGGACAATCGGGAATTCACCCCTGGTCTGTCACCTATGTCTCTGATGGACAAAAGCAGTTACTAAACCACTCCCAGTATAAATCAAATTTGTGGGTCAAATTTGAGTTGCATTGCTAGGCTTAAAGAGCCCTACTGGTTGGTAGCCTAGGATACACGTATGACCCTATAAACCTATTAACATATACTGCAATTGTCTCTAGAAACTTCATAACTAACATACTTCTTTCTACTAAATGTCTATAATACATAAGGACACAATTGGGTTGGATTGCACGGCTAGGCTTATAAAGGCCCTGGTGGTAATTAGCCTAGTATATAACTATGAAACCAGGGACATTTGTGTAGAGTTTATGTATCACTAGATGTTATCCTGTGAAGAGTTTATGTATCACTAGATGTTATCCTGTGTAGAGTTAGGTATCAGTAGATGTTATCCTGTGTAGAGTTTATGTATCACTAGATGTTATCCTGTGTAGAGTGTATCACTAGATGTCATCCTATGTAGAGTTTATGCATCACTAGATGTTATCCTGTGAAGAGTTTATGTATCACTAGATGTTATCCTGTGTAGAGTTTATGTATCACTAGATGTTATCATGTGTAGAGTTTATGTATCACTAGATGTTATCCTGTGAAGAGTTTATGTATCACTAGATGTTATCCTATGTAGAGTGTATGTATCACTAGATGATACACTGTGAAGAGTTTATGTATCACTAGATGTTATCCTGTGTAAAGTATATGTATCACTAGATGATATACTGTGATGAGTTTATGTATCACTAGATGTTATCCTGTGTAGAGTTTATGTATCACTAGATGTTATCCTGTGAAGAGTTTATGTATCACTAGATGTTATCCTGTGTAGAGTTTATGTATCACTAGATGTTATCCTGTGTAGAGTTTATGTATCACTAGATGTTGTCCTGTGAAGAGTTTATTTATCAATAGATGTTATCCTGTGTAGAGTTTATGTATCACTAGATGTTATCCTGTGAAGAGTTTATGTATCTCTAGATATTATTCTGCGAAGAGTTTATGTATCACTAGATATCATCCTGTGTATAGTTTAAGTATCACTAGATTTTATCCTTTGAAACTTTCTTTGTTTTACTTTGTTCATGGTAAGGAGACCGATATCTCAATGTCATCTTACCCTGTGGCTGAAATGGGTTCTTTGTGATCAGGCCACTATCCCAGAAAGAAACACAATATAGATCAACTTTTTTATTTCATAAGCAACTGACATTTTCAAATGATGTCCTTGTCCTGATCAGTTTCACATAATACAGTCTTCAATATTTCCAAATTTTACATTCTCACTTTCTGCTGGAGATGCTGGGTGGGATATATGAACTATTACGGTATATCAATATCGCAAAATAACATCCATTTCTTACACCATTTTGTATTATACAGTTGTACTGGTAGTGGAATAGAATGAAACACAAGCCCTTTTACAAATAAATTCAAAAAGTGTAACAATATAATGTTATGCTGAGTCAGTGAATTGTATTGTGTGCTTCATGTTGGAGTTATAACTGGTGAAGGCCATGTAGTGATGGACCATGTAAGTACCATAATATATAGCCTTGAGGCTCTGTTCCTGTAGGAGAGAAACATTCTCATGTAGGTCATAGATTCATAGGCCCTAGCAAGCCTATGGCCATTGGAGACCATTCCAAAGCTCAGCCCCATCACCTAGTGCTGGAGGGAGAATAACAATGCCTCTTCCATTAAGTAGACTTTCCTCAAGTTTCTAAGGTACAAATGTTTATTCCCCACCTCACCCACTCCCTTTAGTTATCCAGACTAGTTTTAAAGGTTACTAGGGAAGTACTCTGCCTGATATGGAAAGTCACCCTATTGAAGAAACATCTAGTATTGTTGATGTTGAGGTGCAGGTCTAGGTCTCCAGAACTGGGGAGATGCTTTACTTCTTGTTCTATGAAGGTATAGTAATTTAATAACTATGGGATCATTCTTAGCTTGGAAGGTTAAAATGAGTTCACCCCACAGAAGTTTTTATGACACTGGGTAGAGGGAAACAGTTTTTAATCTCTCAGAGTGGCCAGGGTACTGTGTTGTCAGGTTGTTCTTTTCCCCGAAGCTGCACTACTGTGGAGTTAGTATATACATAAATTTAGGGTTGGCTCTCCTCTTCATAAGGATTGCAGGGGAATTGACACCTTCCATGAAAATTAAGTTTGTTTACCACTTCAAGTTTTCAGTGGCAGGATTTCAGAGTAACATCACTTGCTGTATACAGATATTCCTAAATTATTTCCCTTACCACTGTCTCTACATCTTTACACACAGCTAAAGTTAATGTGGAAGGTTAATAATCTTTGAACATTGCTCTGCTTTTGCTCTTGTTAAGGGAAGTATTGGTCATTGCATTTAGATTCAGTCCTGCAAAGACTGGTTGACATTTACTGTGCAAAGAAGTGATTTACACAAAAACATCTGTCCACATACTTTTTGCTATTCACTTCCTGATTTTAATGTACAAACTGGAAGCTGGTGCAGCATCTAGAAAAATAAATATCCCTTTTGTATTTGCTTTGTTAATCCTGAATAACTAGCATTTGCAGGACTGGTCTTCAAATGTATGATCACATACTACTACTAGTTATCTCTTCTCTTTTCTTCTCTTGAATTCCATTGCACCCAATGACATTGGGTAACATTATTGCTTGCATCCTTTCACCACCATTTTTGCACAAACTGTCTGCAGTCCATTCCCTTTACTTGGTCTGTTCTAGACATTGGCATTGAGCTCACTGTCAACCATTTCCAGCAATCTTTCTCCCTCTTTAATAACTCTCCATCCAAACTCTGGAACATAATGATTCATTTAAGAACAGTATCTTCCAAATGCAGTCATTAATAATTCATAGCTAATCATAAAGGTTGTGCATGAAGGCACGACTGTTCATCCTCCTATTTCATTCACTTTTCTTGCTACCTATACACATGGTAACAAAACTGTTACTTCCACAGTGGTCTGTAACAATGACCATAAGTGATTGCTGTATAAGTTTTAATCTTCTATAGCGTTAGAAATCTAAGTTATGACATTCCAGTGTATGCAGTAGTTTATATTTTTATGTATTGGAATTTACTATATGGATTAGCCATTTGTCAAGATTTTTTAAATACTTTTTATATGTCAGCATCCTTTTTTTTTCATTTTATACATCAGATATCACTTTTGTAAGCATCAGTGTACATGCATATGATCAATTGCAAATTGCTCGAGCGGGTATGGCTGAAAGGAGTGTGACAACCTCTCAAAACTGCAATTGCAAGTGTTGTGAATCGCAAAATCCCATCCCCTTTTCGACTCATGTCAGCACTCGTTTTAGGGTGTAGAGTGGTCGGAAATGTCGAATTTCATGTTTTTACAACATTCTGACCATTCGGCTTTACGGGATTCACGGATAAAAGTCGTTCAAATACATGGCTGCGCCTAAAGAAAGCTCTGCACTAGACCAGGAATCTCTCACAATCTGACTTCTCAAGGAATTGATAAACCATTTATCTTCACCATCCACTCCTGTACTACCCTCCAGACTGAACCCATCCCTGGAATACCTGTCACCTGTCTACCTTACTAGGATTACAACAAAGCAGATCACATCCTTACTAGACCAAGTTATACTTAACGCAACTACTGCATTCAACAAGTTCTGACTAGGTTTTATAGAACTGCAGAGCCTATGTTGTCACCCTTCTGCTTCACCTCTATAATCTTTGCCTCACATCAAACACCTTGCTCATACTGCAAACACAAATTCCTGTGGTGAAAGACTCTGAATCCAAATACCAACGAGTACCAAAACCAAACTTTAATAAAAATAAGTTAAGCACTTTCGTTCCTCTAAAACAATTGTTGGAACTTTTTCAGAACCAAAAAGCAGATCCTAAATTGCATTTAAATAGTATAAAAAAAAATCATGACTCACTTAATAAAAACAAATTAATTTACTAAATGTTTCAGCTTTAAGACAGAAGAAATAAATACAGAGTCATTTAACATTGTAGCATCAAGTCGAATTTGCCAACTCAATTCACTTTAGCTGGATGTTCATCAACTACATAACCCCAGAAATCAAAAATGACCTGTAGAAGTACCATAAAATAAAATTTATGTGAACCATAAATGTTAATATGTTGATATAATGCATTAGTCATTTTACCATTCCTAATATCCATTAAATGTTCATAAATCCTATTCCGCAATTTTCTACTAGTTATCCCCATGTAAAATGTTGGACAAGAATCACAGCAGGCTAAACAGGCAACTCGAGTAGAATCGCAAGAAAAATGCCCTAACTCTTGCAATTGCATTCCATTAACAAAAATACTATCACCAGTTTTTATGTTGGCACAATAATTGCAGCATCCACACTTAAACATTCCATGTTTTCTATTACCAGTGTTGAACCCTGGACCTTGTTCAAGTAACTTCTTAAAAGCTAAATCCCTCTAATAAACAATACATGGCCTCTCACGCCAGGAACCATTAGTTTTAAAAATATTCCAGCGGCAATACAGACATTCAACTGAGGCACTACTGTTGTCTAAAAAAGTTGCAATAAACAGCATTGACGTATTGGAACTTCTTACATTTAAACCATTAGAAGCATCAAATTTCACATTTGCCACCAACCTCTTGGATAGAATAGGACAATAAACCCCATTTAATCTCTTACAAGCCACTTCACTTTTAATTTCTTGCAACATTAACATAAGATACCCTCTATGCCTAAACATGTCAATTAGCACCTCACAATCAATAAAAAATACTGCATCATCTGAAATGATTTGAGCTAAACAGACCATCTGTCCTTTAACGATGCCCTTTTTCTGATGATGTGGGTGCCAGCTATCATAATGCAAATAGTTATTAAAAAAGTGCCTTTCCAAAATATGTTAGACAAATAACAAGCATCAACAGAATTCTTCATAAGTAATATGTCCAAAAATGAAATATGATTGAAATCAAACTTGTGAGTAAATTTCAAAAATACAGTGGTGGCATTTATATATTCTAAAATGTCTTGTAGCTTAGCCTGAGTGTCATTCCATAAAATAAAAATGTCATCCAGGTACAGCGTATATAAAAGCCAAAAATCTTTAAAAATGCTATTGAACACATAATGGCACTCCCAAAAGGCCATGACTTGGTTGGCGAATGAAGGGGCACAAGCCATCCCCATCGCCACACCTGTAACTTGTTGATAATATTTGTCATCAAAAAATATAAAATTGTTCTTAAGAACAAAGTCCGGAAGATAGACCACCATGTTAATTCTGTTTTGTTGCAATTGACCAATTAAAACCAGCTGGTTTTCCAGCTGTTTCGGACCTAATGAATGGGGTATGACAGAGAAAAGGTTTATTACATCAATAGTAACAAAAATAACATCATTATTGAAGCCATCCTCATTAACCTGTCTCAAAAAATGCCAAGAATCTTTGCTAATGTAAGATAATTTACCAACTGACCCTTTCAACATCATATCAAGGAATCTGGCAATAAAACAAGTTTTACTTCCATGAGCCTCCACAATTGGTCAAAAGGCAGATCACTCATATCTTTATGTACTTTAGGGATAACAAAAATACCCGCAATGACTGGTTTGGAATTTAACATGAAGTTTAATTCATGTAAGGAAATTTGACCCTGTAAATGCGTGTCATTAAGTTCCAAGTCAATTTTCCTTTAAGCTGTAAAAGTTTAATTTCAAGAAACCTTCCTATAATAGCAATCATTAAGCAAAGTTCTCATTTTATCATTGTAGTCTATAGTATTCATTATAACAAGACTAACTCCTTTGTCTGGCTTCATAACTTGTAAAATGAACGATCAGTCCAAATAGCCTTAAAATTGACAACTCATGACCAACCAGATTGTAATATCAGTGCTTACTGATACGACCCAGAACTTGTCTTATTTCAAATTCACAGAGTCTTTCAAACATAGAAACATGGTTGTTCATGGGTGGGTTGAAAACACTAGCTCTAGAACAATGATTTTAGTTAAAATGACTAAAATTAGCTGGAAACCAAATTCAGCTTACGAGTGTATAATTTCAAATCAATTACTGTACTTACTAGATTCGCCTCTCTCGCTGGCACAAAGGATAAGCCTTTTGACAGGACATCAGCATGATCTTTCATTAAAACTTTCCCTGAAGAATTAAATAGTTTAAAGTCTTTAGATATGTTAAAAATCGCAGTAACACCTGACACTCATACCATCCATATCAGAACCATTCAAGAGGATGGTATCCGCCAATTCTGATCCACCAATCTCACTTTGGGTCTTGCTCCTAATTGGTGGAATCCCAATGACTCATTGAAGTGGTGTCCACCTTTTCCCAATTGCTGGTTCCTGTTCTTTATCCTCTCTGAGCATCTTGGTTCTAAAGGGACTGCCTCTGACTGATTCTGATTGGTGCCCTCGGTCCCTTAAAAACATACACCATTGGTTGCCTGAATCTGGGAGGAATGTCTATTATCAGCCTGAGGTTTAGGATAAGCTTTGCCTGTTGTATAACTATCCTGATCTCTAAAAACAATTTTTAACTTTCTGATTCAGGATAGAAGCACAAGTTTTGTCAATATCAGAAAAAAATTGATAATCATTCCCATATTGCTCATACAACAAATCATTGTATTTAAACTGTTTAACTTATCAATATCATTAGACAGCCACCCTAATTCCATGTCATTATACTTAACCATCACCTTCATCAAATTGAGTCCCGCTTTATCAAATATCTTGAGCAACTCCATATGGTAGTAGGAGCCATATATAACCCTGCTGGGTAACGCCAAAGGCGCACATCTTTTTGGACCTGATTTTTTGGATGTTTTTGAGAAGGTAGGAATTGTCCAGTTGAAGTTTTTTATAAGCCAGCAACTTCTTCTCAAATAAGTTTAAATGGTCTCTCAGGCTGCCTGAAAATAATTCAGAACTACTCTTCTCGACTGTTTTCTCCTGGGAAAGGAACTCTAAATTATTATTTTTCCATTTTGTCAAGTCAATTAAATGCTTGTCTATATTATTTCCAGTATTCTGTGTTGGCTGGGTTAATGGCAGTCCAAAACTCTCAGCATTAACAGAAGTCAAAGAAGCTTGCTGACTATTGCCCACTGTAATACCAAACTGCTGACTTAACTGCTGTACCAGCAGGTTTACAATTAGATTTGCGAACTGCAGTCTATTGAGAGTGACAATGTTGACTTGCAGTTTTTCAAGAGGCAGTTTTGTAAATGCAACTACATTGACTACACTACATCGCATTGGTAGTGTAGTTCAAGTATTTGGGTTCTGAATATTGAGTGGAGATCACAGTTCAATGAGGAAAAGGGAAATTCACCCATTTCCTCACTGTAGTGTGATCTTAGAATTGGTATATATAATTTGCAGGGAGGGGTGCAGCTGTACCACTGATTCTAGAGTGTCACGATACATTATGATGCATAGTTTGGGTAACTGACGTCACCTTTGCTATGTCAAATATATCAAACTATGTGAGTCTATGTATTCAGTTACACGTTTCCTGCTTGTTCGCTGTTGCAATTTTCAAGATATTGGTTAAATGTTAAGGCCGATTGACGGATGCAGTTTCAAGGTTTCAATAGTAAACCTACTAGCACTGTAAGATTGTCAATAAGCCAAATCAGCTTGCTCACACTGTGAAAATCAGCACTTATTAGACCAACCCCAAAGGAATCAAACACACACTTCCACTAATTATTTCTGACCTATTGCTATACTAACTACTCTTTTCAAAATTCTGGAGGAACTTATTTACAACCAGCTCACCATCAACCTACAAAAATATCACTTGGTGTCTAATAAACAGCATGGATTTTGGTCAGTGTTGAGTACTATGAATGTACTCTGGACCCTTAGAGATGACATCCTAAACAACATGGATGGATATAACCTAATTGATGTGCTATTCATTGATATTACACAAGCTCTGAGATTGTGGATCACTCCATTACACTATCCCACCTCACAGAGATTGGCATTCACCAACAAATAACTCATTGGCAACAAGACTTCCTCACAAATATATATTTAATTATAAAAATTGGTTAATCTCTCTCTAAGAGTGTCTCCATTCAATCCTCACCCCTTTCCTCTTTTAATATTTGTAAACAAACTCCCAGTTGATTTGCACCACATATAACTTATTCTAGAGATGGTCACTATGACATCCAGAACTAATCAAACTGACCTCCTAAAAATAACCAAATGGCTCTCCTCAAAAATGCCCCTGCTCAAAGAATAAAAAAAAAAAAAAAACTGTGATCTTCAGAATAAATAAGAGACTAACAAAATGCTCCATCACTCTTCAGATCATGCACTATTTCAACAATCACCCACAGAAACCATCACATTCTCTAAATAACTGGTCATCTGGCTTGATCAATTGCTTGCTTTTTAGATTCACATTGGAAAAATCATATTTAAAATCAACTATCTCCTATTCTTCGTCCGAAAGCTCTCTTAGTTTTTCACTTCACCTGCCAGAGCAGACAGAGCAAAAGTATTCTGCTTGCCCAGATAGAATATGGCTTACTGATATTTGTCACAGCCTCATTCAACAACACAACATATAAACCATCTTTTAACAAAATAGTTTGCTGCATGGACAACCCCTTACATCTAGAATATCATTGCCTCACACTATTTAAAGTTGCATGGCTCCCAGGCTTAGATACAGCAAGCTTCTAGGCTCAGTGCTATTTAATATACTCCATTAGGATCCACCATCACCACTCTTCAAAGGATTCATCACAACTGTCAACACATATAACCTCAGGAACCAACCCAACTCAAGCCTAGAACTTTGAATCACTATAACTAAATTACTCCACCCCAACTGCTGTTTCTCTGAGTTTGGTCCCAAAATATGTCAATCTCTCTCACCACTTATAAAGGAAATATTCAGCTAGTCTAAGTTTTGAGCCATATTCAAATAAATTCTGTATAAACAAAATATATCAAAATGTCACAATATAGGGTATAACACTGAACACAGTTTAATGCAGTACTCTCTACTCTCTATATTTTTGCTTCAAGACTGATGTAACCTACAATTATCTCTAATGTACATATACTTATAGCATTTTATAGTCACAACTGTTTTGCTAATTTCAACAGATGATGCAGTGTTAACTCCTTATACAATGATGTTATTGTTTATGTAGATAATACCTATATGTTTCATCAATTATTGCTGTTTATACTCTGTGTTGGTCTTTTTCCATGCCAGGGCTGAGCTTGCAATCGGCCATTCTTTCAGCGGTGCTCTACCCACTTAAACAAATGTAAAATAAAAAAGTGAAATAAATAAAAATTCTAGTACTGTCACTATGTTACTTGCTAACAATGTGTGTTTGCAAGAAGAACCATGCAGTTTCAAATTGTTTGGTTCTTTTTCCCCAAAAGCCAGTATGGCACTTAGTGGTCACTTCCTAATCAAGGAATCCTAAAGAGTCACATCTCCGCAGTACTGCCCATGATAGTAACCTCTTGGGCTTTTTTGTGTCTCCTCCACCTCGCAGTTTGTTTTCTTATCTGTGTATTTTGTATTCTGTGGTGATATACAATTACTGGTTTACAGCTATGCTGTTATTATTGGTTTAATTATCCTTCTGTGGGTCTTGCATTGAATATCTTTTTTTAAATTGAAGTGTTATACTCTTGTTCTTGTTATCCTTGCTTTCTATGTACTCTCTGGTGAGTTGATACACGGAATTTCGTTTAGGCTGCACTTGTATAGTCCTAAATGACAATAAAGTTTACTTTCACTTGACTTTGAATTATTCATTTCATGCAAAGCCTTAAGTTCCATTTGTGTGACAGTGCATGCCATATGATGTAGAAAGCGAAGGGCTAAAATGAATCAAATGCTTCCTAGTGGTTGTCACCTTGCAGACATTCAATCATGTTGATTCTTTGAGTAAGGCTGAGGAAAAATGGTATCCCACAGGTAGTCAACATTCTGTATGGGGAGGAAAAAGATGTAAAATATACAAACAAGAAAAAACTCTGATTTGTTCTGTATTGTTACATGAATCATTCCAAAAATATTGCTGGAACTGATGTCACTGGTAGAAAAGGACTGTTGGTTTATTTATGCTATTTCTTTTCTACTTGGGCACAAATAAGGTGCTTCTACATACATACACAATTAAATTTACATTTTCTGTGAGATTTTTCAGTTCTTAGTCTTCATGCTAAGGTACTTTAGTGTTTAATTTTGTTTAATGACTTTCTTCATTCGGGTATATTGCTTGCGTGCTACTCTTTCATTTGTGCAATATTGAATAAACAGCACAGTGAAATAATAATCATCTAAACTTATTAAGTATTTTATGTACTTGTGACTGAGATGAGACAGACACCATTTTTATTTAATTATTGCACCAGCAGATTACCTTTAAACATGCATTCAGTCTGTCTCTGTAGAGCTTTGACATCATCATGCTGGTCTGTACATATTCTGCTTTTAAATGCAGGAGCGCTGCATAATGTTTACATATACGTTTTTCTTGAAACATGAATCAGAAATTGCTAACTGCAGTCACACCATGTGTTCAACATGCGCCAACATATAATTAGAGGTAAG
This sequence comes from Protopterus annectens, assembly GCF_019279795.1. Taxonomy (NCBI): domain Eukaryota; kingdom Metazoa; phylum Chordata; order Ceratodontiformes; family Protopteridae; genus Protopterus; species Protopterus annectens. The sequence continues at coordinate 252,258,716 of NC_056734.1, forward strand.
TCGCTTTACCTTCACTTGTTTTCATGGCAATAGCTGCAAAGCATTATACATGCAAAACTTCCCTGACTTTTAAACCTATGAAGTTGCTGACTTTACCATAAGTAAACTAATTATAAAAGAGAAAAATATATGAAACTTAGAAACTGAGTGACCACTGTGACTTCCAGAATCTATATTGTTTTGTTTCATACTGTAAAAGTTCACTCAAGTAAAACATTGGATATATACAGAAGCTGCAGAGAAAATATACACTGTCATCTTCTGGACAAGTCTGGGAACTGCAAAATGAGAAACAACATACCTTAGCTCAGTTGACCAGATATATATATTTTTTTTATTCAAGTGCCTTAGATCTGTTTTGATGATATCTTGATCTGTTCGGTTTTTTTTCAGACAACTTACTTTGACTGCCTAGGGATCTAGTACCAAAACTCATTGTAAGTTAATGGCTTCTAGTTCCTATGTTATTTTATTTTTGTTGCCATTAGTATATAATTAATGACTGTTACTTAAAATATAATGTCATTATCATTCATTTATATTCTTACTGGATTGCAGTTTATTAGCAAAAAAGCAAAGGAGGTGAGTGCAAATTTCTGCTATTTTAGACATTGATCACAGCTTGTGTGAATCCGCTTCTTTGGTATATTCATATCTAGAAAGTCATTAGCAGGGCACTCACTGTCCTGTTAGGTAATTGGAGGCTGGAAATTACATGCAACATAGATTATTCAGAACTTAAAAGAGCCTTCACCTTGATAAATGGGAATTTGAGGGAGTTTGAAAAATAAGAGCCAAATGGCCTGGCCTGTATACTAAGAGACAGCTGTGAAAAGGAAAGAAAAAACAAACATAACCAAGGCACTGTTCTTAGGGTGGGTTAAGTAGTTTTTAAGTAATCCTCCACCTTTCTGGAAGGAAATTAGTAGCTTAACTAGAAGAAATGCATTCAATGGCTAGGTCATTCTACTGGGTAGAGATGAAAAAGGCCTACTGCTCCTGAAGGATTTCATTTCAGCTGTCTTCCACTGTGTATCACGTGACACTTGACAGACACTCCTGTGCTAAAGGGGGCATGTTTCAGAAATGTATCTTTCACTGTGTCATTAACTGATGTTACTCTTGGTTCATGTCCATTATCAGCCATGAGAATCCATAGCCTGATATTTTATTTGTAATTACCAGAGGGAATGCACCACATTTGTCAGTATCTTCCTTGTGCATATTATGAACAGCTTAATTTTACCTGTCCATTTCTGTGTTCTTTAGAAATCAGTGTCAGTGATTTATCTCCTAAGATGGGTAATATGATAGGACTGGCTCCTACTAATCTAAGAAGGGTTATACAATACAATCGACTCATACTGATTTAAGAAGGATCATACTATAGCATTAACTCATACTGACCAAGCACTGTTTTTGACCTACTTTCTAAGATATTTGAGATGACAGTTATTTCACAGTTATAGGCTTGTCTCAGCAAAGCATGACTTTGTGCAGCCATGCAACAGAGTTTGTTGTTGTGAACACAACAGAACAGCATAATTCTGGCAGTTACAAACCACATGTTCAAGACCATGATATAAGTCAGCATACAGTTGTTATTCGGTACTGTATACTAGCCTGATGGCCTCTACAGCACCGATTTAGAGAGGTTTACTAATTACCTTAACAATGGCTCTCACTGCATTGCATTCACATTGGATGGATTCACTCACAGCATTAACTGTCATATCTGTCAGACTGCAGTGACTGGTAAGAGGGTTGCTATTGTTTTCAGATTTTTGTTGATCATTTTTTTCTACTCTTTCTTTTCCTTCTTCTTTGTGAATTATTTCAACAAGTAGTACCTGCAAATGATCAGTTGTAGTCAGTGTGCTGTCCTGGTAAACATATGTAAAATGCATAAACAAACAAATAAAACATTTTCTTCTCATTATACTAAAAAATTAACATACTTTATGCAGATAATTTGATTGTTGGGAGGAATGATAAATTTTATTTTATTTTTATTTTATTTTTATTTTACATTTGTTGACCGGGATAGTCCGACTGGACACATGTCCGTTTTCAGCGGAGGCCCGGGGAGAAAAGCTCCAATATTACAAAGTAGATGACAACAAAATATGACAGATATAAAGGTTTATAAATTATACATTTCATACATAGAAGGAAGGAAAAGATTAAAAAAAATTCAATAATGTGTACAATGATTGTAGTGAAGAAGACAGGACCTTCATGTTATGAGTTAAAGGTAGAAAGCAGGTGGCTTAATGCCTAGGTGGAAGGTACTGGAGAAAAGGACTGGGAATATTACTTAGTCTGGATTAGAACACTGGCAGAACACTTAGAATCTTCAGTTGTTCTTAACAAACAGATATTCATCAATTTGTCAGAGAGAGTCAACAGGACTAGCATGCATGAATTCAGTAAAAATCAAGACAGGGATATTTGGAACCCACAAAAAGGCTTGCATTAGTCAATACAAAGTAGAAATAAAATGGATGAATCCCGGTAAATCAAGTGATAACAAAAGCAAACACACGTATAAACAAAAATCTCAAACATATAAGGTCTAAATAGCATTAACATTGTTAAAGTTCAGGAACTTTTATATCTTGTGGTTTGGCTAAACTCTTGCCTTTCATTTTTCTGTCACCTTAGAGAAATCACTTTTTTTCTTAAAAACTTGCTTTTCTGAACTTTTAAACTGTAAAAGTTGAAGGAACAGGGAGGGGCCATGAATCTTTTACAAGGTATCATTTTTTTCTTTCCTACTAGGCCTGTAAATAGTTGAAGAAGAATCCCAACCTGTCTTTAATACATCCTCCCTGTCACGCTGTCAACCCCACTAAAAATGTAATCACTGCAAAGTGAGCTAAGCAGCATGTGAAGATCCACTGTAAACATTCATATTAAGCATTGCCTCTCACTGGTGAGAGCAAAGTGGTTGCTTCTTAATGCTAACTACTGTGTCTCAAAAGTATTTTTTCTGCTTGGAAACTACCTTTACCAAAAAAAAAAAAACAAAGTATTTCATATGCAGTCTGAGAGCCTTTACATCTTTGACTGTACATTTAGCCTCAGACTGTTGCTCATCTGGTCAGAATAAAACAGACAAACATTTGTGAGTTCAGTTCAAGCAGCTTTATTTCACACAAACACATCAGAAATAAACTTTTTCAACTTAAACTTAAATATGCTTATAAACAGACTGATTACCACACTCATACATGTTAACACTCTGGCTATTCTCTCAAAATGGTACTGCTGCCTGACAGACATACAGATAGATATCAGACAAAAAGTGTCCAAACTTGACTGAATGTTATTTGCAAACATGTTTAATTTATTTATTGCCATTTACATCACTTAACAGCTAAACAGTGAAAAACAAGTGCAGTAAGTCGGACACATAGGAAGCAGATGATATCAATCTGCGATCTGGGATTCTTAATATCTGAATAACATTTTGTGGAAAATACAATGATGAAAGCCTTGAAATCCAATTAAAAATGTTCTTCTAACTGAATATTAAGCACAATGAAAAAATGACAGTAATAAACAAATAAGTTGCATCACATCATTATTAAAGTGGATGTGCTACAATCGTATACATTGATGTGTAATGCAAGACTGAGCATTCTCTAAACTGTTTTGAATAAATCCAGTGCAGTGGAATACAGTGTATAACATGCTACTCTATATTTGGTAGCTAGGGTCACTACACCAAATTAATGACACTGAATACTGTTAGCAGAGAATACCACAAACAGGAAGAAACATTGCAACAGACAACTGAAGATAACTTGCAGATGTTATGCCTTCCGTAGCAACACAAAGCTGTATGAATAGAAAAGTGACATCACCTGTGCAAAAGTTGTTTTGACACATTGTGAAGTGCTATAACATGTTAAGTATTCATGGAATTACAAGCATTTCTTAGCTTTAGTGTGGCAGTTAATTGTTCATTATACTTCTCTTATTCATTGTCTTCTACCTGTTTTTCAGGCTCTTGGTTTCTTTTATTTTTAATTAACTATTCACTTTGTATTGCTGTAAATGATCATGACAGAATAAAAAGGGCTCTTACAATTTAGCTCATTTAGCTGTAAAATAAACAAAGAAGAAAATAAAGATGTATGCTCTTTATAATAACCTAATAGGAACTAAAGTACATTGCATGCAATCAGAAAAATCCCACTCAGTGACAACATATTTGTTTAGTCACAGATGTTACACAAGCATTTTTATGTTAATTTGGTGTACATATGCTTATATGATGCACCATTTACAAAATAGTATGTCCTTCGTAGCTCTTCCTAATATTAACTGCACCATTCACTTTGAGTTGCTTTCAGTATGTTTCTATGTTATTTTTATGAAATGCGATACTATGCATTTTATTACTGACGTTGAGAACTACAGATTTTGGAATTTTATACTCCTGACAGATTGTTCCAGGTGTAAATAGGTTTGAGATTAGGTATTTGACAAAGTATGGTTAAACTTTATATGCAGTTGTTCAGGATTTCAATTTAAGGGAAGGCACATGCAAAGCAAATATAGACTGCAAATGTGTGGTGATCAGCAGACACTCTTGACTTTCCTTTCTCTAAAATCAACTTTCTGTTATCTAGTTTGCATGGCTTATGCTGGCACATTAGTCACTTCAGGTTAAATGAAGTCACAGGCTTCAGACACATAAATCACAACACAACAGCCAAGCCCATTGAGACATGCTGCCAAAGATGCTGATATGGTCAATGAAACTCTCCAGTTAATACGCTATATGTCAGCAAATGTAGCTTAATGGCTGAGTCATACATGTGCAACAGGTGTCTAATGTGGTGGTGACTTCACTTTCAAAAAGAACTAACAATACATATATATTTATTCAGTGTTACCTGTTGCTGCCAGAATAACTATGCTATTTAAATTAGTCTCCTTGACATCAAACAGCAACAGCTAGCAGCCAATGATTTTTCTACTCTGAAATGTCCACCCACAGATGGAAAATGTCCACAGTGAAAGACTAGAAGATGATGTACCCTCATTATGAAGTGTGGCAAATGCAACACTGAAACTGTTACCTTAATCAAGATAAAAATGACAAAGATGAAGTTCAAGTGAGAAAATACATTGTAAACTCTACTCTACCTTCTTGTACAAGTATGTAGTAGCAAAGATATTTATGGCATTTGGCTTAATACCATGGCATAAGAAAGTTTTATACACACACACACACACACACACACACACACACACACACGCACACACACACACACACACACACACACGCGCGCGCGCACATATAAACACACAAGCACATGCAGACACAGACAGATCTTGGTCAAATGAGGCCCTAGGCAGGGTGATGGATCAGGGCCCCCCTACACACACAGCAGCCCTCCACCCCCCACCCCGCAGGATTGCAGTCTCCCATTGCTTGGTATTTCTCCTCTGTTATCATAAACACTGTTAAATCCTGTCAGTGCACAAACTATTTTCTTCTTTACTTCTACAGTGATTACACATATTTGGATTTAATTTAATAATTCTATTTCAAATTTTGTAGCACAAACAATGATAGATGTTTGCTAAACAAAACAATACAGTCTCACAATGAAAACAGACTTAGCATCAACAGTAAACTTCTCTTTGAAACTTTCAGTCATTGAAACAGCATTGAAAGCCACATTCAAAGAAAATGTATCTGCCCAGTGGAGGACTAAGTTTACCTTTGAGCTATTTTCATACCATAGGTCCCTTGCACACATTTTTAGGGTCGTGCAGATATGCATGTGTTCTTTGAGTCATCTTCCTGATTTTATTAAATTATACTCCTTGTATAATGCATTACCATGTTTGTTTTGAATTTGTAGTTTCAAAATTTTTCCATTAGACAATGAAACAGAATGTATGAAGCAATAATGACAAAACTGCCCATTTCAGAACATTTCAATCATAAAAAGCCACTCAATACCAGTCAATATGCACAATCTCTGCAGAAGTAAATGTTATCTGAGTAATTCCACAGTAAACAGATCTGTAACTAATGAAGAGGTTGCTGCTAGCAAAGAACTTTATGTTTCAGTGTTTCATCTACAAATTTAGTGCCTTCTGCCCTTGAAGAATAAATGGCCTAGGTTACTTTAAAAAAATGGGTAGGTGATAATATAGCAATAGGAAATAGATGGCAAACAGACAACAGTTTCATAGTTACTAGGCATCTCACCCAAAGGAGGATACATTTGGAATGCAGCACACAAACCCCCACCCCCTTAAAGTATGACACAGTGTCAGCAATCCATCTACATGGTATGGGTGTAGAACCCATAGCTTTCTACATCAAAAACAGGTATGCTACCTGTTTTGCCACTAACACTGCTTTAAAATTCTCTAGCACAATCAGTGATGACCATCTGCTAAACAAAACAGCTGCACATTGAAAACAGACAGCATGAATAGCAATAAAATGTTCTTCCCTTGAAGCTCATAATTCCTTGAAAATGCACTGAAGCTCACAATTCTTTGAAAGTGCACTTTGAGTGCTCTGGTAGTTGATGTGGGTCTATATCAGAACACCAAAGTGTCAGAACTTCGAATGTTCTAATATCGAACCCAATTCAGCAAACTAAGACAACATTGAACATTCAGAACAGCAAACTTTTTCCTAGGGAAAAAAATTGCTGTTCCGAAACACATACACACAACACAAGCACACCAAACAAACAGCAATCTACACACATACACCTAAAATCTTACATCTAACCCTACACTAAACTGTACATAGACCACTAACTATCCACTTACCTTAACCCAAACCCTGACCCTAAGGTCCGTCACTATCGCACACTCATCTTACCCGTGGCCTAACCCTAACTCACCTACCCACCCTAACCCTCATGTCCACACAATTGCACACTTACCTGACCCATGCCCTAACCCTAATTCACCTAACCCGCCCTAACCTTCACATCCGCACAATCGCACACTTACCTGAATCCGACCCATAATGTTCCACCACAGCACGGAAAATAGCAAAGTGACAGAAACGTACAACCAAATTCTTTCCCTGGTACAAAATTTGTTTTTCTGCAGCTTCACTATTTTCAGCATTCGCTGAATAGGGTTCGATATTAGAACATTCAATGTTCTGAAACATCGATGTTCTAATATAGACCCGTTGATGTAGATGATTCAGGCTCTTGTTTCATGTAACTAAGGTACAGAGTTGGTTTCCTGAAAATATTAACTCACTTGCTATCCTTAACTAGGACATTATGCACATAGAGTAAGAGATTCAGATGCAGTCGTTACCTTATTCCTGAAGTGGAAGGAATGATCATTAGTTATGTTTAAATTCTGTGTGTGAAGATGTGAAAAAGAACACGCACACACACAAAACCACCAGTGTCCCTTTACCTGAAGAACCCCAATAATCAGAATGTCACTGTCTGCTATGATATTAACAGAGATTATAAATAGCTCTATAGAAGACAAGCTCCATATCCTTGGTGATTTACCTTTACAGACAACCTCTATTTCTAATACATACCATTTTGACGGTATAGCCACCCTAATCCCAACTAACTCTAACCTATGTACTGCGTCAAGTCAAAACTTTCCATATTTTATTCCTACAACACTTCCCCCACAAACACATCTTACAACTCCCGCCCATCCTCTTACCGAACTGGACCCACTCTAGACTCAACTACAAATACTCAAAAGTTTTCTTTAAAACTAGTGTCTAAAATCTCATAAGAAAAAATATTACATAAGCTCATGTATAGCTCAGACTCTACTGAAAATCTTTCAGCTGATTATCTTAGACTAGCTCCCAATGCTTATCCAGTTAGTGTTCTCATCAATGCATCAGTTATGGAAGCATATGTCTAAACACTATAAAAAATACTTTTTTATTATTCCATTGCACGAAGGAGGTACCTCCAGTGAAATATCACATTTTTGAACCATTGTCATTCTATCCCCACTGTACAAAATATTAGAGAAAAGTGTTCATCAGCAACTCCTCAAATATCTTCTCCAAAATGAACTTCTACCCTCTACTCAACATGGTTTTAGGTCAGCCCATAGTACCACAACTGCTCTTCTTTGTTTTCTGAACACTGTAAACAGCATTTAAGACTCTGGCAAAATTGCTTCTTCTTTATTTATAGACCTCTGAAAGCTTTCAGTACGGTTTCCCAGTATAAGTTTCTGTACCACCTCTTTAACTTTGGTCTCTCCTCTTCCTCTATCAATTGGTTCACTAGCTACCTAAACAACATAAAACAATCTGTAAAATGGACCTACCTACCACCACTGAGGTCCCCATAAGGATCTGTCCTTGATCCCCTACTTTTGAATATTTTTATTAATAATCTTCATACTGCCTCTTAAAAAGCTGTTTAATTATATATGCAAATGATTGTACCATTATCTTCACTTAAGTAACCTGTCCCACCTACAGAAAACAACTATAGAAGAATCCTCCTCCCTGAAACATGGCTTAATGACTCCCAATTGACAGTCAACTCTAAAATGACAAAACACCTCCTCTTCTCCCCAGTTATCTCAAACCCACCTTCACTTAAAACAATAAGGTACATGAATACGGGAAAGGCCTTCCTCTCAACCACTCATATATCTGTTTAACTATAAAACTGTCAGAGAATAAGAACCAAAAAGAATGCAAAGAGGAAGAAAAATCTAGCAATGTAAAATGAAAATGAAGATCAGCAGAGTACGGAAGGAAAGGCTAACAATGCCATCTTAGGAATCACTCTTTCAAGTAATATGGTTGGAAGGGTAAAAATGATTTTACATTCTTGAAAGATATAGAAAAAAATACAGCATCAAATATAGAAGGTATAACAAAATGTATAATTTAAGAGAGAAAAGATGAATGAAATTGAATCTACCCTTAAATGACCTAGTGCATAACAAATATAATGGTACTATAAGTTTATGCTGAAGTGTTCTCAGGTCTTTACTGACAATTCTCCTCCCCATGCTTTGCTTGGATCTAGCAGCTCTTTTTCAATATAATCTAATTTAATTTCAGTATCTGAATTTACCTGAATGGTATTACCCCACTTTGTGGCAACAAACTGTTTTGCATAAAATGTTGTAAATATATCTATAATCTGTTGTGTTTGAGGGAAAAAAATAGAATCTACAATCAATTTATCGATTTGTATGCCTTTACTTTTACCACAACTTGAATATCTATAAAATGTTTTCTGTTGCACTCAATATCTTAATTGTTCTTGATCTTGTCTCATGTTATGTGTAATTTACACTATGTTTAATTTTAATAAATAAAGGTGTAGAGGTGTAGGGGCTTACCATCCCCCCCCAAGAAACACCTGGTTTTATTATCATTTGCTTGTTTGGTTGTTTGTAATGGTTTCCAGATTCCTCAAGTACTTGTGTCTAGAAATGTTATATGCTTGAATTAGCAAGCATTGTGTGTAAATGCCCGATCAAACTGAAACTGAGCATTTTGACTACACATAGCAGATCTAAGTTGTTGAATTACTGAGACATATATTTTTTCATGCATTTCATTTAAAGCTAAAGTTTACTATGCAGAGAATGGTAAATGATAAGGAAGAGACTAATGCAGAGGGTCAGTTCAGTGTGTGTGATCTCATGGGTGCAGTTATTTGTACATCAAATGGAAAGAAAGAAGGAAAGGGAATATAGGTAATGTAGTTCAGAAAACCATGCATGGATAGTGCTCTCAGTCTAAGAGACAACTGAATATGTTTATGTTAAATCGTTTGCAGGAAAACAAATATCGGCATGTGAAACAGTAATGAAATGATTAATGCAAGCTGCAGACATTGTACTTTTGACAGCACAGTAACAAGATGAGAGGCATAGTATTAAGGACATAGCATGGAAGAAAGAAATGTGAAGATTTTAGAAAGGAACAACAGAAGAGAGAGAGAGAGAGAAGGAGAGCAATGGGTGAGTGGTTATGACTTCATGATAAGAAAGAGGAAGTACAGTTATCTGCAGATAAAAATAAGAAGAGTAGAACCACGGTGTGGGTGAGGCAAGTTCAACTAAGTTGTTGTGTGAAAGGGGAAGTCAAGGAAAGTACAAGCATATGAAAATATATGAACAGGGGAGTTAGAATGTTAACAAACAATGGCGTCTCAAATGGAGCATGTAAGTGTGAAAAAAAACATAATGAAGTGCTGAATGGAGCAGAGAAGCATTGGTAAACCTATAACAAAGTACCAAATGGAGCAGATAAACCTGTCCATGTCTTCATACCGATCATCATGCTGATCATAAACCTTCATCAAGTTTTCCTAACCCCAGGAGGCGTGTCCAGTACATTTTTCTAAAAATGGCTATTGGATAGAAATGGAATGAAGGAGGGGATACTCTGCTGTTGCAAGACTCTAATATGAAAAAGGGAGGTAAATATAACAATAATAATAATAATAATAATAATAATAATAATAATAATAAACAAATAACAAGAATTTATAGCAGATCAGCTGGGCTGACCCTACAGCTTAGAAAGGACTTGGGTTAATAAAAGGGAAAAAGGTCAAGAAATGTGAACATGAAAAGAGAGGATAAGAGGAAATATATTTGTATTTAATTCAATGAGGATGGCCAGGAGCTGTACACAGGATTCTTCAGTTAATTAGGAAGAGCTGAAAGGAGTACTAGATGTAGAGGTGACAGGAAAAAGATAACATAATAATGTGTAACTGAGAATGTGTAAATTATGTGGCTAGAGGAAGTGTTAATGGGACAGATTAAACTTCTGGAAAAATGACTGAATGAGGGTGGAGAGAAATGGATGGAATGATGGCAGTTTAAAGGAGTGAAAGAAGTTCTTCACTGTGACTGTCTATGTTATTTGCTTGTGTTATGTATTATGTAGTGCAACAGAATAGACACCCAAGTGCATCCTGACTCTCAAAACTTCCACTAAATTTTTTGTTGTCGTAAGTTACTACCATATGTCACAAATATTATTACAGTCAACGTATGTCAGCCATGTTGTACATTCTCTCCAAAAACATGTAATCTTTGTACCAGTCTTAGTATTTTACTTCTAGATCTTGTACCACTGTTTTCTACTAGGCTTAGTTTGCATCTTGCTCTTTTCTACTGTTGCTTGTTTATACCACGTATTTCTTTGATATCGTGATTTACATTCACTGATACTGTATTATATTCTGCAATGCTGTTATTGTATTTCAAGTTGCCATTTTATACAGCTCAAATTGTCCCTTATTGCTTTTGTTATTACTGTTCTATTTGGTTAAATATTCTTTTGCCATTGTGCCAAGGTTTTGGCTGAAAAGGGTCCCTGGACCAACCCACCTACCCAGTTAGCAAACAGAAAAACATAGATAAAGCTCCAGTTTTAATAAATAGTCTATTTAATAAATAGTCTGATCTCAGCCAAAGTCTCATATTTGCATGACACTGGTGATCTACATCTCAACACAGTAATTAGGAAAATGATCTACCTCTGAGCTCTTTCCCATGAAAATTTTTAATTCTGTGCTCAACGATACGGTTTCAAGCTTTTCAGTTTCTGATGTTGATGAGTTGTTACTGCATACTTTGGCATCTAAGATGAAACATCTGTAAGAAAGATTACAAATAAGTACTAGTTTGTACCAAATCTATGTTAATGAGGCTAGATTTCCCGTGTGTCTATGAATCATGTTTCCCTGATGCACAGCAGTAACATAAAATATAGTCATGTTTCAAACCACACCACCAAAATGCTGGACACTCATGCTCCTGCACACAGGCTGGATGTGCGTGCATGTCATGCTATACAGTAGCATAAGGTGTTCTATATGCAATAGAAAGTCCCATTTAAAGTGTAAATTCCAGCCTGCCATTATGGATTGCTGTATATTAATGGTGATGATTACCAATACTAGAGCCCCATGGAGACTGTCTGTCTCATGTTCAAGGAAAACCCAAATTTTCTTGCACATACTGCACAACTATTTGAGGGTGCAGCTACCAAGACTTCATGTGGATCCATTTCATAAGATAGATGCCTGGTATGACCTAGCAGATTTACTGACCAAGGCTACAGATATCCACCAAACCAGTGACCAATGCAGGGTCTTGTATTATAATCTGTGGTGCCACTGTTCAGAAGAACTGTGGGTGTGAGAAGCAAAGCTGAATCAAGAAAGCCCATGTGGCATTGTAAATATCTATGTTTCATTCTGCTATTTAAATTGTGCTCTGTAATTCCGAATCTTGATCCTAACACAATTTGGATTCTCCTGACGTATTTCAAATATCATATACCAAGTTGGCAGATGTGGGTGTCTGTATGTGTACTCTGGGTATTGTTTTTGAGTGCTTTTTCTTTTCTTTTTTTTTTTTCTGGGAGGATAGGGCATCCAAATGTGCAGGTGTGCTGTAGCAGCCACCATTTTATGCTTTTGCATCATTGTAACTTGACATTTGAGTACAGCTACCATCACAATCACAGTCAATGGGCATTCTCACTGTGGCTTCTGCTTATACATGCAATATTTTAGATACTTTCACAGGTTGTGGTCCCTATCTCAGACATCAGCTTCAATGCACATATATGAGGTAATGTCACTGAGTTTGCAGGCAGTAGGCACCATCTCAGCCTCATGATCCATTGCACATATATGTCAAGCTTTATCGCTGCAGAGTTTTCTGCATGTCACTCGCACCTCCATGAGATAGCTGGTATGTCCTTTTGTCTTATAACATAGCCAGAGTGGGAAAATAATGTTATTGGCTGCCACAGGAGGCAGTAAAGACTTTTGTTGTTGTGGGTGTGTGTCATACAAGCTGTGGACCATACACAGAAATGGCATCCTTCTCTTTATGTCTCCCATCTGCAGGTCATGATGGTGCTACCAAACCACATGAGCACAGCCAGTGCCTGCAAATAACCCACCCAAGACAACTCCTGATCTGGGTGTCAGTGGATCACCATGGTTGGTTGTGGGGGCTGCCCATCTCAGAATGGTAATGCCCCAGTCATCTGCCTAGTTCAACCAGGATTGGAGCATAACTGCTGACTAGCATTGACATGCTAGGTCATATCCTCCTGCAGTAAATCAAGGAGTTGCTAAACTGGCTGTCCTCTGCATCAGAACAGGATATTGCCCATACCATTCGCCAGGTGTACCAAAGACCTCCATATACCGGATCTCAGTAGTATATGTCTCCACCAGTCAACACCTGGGATGTTGTTTATATCCTAACCTATCCTCAGTAATTTGTCTGCCTTTTGTTTACCTGTTTTTGTGTATCTCAAATGTCTTCCTTTTCTATGTGTGCCAGTCTATCACTGTTTGTCTGTAATGTTTCCTTGTGTTTTCTTGCCCTTTTCTGCTTATTATTCCCCACCTTTCCTCCTCATGTTCCCTTTTATCTTTCCTGGTTCTCTTTCCTCTATACACATAAAATGGGGACCTTATGGCTACAAAATCATAGTGCCTTACCTGCCCATACCTGCATTGTACTGCATGTTTTTCATTTGTGTACACATCTACTTACAATATACCATCCTTGCTACTTTCCAGTGTTCCCCTTACCATGCCTTTAAAGGAGTAAATATAGTGCCCAGTTGGCTGACTACAAGATGGCATACTTTTAACATATGCTATATGTGCTTGCTGTGTAGCACCTGGTGACAGCCTATTGCAGAAGGCTTAAATTTGCATTACCTACTGTGGCCATAGCATGCATTCTTGTGAACTTGTTCAGGGCAGCATGAAACCACCACCTTGTTCTGCCATATATTTTTTCTACTTGCTCATTCAGCTGTGGTTGCAGTATTATTGCCCTGTCTCGTGCACTCTCCTTGAAGTGTAGCTAACTGCCTACCCATGCAACGTGCACTACCTTGTTTACTCAAGTCTACCTTACACACAGGTGAATATTCACTATGTGCTGCAAGGCTTGTTCTGCTCTGTAATGCATGTCTATTAAGCCTGGCCATAGTGTACTGGCTATGAATGTTGACTCAGACAGACCAAGTAGTGCAGAAGTTTATCATCTGTACTCCTTGTTAAATTTAAAATATTTATCAACAAATGACCCAGAAATAGTCATTCTAACATTTCTTCCCTTGGACTATTGATATGTTATAAAAGACAGTGTTGGGTCATTCATGGATTCATGTGGAGATTGGCTTGTCTCATTTCAGATAAATCACATAGCTCATATGAATATATTGTTAATCGATATTCACTTAAAGAATCAAACTGTAGACACAACATGTGCAGCATCTGTTCATTCTGGTCAGCAATCTATTATAGACCAATCCAGTTCTTTTTTCATTAGTTATCATGTATTTCTTAGAGCCATCTTGCAACAAAACCTTTAATAAAAGATAATATATCAGATTTCACAAAAACTCTCACCACTCAGTATATCCATTAATTTCGTACTGTTTGTAATGGATGCATCTCAATGTTAACATCTTAGTTGACTGTTCTCGCGTAATTGCCACAGAGTCAAAATTATCTATCACTCTATTATTGTGACAATGGGTGTCAGAGCTGTAGAAGGGAAATTCTGTGCCAGGGGTAGCACACTTATTTGGTATTCCACTTTGTCTATGACTGATCACAAAAGTGATCATTCATTAATTGTCCAACATAGGAAACATCTGGTAGTTTACAAGCTGTAATAAATGATTCTAGTTGTGATTGCTTATACACAACATGTAAACTTACCAGTTCTGACTTTTTTAAAATCACTTAAACAACAACTTTTAAGCTGAAGTGCATTAGTCATGTCCTGAAGCATCTTTATTTTACAAGTGATTTCATTTTCATTTATTTATTTATTTATTATTTATTTATTTACATTTGTTGACCAGGAATGTCCAACTGGACGTAGGTCCATTTTCAGCGCAGGCCAGGGGAGAATATTTAAAATATACAGACAATAGTTACAGTGGATTTACATAGCAATTAACAATGTGATCAATGTAGCAATTAAAAATTACAAACATAGTTACAGATAAAGAACATAGTACATCAGTAGACAACTAGAATCTTTATCATTTGCGAAGTACATAACAGCCATTAACAATTGTTGCAATAAGAAGTTCTTGCTGTATAATAAGTAGTTAGGCTTATGAGCATCCGAGCTTGCTATAATCAAGGTAGTTAGTTGGATGGAAAGAAAGGTAGTGGGTGGATGGGGTGAGTGATATTAATTAGAGGGGGAGTTGCAAGGGCATAGCCAGCATGTTTTTAGGTGTGCTTTTATTAAAGATTTGAAGTGGGTGTATAATGGTACGGAGGTAATTGTGGGTGGGAGGGAGTTCCATAATTTGCCTATGGTGCAAGAGAATAGTGCTTCTCCAGCAGAGTTATTGGCTTTAGTGACCTGCAAGTGATTTTGGTTGCTGGATCTTAGTGGTCTGGTGGTGCGATAGGGTTGGAGTAGATTCTGGAGGGATGGGACTTTTAGTGGATGGTTTACTAGTTTGTGGGAGTACTCCTTATTTTAAATCTGCAAGTAAATTTTGCAAATATGAACCTCATTGTGAGTTGTATAACTTTTCAGTTTCATTGTTTAGTCAGTTTTTGTCTATAACCACACCCAAAAAATGATATCATAGTAGGTATTACACAATCTCCAGGATTCTGTAAGGGTCCGTGCAGGAATAGCTTATTCCTGCATGGAAATGACCGTTTAAGAGCAGCATGGCAGCGTGGCATGCATAGTAATGAAGGCACGCTGCCTCTGCTCCTAAACAGACATGGAGTGTGGACAAGTGCAAGGGGGTGTCTGAGAGCAGAGCTCTCACAATACACATGCCGCTGCACTCAGGAAGTGCCACCCGACAATTACAATGAGCGAGAGCACTCACAAGAGGCTGCATACCTCCCAACTGTACAAATCATAGCAACATGTCCAAATTCCATGCCCATACAGCACCCCATTTGTCCTGGCAAATCACTGGGACAATCTCAGGACTGAAGTCGATAAATAATGCATACATTTCAGTGTCAGACTTCAAATCCATCAGAAAACATATATTAAAACAAACCCTGTTACTCTAGCAACTGTCCCAAGTTTATAAGAGCAATAATGAAAATATGTCCGCAGTTGTACCACAATTTGTCAAACTTTGTCCAGATAGTTTGCCTGAAGAGGTTGAGAGGCATGGGGGTTGCTAGGATGTCTGCCAAATGTGCAGATGCATGCAGAAATCCACAGCAATAAGTGAAATCTAACCCTTCCAAGAGAAAATGGCACCAGAGAATTTTTTTTTATCAAACAGATTAAATATAACCGTAGGTGCGTGGGTTTGCCCATTACTTAGCTATGCATACTGTAGCTTAAATAGCACAAGAAGATAAATAGCAAGATATATGCAAGTGACGCAGTACTGCAATAATGTAGTGGTCAGGGCGTTTGTGTGGTGAGCAGTTATTCCCGGCTAGATTCTCACTGTACTAAATTCCATTTTCCATGTGCAATCACTTTATGAACATATATTTTGCTGTATAACATACTAAATAACATATTTGCGAAATGGAGTACTGCATTAAATGCAGATGTGAGGTGTTATTGTAATAATATGGTAAAATCCACAGATAAACACAAGTGCCCCGTACAATATATGTACACATGAATCAGGGATACAAAATGAAGGTATATTGTGTAATGAATGATAAATCCATAGAGTGTCCAAATCTACCACTTTCCCAAGAGCCATGTTTCACTTCTGTCCAAATTAGTGTGGGGGGTAAGTGGGAGTAAGCAATTTTAAGCAGTAGTAAGCGGGTTTAAGCCCGTTTGCGTGGGGGTAAGCAATGAGCACACAGGTTAAGCAATACTGAAGTTAACTCCCTGTAAGCATATTTAACTGGAAGTTAGCATTGCTTACAATCGCGCAAACCCACACAATCCTGCTTACAACTGCTTAAAAATACCTTAATCACTCTGTATCCAACAGCTGCTGTTCGACCTAGCAACAAAATAAACAACCCTTGCAGGTATTGAACCCAGGACCCTGTACACTATAGTCACAGTAGTTAACCAGTAAGCCATTACAGCACTACATAAAGCTGAGGTATCCCCAAACAGATCCTCAGTATAGCAAAATCACAATTTACATGTGAAAGGAATCTATATACAGTTTTATGTTGTATAACCTACTTTATAACATAAATATGTGAACTGGAGTACTGCATTAAGTCCAGATGTGAGGTGTCATTGTAATAAAGTGGTGAAATCCCCCAATAAACACAAGGACCCCATACAGTGTACGTACACATGAATCATGGATACTAAACAAATATATAACATGTTATGAATGATAAATCAATGCCAAACAGAAAATATTATGCACATTTAAAATTAAGCAATGCTAAGCATTGCACACCCCTGCTTACTAGGTGTAAGCAATGTGTAGGCCAGCTAAATCAATTTACCCATTGGTATACCCCTTTAAGCAATGCCAACCTTAGGTAAGTAGGTTTGCCCATAGCCTAGCATTTTCCAAACTATCCAATCACTGCAAAGTGTGGGAAATTGACCTTATTTAAACCATACAGGTGGGAATACATCTCATAACTGGTTGCAGCTTCCTTCTGTAGGCACTATGGCCAGTGTGGGTGAAGGATCACTCTTCTGGGCATAGTGCTGGGGCATCCAGGAGTCCAAAGTCATGGCAGGACTTCTCGTTAAAGACCATGACCAGAGACTGCTGTAGGGCCAGTACCAGGGTTCCCAATATAAAGTGGAAGCTTGGGATCGTCTCACCTGTGACCTCACCAATGCCACTGGCATCCCTCGAACTGGTCAGCAGGTCAGGCATCACTATGCTGACCTGAAATGGAGAAAGAGGGAGATCTTGGATCAGTGGATCCAAGAAGATAGGCAGTTTGGTGATGTCCCAGCCATGTGTAAGTGCTCATCCTACTACCTGTTTAATAATTGCCAGCTCATTTATATTATAGATAGGTATGGCTAAATATTCCTCTTATTTTTTTGACAGTGGCAGATGAGTGGGCTGTCAGTTGAGAAGCCCATGCCTGTAGGCTGCAGAGGCTGCATCGTGAGGCAGGTTAGTAATAATCTTGCATGTACTGTCAGAAGAAATAAATCTAAAAGTAGTAGAAAGTTAATTGCCAGTATAAAACATGTATTGTGCATGGTATGTACTGAATAAACCAGACAATATGGCAGGAAGAGTCTCATATCGGTTGTATGTAAATAAAAGGGCAAAGCCCGGCAATAAATGTCTAACTCCTGGACTGCTTGTGTTTACTCTGGTATCATATGTTAATGTAGTGTTGTAATCTCTTAATAGTACTGTTGTATTAAGCGCTGTTACCCACACTGCGCTACATAAATAAAATGTGTAGGAATAGCTGTATATGACTGCTGTAATTACAAGGTCATATTGTACAACTGAGAGAGACTTAGACAGAAAACAGTGGAAAGATTAACAACATAATTCAAACAGCACGCTCAACTAAGATGTGAATTGTTGTATTTTTAGCACACACAGCCATGGTTTGAATACTGGGAGTGCTAATATACTGTATGCAAAATCATATCCCACAACTGTACAGATATTGTCAGAAAGTCCAGATAATTGGCGTAAGTCCCATGCCTGTCCCCCTGTCCCCCAGGCAAATCAGTGGGATGATCCCAAAAGTTTAGGCAGCAAATAATGACATACAACTGATTGTCAGACATCATAACTGTCAGAAATATATCTATAAGAACAAACCTGTCACTCTAGCAACTCAGCAAAGTGTTATGAGAGTAATAGGGAAAGTATGTCCCATCTCCACCCCCATGTTGTGAAGCTATGACCAGAGTGTGTGAAGTAACAGAGTGAGACATATGTGCAGAATAATAATGTGGAATCTGGTAATATGTGTGGAAACATTCAGGTAGTGTTAACAAACATTCCCCCCACAGGTCTGTCAGATATGAAAACTGTGCCTAGAAATAAAAGATTGAAATCCTGGACTGGTACTGTTTAGATTGGTATTGTATGGCAGTGTTAGTGTTGCAGTATCTCTGAATAATAAGGTATTACTCATCGTTGTCATCCACACAGTGCTACATAATAAAACTGTCTAGGAAACCCTGTATAAGTGTGCTGTAATTACACGGCCAGATTGTAAAACCATGGGAGACTTATAGACAGAAATCAGAGAAAAGATACACAGCAATATCCATATAGCACACTCAATTGTGATGTATACTGTTTTATTTTTAGCAGACACAGCCATGGGTTTAATCCCGGGAGTGGTAGTAAGCTGTATGAAGAATCACACCCCTCAACTGTACAGATCTGTCCAGAATGTCCAGATACCTGGCCCATATCTGCTGCTGTTACCCTGTCCCCCTAGCATATCAGTGTTATGATCTCTGACATTTAGGCATAATTTAATGTCATATAACTGACCGTCAGGCCTGTAAGTATTTGTAAAATGTATATGAAAATAAACCTGTCATTATAGCAACTCACCAAAGGTTTATGAGGGCAATAGTCAAAATATGTCCCAGTTTCACCTGCATGTTGTCAAGGCATGTCCAGAGTGTGTGCAATAAGAGGAGGAGAGAAATGTGTATAACATCAACCTGGAATCTGGGAATATGAGTAGAAACAGTCAGGTAGTGTTAACAAATAATACCTCTACAGGTATACCAGGTAAGAGGTTTATACTGCAGGTAAAACACAGTTCATGTATATAGTTGTCCACATCCATACCACTGTCCAAACTAAGGCCATAGGGTAGTGTTATAATACCTGTAAGGTACAGATCACAGCACTTACTAAGAAAGTAATGAGAACTACAGGGATATACACATTGTTAATTGACATCTCCCCCCCCACCATACCTGCAGCAATAAACTAAAAACACAATTCATTGTGTATGTCTACAATTAAATCTACTGCTGGAACATATGTCCTATTGTTTGATAAATATTGAAATTTGTTTCTATGCATGTGCCATGTTGAAATACTCCATTGGTGGCATGCTGCCATCAATGTACCTGCATGATGTTGTAATGACCACTGTGGTCCCATATATGCATGTGTTCCTTTTGCTATGCAACTGTTACATATCTGGAGTTTTGGGTTAATGGGAATATCTATGCATGCTGTTATACCTAATCCTGGAATGTGTTAACTATTACTAACCCACATATGTTTTAAAATTGAAACACCATGGCACATTTGGGAAAGCTGGTCCCAGCGGACCCACCTCTCCCACCTCATCTGGACGTGGCACCAGGCACCAGCACATCTGGGGCCCACCCCTGGGCCTTCTCATCCGCTGGTCCTGCACCACCTTTGGATGGAACTGCCCCCCTGGGAATGGATGAGGACAGGATACTGTCACCCATCGTCAGGTCCGAGGTCTGGTGCATAGCAAGCTCCACAGGGAGTTTGGAGATCTGCTACACCAGCTTGAGAGCCGCATGGCACATTTAGAGGGTCAGCCTGCCCCTCCTACCCAGCCCCCAGCACAGCTACCTTTGGGGCCATGAAGGTGCAGTGGTGACTGCCCATGGGTGAGGACCTCAGTCCCACTGTTTCCACTAGGGGGCTCATGGGCTTCCGACTTCCAAACACCCCTGCCTATCCAATGTGTTTAGCCCCCACATGTGTAATATACCACCCCTGTATGCTGTCTTGTCTTTGTTATCCTACCCAATCTACCTCCCCAAATACACCTACTATCCCTCCCCAAAATCCCATTCTCACCTTAAAAAAAGGGCAATCTGTTCCCCCCCAAAAAATCTCGCCCCATACATAGCTGTCCATTTAGCACATGTGTCCACTGGACACATGTAATCTGGTCTAATTAGCTTCACAACATATTATTGTTATCCTCACCCCTCTCTCACAGGTATGAGGTTCCAAATCTACCTTCAAATCAGTGTATATGCACAGCTGTTGCTGTAGAAGAAATGGGCAGCTATAGATATTCCCCACATCCGTCCTGCATATCTCTAGCTATTTTCCCTACTGCATTTCCTTCTTTGTGCCCCTTTTTCACCACTTTCCCATCAACACTTTTTCTTTTCTTTTAAAGAAATTAGCACAGGGGCAAGTGGGAGTAAACAATTTTAAGCAGCAGTAAGCGGGTTTAAGCATGTTTGCATGGGGGTAAGCAATGCCTACACAGGATAAGCAATCTAGAGGTTAACTGACTAAACATATTTAACCGGACGTTAGCATTGCTTACCATCAAGAAAACGCACTTACAACTGCTTAAAATTGCTTTAATCACTCTGCATCCAATGACCCTTGTTCTGCCAAGCAACAAAATTATCAGCCTTTGCAATTCTTGAATCCAGGACCCTACACTACATAGCCAAACTGATTTAATGCTAAGCCACATCAGATATACATAACCCTGATGTTTTCACAAACACATCATCCAGCACAGTCATTCAACAGTACAGGGAATGCATTTATACATGTAGATGTATGTGTATGTATGTGTGTGTGTGTGTGTGTGTGTGTGTGTGTGTGTGTGTGTGTGTGTATATATATATATATATATATATATATATATATAGTCAGAAAACCAAAAAACCCAAAAAATGTATATCAAAAAGACCCAAAGGCGAAGAAGCAAATAGACTGATCCAAATGAGTCCAAATAAAAATATATTGCTGTAGGCCACTTGAATAAAACAATGTCTAAAACACAACTAGTTCATACGGCAAATCAGTTCATACAGCAAATCGGAAGCCAAGAGCTAAAGCACAAACCCTTCAGTTGACTCCCATCAACTTGTACGTCGAAGCAAAAGTCAGAAATTGTAACGTAAACCCTTCGGTTGACTCGCAACAGCTTAGACATACACAAATAAATTCCAAATCGAAAAATCAAAGCTGTATGCAGTACACAAACCCTTCGGTTCAAAATCCAACTTTCATCGATGCAAAGACGCTTGTAATAACTCCAGGACCAATATAAAAGAATAGAAGAACCTTTAATGATAAGCGCTTTCGCGGTTAACAATACCGCTTCATCAGATAAATTAAAAACAAGATCTGAGCATTTAAATACTCACCAACTGAATCTTAACAACAATCCATTGGCTCAATAAATTTAAAACCATCCTATAGTTCACTAGTAACTATGAAATCAAGTCCCAGTATGTGGAACTGACGAAGTCTACAAGAAGTATACCTGGACTCTGAACTCCCTCTAGTGGGCTTAAGGCTGAACTACATGGCCCCAAAATTTTAACAAAGTTGATGACACATACACTATAGCGACGGTAACCATACCGTTCAACATAAAATGTAATAAGCATTGTTTCAGATGCTTGAAATTGCCTTGAAATAAACCAACATGTAAGTATACACATTAAAACATAAAAACATAAAAGTACGAGAAAGGAGCTACTTTTTCTCGTAACAAGGCATGACCATGTTAAGGCATACCAATATAAAAAGTATTATCCAAATATAGTAAAATAATGACAAGTAACTTGCAGGGCTAGGAGAGACCGATAAAGCAATGGTGTCATGTGAGGAAACAGCATGGTGTGAAAGCAATAGCAAACTGGGATGTAACTGATAATGAACGTTATAGAGGGAAGCTGCCTGAAACAGGCCGGGGTAATAATAATATTTTTCATTTTTCATTTTCAGGTATTGCATTTAGAATCTATTTCCCCCCGCATTGGTGATCTTACCAATAGGACTGAGGAAGCAGAACTACGCTGGATATTTAGGCTAGGAGCGCACAGGGAAAATGGATTGAATGAAATGGTAACATTGAAACCTCATCTCAAGAGTAGACCTCTTAGATAATTATTATTATTCCCTGCCCCTGCCCTTACATTTTGGCGGATATATTATCCCACTAGGTTTATTTTGTTTTGGTATTTTTGCTTCATCATGCCCCTGGCGGAATACTGTTTTCACCACCCCTTCAATTCTACAAGTGGTTTGTGACCATTTCCATACCCCGGCCTGTTTCAGGCAGCCTCCCTCTATAACGTTCATTATCAGTTACATCCCAGTTTGCTATTGCTTTCACACCATGCTGTTTCCTCACATGACACCATTGCTTTATCGGTCTCTCCTAGCCCTGCAAGTTACTTGTCATTATTTTACTATATTTGGATAATACTTTTTATATTGGTATGTCTTAACATGGTCATGCCTTGTTACGAGAAAAAGTAGCTCCTTTCTCGTACTTTTATGTTTTTATGTTTTAATGTGTATACTTACATGTTGGTTTATTTCAAGGCAATTTCAAGCATCTGAAACAATGCTTATTACATTTTATGTTGAACGGTATGGTTACCGTCGCTATAGTGTATGTGTCATCAACTTTGTTATAATTTTGGGGCCATGTAGTTCAGCCTTAAGCCCACTAGAGGGAGTTCAGAGTCCAGGAATACTTCCTGTAGACTTCGTCACTTCCACATACTGGGACTTGATTTCATAGTTACTAGTGAACTATAGGATGGTTTTAAATTTATTGAGCCAATGGATTGTTGTTAAGATTCAGTTGGTGAGTATTTAAATGCTCAGATCTTGTTTTTAATTTATCTGATGAAGCGGTATTGTTAACCGCGAAAGCGCTTATCATTAAAGGTTCTTCTATTCTTTTATATTTATTTATTATTTATTTATTTATTTGCAGTTGGTTTACCAGGATAGTCCATTGGGCCAAAAGAACCCGTTTTCAATGGAGTCCCGGGGAGAAAAGCTCCAATACAGACAAAAACTGGTGCATGCAAAAGTTACAATAATACTTATACAGAGTAAAATATAAAACATTTAACACATTTAGGCTCAAAACTTCAAGAAGCATTCAAAACAATATAATCTGATGTGGGTTAGATGACAGGGGAATAGGTTAAAAGAGTAATGTTTTATGCTTTCAAAGAAGTTGTTCAGAAGAAAACATAGACTTGCATTACAGGGTAGGTATTCTGAGGAACATAAGCTTAGATAGGAAGAGTTATGTATCATATATGGGAAGAAAAATGGGATAACATAGAATTATGAGGAGGGAGCAAGAACAATCCCATTGGGATCTTAGATATGTATGAAGAGATTTTTTGAACATGTACTGGTTAGTGGTGGTACGAATGGATGGTGGAAGTGAGTTCCAGAGACGAGCAAGATTAAAAGATAGTAGGTGTTTACCTGAGGGATGTGATGGTTTATGTACTTGTAGTAGGTTTTGATTGTTAGACCTTAAGACTCTGTTAGGTAGGTGCATTTTGAGGGTGGAAGATAGGGAGGGACAGAGAGAGGGGCTGAGGATGAGTTTGTGAGCGAAAGTCAGCTGTATATATATGAGTTGATTAGGTAATTCGAGCCAGTTTAGTTTATGGAGAGAGGAGCAGTGATGAGAAGTGGACCTATGGCTGTTGGCAAATTTTGCAATTTTGTTATAGCAGGAGGAAAGCTGTTTTTTTAGAGAAGTCTGAAGATTGGTCAATAATGGAGCCCCATAGAGAAGGGAGGGGATCAGAAAAGAGGAAGCAAGTGTGATTTTAGAAGAGCTTGTAAGGTATTGATTCTGACGGTATAACATACCTAGTTATTGGTCCTGGAGTTATTACAAGCGTCTTTGCATCGATGAAAGTTGGATTTTGAACCGAAGGGTTTGTGTACTGCATACAGCTTTGCTTTTTCGATTTGGAATTTATTTGTGTATGTCTAAGCTGTTGCGAGTCAACCGAAGGGTTTATGTTACAATTTCTGACTTTTGCTTCGACGTACAAGTTGATGGGAGTCAACTGAAGGGTTTGTGCTTTACCTCTTGGCTTCCGATTTGCTGTATGAACTGATTTGCCGTATGAACTAGTTGTGTTTTAGACATTGTTTTATTCAAGTGGCCTACAGCAATATATTTTTATTTGGACTCATTTGGATCAGTCTATTTGCTTCTTCGCCTTTGGGTCTTTTCGATATATATATATATATATATATATATATATATATATATATATATATATATATATATATATATATATATATATATATATATGTATATATATATATATATATATATATATATATAAATATACATATATATATATAAATATATACATATATATATATATATATATATATATATATATATATATATATATATAAAACATATATAAAACATATATATATATATATATATATATATATATATACATATACACATGTATACATCTATAGATATATATGTCTACATATATATGTCTATATATACAGCAATATCTATATGCAAACAGATATATATATATATATATATATATATATATATATATATATATATATATATATATTTATTTATGTGTATACAGATATATATCTATATCTATATATATAAAAGAAAACACAACAAATACATATATGACCAAAGGCACTGGTAATGGGGGTGAGGGGACCCAAGCTAAGTATCTCTTGTAATTATTGATATTGTCCCCTCTCCCACAGCCAAACAGATCTGCCTTGCAACGCAATACCAACACCTGAAAGTCCCATACCCAGGAAACTACACAACATAGCCGCAAGATGTTAGAAGTAATCCATCCCATCTGTATGATGTCAGGATGGTATCAATAGCATATCATTCAGTACAGTCTGGCTACCATAAGGAATATATAATGTGGAAGCAATAAGCATTCCAATGATACATATACAAACACACATATATGCAGATACATATATATATATATATATATATAGATATATATATATATATATATATATATATATATATATATATATATATATATATATATATATATACACACACACTGTATATATATATATATATATATATATATATATATATATATATATATATATATATGTATACACACATACACATACATATACATATATAACTACGTATATATATGTATAGGAAGATACATATTTAGAGGGTGCACAGCATATCAATCAGCCAGTATTCCTACAGTTGCCACCTTTAAAAATGGACAGTGTATGATTCACTCATACAAATGCCAATTATTGCATGAAACATATACCCACAAAGAAGTCAAAGGATGTGACACCACACACAAGGTTTGCATACATAAGAAATGTTTATTTGTGTACTATTATAGTTGTATATGTCATGTCGTATAGCTGTTAGGTGTTTGAAATACATACTGACCGAGTATGGCAAATCTCAAGCAGATCATTTTATACAGTAGTCCGAAAGCATAACATATGTTACTGTCCAGGCCAAGGCCTTCAAGTAGTACAACAGTAAAGAAAGACTGGGCCAGAGGATAACAATCAATCTACAGTAAGTAATGCAGATGTATAGTTCAGCAGCCTCCAATTATACTTTGTACTCTACCCCTGGGGGGAAAAGAATTAAGTTGCCAAAATGAGTATGTATCTGTTACATAACAATGCTTATCTTAAAACATCACTATCACACTGACAAACAGAACAGTCTGTATGACAGTAAGCACTATGCCACCAATGTTCCCAAGGTGAAATGTATGAAGATGTACAGCCATATACCTTAAGGCGTCTTACTACTGATATCCCTCACATGTTGTAACAACCTAGGTTATATATGGTGCATACCCCTCCCCCATAGACTGACTTACAGGGGCATATAACAGTGTTACATACACTGACCTCTGAACTGCAGAAGGGCACACATGTTTTGTCTAGCTTGAGCCCACATATATATGGACCCTACCCCACAATATGTGTGGGATCCACAACATCACTGGAATGAGGGCAGGAATGGCAGCATGACATAAACACAGGCCACTACATAACTTTTTGCTTCATGTCATATGGACAAAGCCTGGTATACAGGTGGAGGACAGAGGCTGGAACACAGGGCCATATTTGCAAAAGTGCTGTTATACACTGAGCAAGTTGCTGGTGTTACAGGATAGTTTGCAACATACTCTTAGTCAGGAATATGAAGTCAGAAACACAATGTACTGATAGAATGCCAGTGATATATCTGACACAATCAACAGGCAATCCTCTTGTCATTATGTGGATAGGCCCACAGCTGAAAGCTATGCAGACAGACTGCATTCCATGCCAAACTAGTATGTACACACAAATCCTGTAACACTGGTGGTATACAATGCATATAGCAAAACTACTCACAATGTCTGTAGGTCTGGAACCTTATACAAATATGTAGCTGGCCTGAGTCTACAAGTCCTCTTGTAAGAGGTATTGCTACCTGCTGTCTGCAACACTGCTGCCCCCACACAGGAAGGATGTCTTCCATACAAGAAAGGTAAAAGGACCATGACCACATGATGTAGGAGTTTTTAGTAGAGGGTTGCCATGACAGTGGTAATTGGAAGTACTACATAGCAGGCTGCATGCAGGTAGCAAGTGGTGGACATTGATAGGTGCAGAGGCCATCACCTGATCATGTGGATCACCTACAAAAATCCATGCTGCAATCTATTCAAAGCAGCTCAATCCATTTAGTGGAGAGAGACTGAGATAGAGAGAGAGAGACAGACAGAGAAAGAAATAAAAAAAAATTACAACAAACAAACACACATCCATCCATCCATCCACACAGCAAACTGTATCCAGAGAGACAACATTTCCACCACAGGTATGTGAAGCATATATGCATGTAATTGAATCTAGTACTTGGTCCATAATAATGGGATAGATGATGTGGAATGATTTATATGTGCCATCAAGTGTTGTTGTAATGTGTTGCTGTAATGATGTCCAGCTGAACAACTGCTATGGACAATAGTGTCTGTCCCTGTGGGCAGTGAGCCATACCTATCAACTGTGCAGATCAGCACTGACTGACAATATGTAAGCCATTATAGTGGTTGTTGTGTACTGCAAGGCATGTACATTAGTATGGCCAATAGCTGCTGGTGGAAGTAATGCCATTATGATGGACACGTGGGTTCCAGAGCCCACCACTTGCAGGACAGTCATGTTACCGTGTAATGTAGCATGCAGAAATGCCATACGTGTGTAATAGGCTTACCTGCAGTCTGTACCTATATATACCCCTCTAATGTTAGGCTGTGTCCACATGTGGCACCTGTCTGTGTTGTAGCAAGGCAGAGCAGTGCAGCTGTGTAGGAAGGAGAGTAACAGAGTGTGGACCTGATGCCTGAATGCACCCCATATATTTTCTATATATATATATATATATATATATATATATATATATATATATATAAAATATATATATATATATATATATATATATATATATATATATATATACATACATATACACACACACACACACACACACACACACACACACACACACACATATGTTTACAGATATACAGACACCCATATGTGTGTGTGTGTGTGTGTGTGTGTGTGTGTGTGTATATACATACACACACACACACACACACACACACACACACACACACACACACACACACACACACATTTATATAAATATATTTCCCCTATGGTTGAAAGACAGTGCTGCATTATATGAGTAAAGGAACATCACACATATCAATACACACACACACACATATATATATATATATATATATATATATATATATATATATATATATATATATATATATATATATATATATATATATATATATATACAGCAGTAAGTGTGTGTAAAATGGATGGTTAGGTCAGGTTGAACCCCATGTTGGGAACACATTGCTCTTGTTTGTGAAGGTGGGATTTGTAATTTGGGGAAGGATAGCAGGTATATTTGTGGTGGTAGGTTGGTGTGGAAGATAGAGAAGACAACATACAGGGGCAGTATATGACACGTGGTGGATAAACACCCTGGATGGGGAGTGTTGTCTGCGATGTGGAAGAACATGAGCCCTCATATGGAAACAATGGGACCAATGTCCCCACCCATGGGGAGTCACTACATCATCTTCATGGCCCTGAAGGTGCCTGGGCTGGGTGCTGAGCAGGAGTAGCATGCGGACCCTGTGAGTGTGTACTGAGGGCTGCAAGGTGTTGTAGCACATCCTCAAGTCTCTGTGGAGCTCCCTATGCACCAGACTTTGGACCTGACTTTGGGTGACAGGATCCTGTCTGTGTGTGCTCCCCGGGGGCTGAATACCATCCCCTGAGGTGGTTCCACCTGAAGGTAGTGCAGGACCAGTAGATGAGGAGCTCCCAAGGTGGGTCTCACATGTGATGTGGCCTGGTAATATGGCCAGATGAGGTTGGAGAAGTGGTTCTGCTGGAAACTGTTCCACAAACATGCTATTGTGTCACTGTTATAGAACATATGTGGGTAGTAATAGTCTACACATTCCCGGATCATATCTAACAGCATGCATAGATATCCCCATTAACACAAATGAACAGATGTGCAGCAGTCACATAGCAAACAGAACACATGCATATATGGAATCATAGTGGCCCTTAAAATGGCAAGCCGTGGTGGTAGAGCGGTAGCATTGTTGCCTCACAGCAAGAGGTTCTCCTGTTCGATTCATGGCTAGAATGCCTTCTGTGTGGAGTCTGCATGTCCTCCCCACGGTCGAGTGGCCTCCAAAAGACATGCGTGAATGGGCATGTCTTCGCTGAAGGTTGGGCATTGGGCTGGTAACTCGGCACCGTAAAAAAAATCTACTGCCAATCATTAGTGGATCAGGGTTCCGTGTGGCGACCCTTAACTGGGAAAAAATGAAAAGACAAACAACAAGTGGCCCTTACAATGGCATGCAGGTGACATTGTCTGTAACAAGCCACCAATGATAGTGTCCCAACATGAAACTATGGCTACAAACACATAGCACAAAGTGTTGTACAATGCGATATATGCCCCAACAGTAGGTCTTCTGTAGACATACCCGCTGAGTTGTGTGATCAGATTGTTGTTGCAGATATGGTGGTGGGGAGACAGAGATGTGTATTAACAACTATGATAACCTTGCAGTATGAGGTCCTCAGACCTGTTTCCGTCTTTATGTCTTTCAGGCAATATGCTGAGGGAATGCTTGCCAATTTATATAGTGGAGGAGAATGATGTCATCATCTCAGACCTGGTGCAGCACTACCACACGATGTTTGGCCGAACAGCCCATGATCTGCAGGAGTGGACCACCCTGTGGAACGATCTTGTCCACAGGGTAAACAATGTCGGCCTGCATAACTGCAGTTATGAGCAGGTCCGACATCAATGCACCGATCTACTTTGCCATGCCCATCGGAGTTCTGATGCAGTTAGGGGGTACCAGCTTATAACAGGGGGGTCATGCCATCCAGCCCCCCTGACACATGTTGAGGAGCTCCTTGCCAGCCATGGGGCACCTGCCTGCCCACAAACACAACACCTGGTTGAGAGCATAGTGGAGATGGGTGCTACCCACATAATGGCAGAGAAGTGTGCAGGTAAGGCCACAGAGCACATCAGTAGAACACTGCTGCATATCCATCCAGATCTGTAGAGTTAGATAATGCATATCTGAGATGAAATATATATAGTCTGTTGCTGCATTGTAGTAATAAACAGATGTGCATTACCTGTAGTATTGTGGGCTTGTACTGTTGATGTACTGTAATGCTGTACCCACCCTATACCAATGCCACAGGTGTGGCTACTGATATCACATCTCTCACACAATTATGTAGGTCCCTCATGTATACCTCCAGGGCAGCAGCCTGTAGCTGGTAAGTATGGTGTTTGTTCAGGTTTGCCAATACACCGGTCATGTTATGGCCATGGTATATTCCATGCACACATTTAACACACCTACCCATAATGCATGCTGTACATGTTCATGTATTGTTTCTGTTAACTGCACTGCATCACAGTGGTCACCATGATGGTGTGTCTGAAGGGTGTGTCAGACTCTTGCAATATAAATAACATCCTGTTATCGCATAATGTGTGCACAGAGATGAACATAATGGTGGGACAAATGGCCTACAGTAGGGACATGTCTGAAACATCACCCTTATACAGTGCTACAACAGTGCATATCCCAATATTACAATGGCAAATGTTACAGATATACACTACGGCATATCACAATACTGCAGTCCACAACCCTTACAACCTGCAATATGGTCCTAACATGAGCAATGATTGTGTAATATGGAATCCTATATTAGAACAGCAAATATGGGGAATACATAGCTTCACAAACACTGGAAGCATATGCATGCATACACTCCAGATAAAATGTAGTGGAATCAGCTGTTGAGGTACTGACAGCATGCATTCTTCATGAGTATGAACCTTCCAGCAAGTACAGGTCCCCAGTGTCACACCAAGAAATGGTCTGCTGTCCAACACATTTGGCCATCAAATGTTTCCACTTACCTGCAACAGAGGCAGCCGTGGCTTGCACACATCTTACATGCCATGGCATGGACCCCATACCCAACAGGTAGCACCCAGGAGTTGGACATGTAGCCATACTTCACCATTGCATATACCATGACAAATAGTGCAGACAGTTATGTATGTGGTGAGGGTGTATGGGACAGGATTTATGTAGAAAATAAACAGATGGCCATCCAAGACAGATGATGTCACATCTAGCAAACTGGTCATGCAGGCTGCCTAATAACATGCCACAACACTAAGGGAGTTGCAGGAATGTCTAGCAAGAACTAGCTGTGCAGTACCCGTGTCAGCAATTGCCTGGACTCTGCATACATGTGGCCAATGGGTTAGGGTAATCAGATGGGACAGCTGTACCGCAGGAAACATCAGCCAGGCCTCTCTACAGGTAGCATATGCATAGCAGAAAAGGTCCCCAAAAGGCATGCATTGCAATGTGTACTGGTGTACCAAGACCATGTTGGAAACCTACAGACAGTATCAAGTAAGATACATGTGCTGCACAACCAACACCTCACCCCATCTCAGGCCAACCATCCCCATCTGTACCTTGCCTGTGCCAGTGTACACCTGTATGTTTGCCATTCATCAGCTGGGACTAGACTGGTACACACGTTGTTCAGTGTTTGGGACACTGCAAAATGACTCACATGTGTAGGCCATAGTTGTCAGGCATCTGCAAAAATGCTGAGGGTGGGGAGGGGGGTGTCATCATGACACAACAGTACACTGAAACCGATATCCAAAGGATGCTATGAATGGCTGTATCTGCATACAGTCAGGGTCAGGAACTGTGGCAGACATAACCCTGACTCCACAGCAATAGTGACGGGAGTGTGTGACCTCCAAGGTATGTGCACATGAGTTGACCTTGCAATCATACAGAGTTGCGGGACATTTGTAGGGCAGAATGACCAGATACTGACAAATACAGATGGCCCATGCTAGTATACCCCTGCCAGAAATAGTGACTGCTGTAGTACACATAACAGTAGGTGCAACAAACCATCATGATAAGGGTGTGCACACATATGCACCCAAAAAGTGTATGCATCTCATTCAGCATATGCACATCTAACACCTTTGTTTGACACTTCACTTGATTGTACAGGTCATATGTCACATATCAGGTTCATCTAATGTTAACATATGCAATAATGTGGTCCCATGGCATATCAAGGAAGAGGGCATTGTATCAATAAGGGTGTGTACACTCCACATAGCCACGGTAAGGTTTGAAGGTTGTCAGTGTAATTGTATCGTATTGGCCATGCATGCACCGCTGATGATGAGATCAGTAAATCAGACATCAGGCATTTACAAATGACATCTGTCCACATATCATCCCAGGTATGTGTTGGACAAACACATAGGGGCTGTGAATAGCAGAGCAGACATAACTGACACAGAAATACACATTCAGCAATGGTGTGTACACCTGTGAGGTATGGTGCACAGTGCATGCCAAGCTGCCAAACAGGTGCACAACAATACTGTGTACATGGGTGCAGTGTGTTCCAGGGGAAGGGCCATCACCTACTAACACAACCCATGCATCACAGAGATGTATAATGTTCCTAACAGGGATTGACTATAGCTGCACTGCATGCTGTTAAGTGCCATGCATGTTGAGTGTTATGCATGATGACAGATAGGTAATGGGATGTCTGTGTGTAATATCTTCGTGAAACCCTTACCTGTAAGTGTGTGTGTGTGTGTGTGTGTGTGTGTGTGTGTGTGTGTGTGTGTGTGTGTTTGTGTGTGTGGAGGTGTTACGTCTTTAAGTGCAATCTGGTGGAGTGGAGGGGGTTGATGTTTGTAGGATGTGTGTGTATGGGTGTGTGTGTCCATGTATGCACATGTGTGATTGTGGGGTTGATCATACCTCTCGACTTCCCTTTGAAATCATGCAGTACATGGACCTGGACAGACACATGAGACACCAGGAATACTTGTCTGACATTTAATCTCAGGACAGATGATAGTATAATAAGGTCTGTAGCATGGAACATGCATTGAGAGAGAAGCTAGACACCAAGGATACTGTTATAATTGTAATCAGCAGAAAGGTGAAAGAGTACCCACGTATGCAGCACTACCAATGCATTGGGGAATTACTAGACAACACCAGAGAGTGTTTCCAAATATTACTGTAGTCCACATAAAAAGTTAACAGAGCTACAGATCTGGCATCTACTGAACTATAGTTACATATGACACTCCAGTGCGTGACATTATTGAGTAACTGTTGTAACCCCTAACATATGGGGGCCATGCTCAGGAAGTCTGGACAAACCCAGGGTGAACACTGGATGACAGCAGTGAGTCTTTGAAAAAACGACTCTAATCAAGTTAAAGAGGTAATGGAGTAACAGGTCATGTTTTGTGATCACTTGTCTAGGCAATTAGAAGAATGATACATGAATGATTGATATTAATGACTGTAAGTTTCCAAGACTTATGCAGGATGGGGAACTTAAGACAATAAACTAGGGACACTCTGTAAACTCAGGGACAGGTAAGTAGTGTGGTGGAATGTCAGGGTGCATGTGTGTGTGTGTGTGTGTGTGTGCGTGTGTGCGTGTGTGCCTGTGTGTGTGTGTGTGTGTGTGTGTGTGTGTGTGTGTGTGTGTGTGTGTGTGTGTGTGTGTGCACTGTTTAGCAATGATGTACAGGTCTTAAAGTGCATTTCTTGTTTTCCCCTCACAGGTGGCGAGGTGGGTCAGGGTCCCGCCTGCAGGCAATCTGATGTTGGTTTCCATACAGACACTGAAAATGATGATAGGTGTGTTGAGGCATAGGCAGGGTTGTCAGAGGCCGAAACTTCGCCATTGTTTGACATCCTGCTGTTATCCACTCCATCCTTGCACATAGTCACAGTGCGTATACATACCCCATCACCAGCTGCCATAGCAGAGAAACAGTTGGTTGTTAGTGGCAGTGCACAGGACAGTGTAGTATCTATGGCACATGTGTCTGGACACAGCAGCCATAGCTGGATGTCTGGCAGGGTACCACATAGGCAGATGTACAGGGGTGCTCATTGAAGGGCTGCTGGTCATCATTCCCCAGGCAGAAGTGCCACATCTGGTACCACCAGATGCATGTTTCAGGCAGTCATGGAGGCACAGGAACGTAAGAAACAGTGCACCAGACAGGCTCTGAGGCTGCAGAGTGCTACTTTTTCAGCTGTTACTGACAACATCCATGATCTTGCAGGTGCCCTCCATTATTATACAGAGGTCATGGCTAGATTGAGGGGTGAGAAGTTGGGACTCCTCAACCGTGGATTGTCCGTGCTCGATAATGTTGTGGGAGTGGTGCAATGGCCACGTGGATGTAGGCCAGTGACACCGACAGCTGGAAGTTGACGTGGACATGCAAGGACACCAAGCCACTCCTGTAGTGGCAGTACCAGCCCCAGCACTGCAGGGGCAGGCACTGTCTGCACCACAGCACAGCAGGCCACGTGCATGTGGCCCTGGCCAGTCACAGGAGGGTACTGGTTCCAGCAGACATATTTCATTATCAAGAGAGAGTACCATATCGTGGATTTCTACCTGGATGTGCCCGTGGATCCCTTGGCAGGCACAATTCTCATGTCTGTGGTTGGAGGCAGTGAACTGCACACCCTGCCAGTTATGATCTGCAGCTTTCCAACAAACATCTGTATAGGGCAGCCACATGTCAGAACTGTGTGCATGCATACTCACACACAATACAAACACAAAATCAAACAACAAAATACTAGACAGACAAATCCACGACCACAGAACAGAAAAAATGTAGCAAGCAATATGGATATAGCCCCCTGTAGGCTGACTAAATGGCATACTGGTATATGTCTGGTAGGATATGATACTAAGATTCAGTATTTTATCTGGATGGTAGACAAAGAAAATAATGTACAGTTGTATCTGATAGCTATAACCTATAGAATATGTAGAATGTGATTATAAATTTAAGGTAGATCACGTTTTTGTATATGTAAATATATGATACCGCATTTAAGATGTGCATAATTTTAGATAGATAAATAGATTAGATAGACTGGATGTTCTTGCTCGGGTGATGGACATTTATGTCTATACATGCTGCTAGAATGTAATGACAAGAAGCTTATGATCCCTTTTAAGCTGATATGTAGAAAGGTGGTATGTGGTATATGATGAGACTTCCGGTTGAGATCTAATGATTTAAACGGCAGATAAAATGTATGCACTAGATGGTATATAGTGTATTTAGGAAGCATCTACATTATGCAATGGAAATAAGATTTTGGAAGGTGTAAAGATGACGGCAGATAGGATTAAATAGGATGGAAGAAGTGAGCATAGATAAATGAGCATGTGCAATAAGGTATACAAGCAGATCGGATGTTTATATACATCAATTTCATGGCTAAATGACGTGTAATCAATAATTTTGGATGTCCATGAAGATATATCTTAGATTATTTCTATGAAGAATATCATCTATACGATGTATAATTATGTACCCTACTAAGCCGAGAAAAGTTAGGCTCTCTGACTGTTTTTATTTGTGCCGGTGTTTTTGTTTACATATTTGCATCATGAATGGTTGTGCCCGGACAGAGTTTTGAAAGGAAGGGGCAATATGCTTTGGTTACGAAACAAATCATTTCTTATAAATATTGAGATGTATCTGTATAGCAAGTTTTTGGATATAAAACAGATATTCGGCAAAAGTGTGTGGGAAGTTTGGAGTGTTTATTAAAGGCTCTATTACTATATTTGAATGTCTTGAAACATATATACATGAGGTCTTCGCATATTCATGCATTTTTAAAATAATTTTTAAAATAAGGATCATGAATACATTTTAATGTACTATGATTTTATGTTTAGATGAACGGAAAGGTATATAATGTATGACAGAGATGCTACTAATATTTGTGTATAATATTAGTTTTTATAACTTTCCACATGAAAATGAATTCTGCACCTTTAATTTTTGAATTCCACATTAGTGACATGTTGTCCTGTATGGAGCATGAGCTAACTGTGAATAAGAGGGGTGGATGTAGGAATGATAGTAACGTGAAAGATGTTATTGGAAAGTAAGTGGGAAGATATTTAAATGCTTTTTAAACTTTGTTCATTGCTAATGGTCTGAAGAAGCCACCGGTTAAGTGGTGAAAGCGCTTACCATTTTGTTACTTTGTTTTAATAAATTACATATGATAATAGAGCCATACATTTGCTGATCGCTTTATTTCTTGATTACAATACAAACACAGATAGGGCAACCCATACCTACACACACCACATCACCATGTCCATATCAATAATTAAACCCCTTACTCACACACATGGTGTCAAATGTATGGCTCAGCCTAGGTCTCTAGCAAACCAACAACATTCCCTGTGCACATGATGATACCTGTGCCACATTCATGTCATCCATAACATTGATGCAGGAACAGGCTAATATGGTTCTGATGCACACTGTGACTGTACTACTGTGTATCAATCTACTGCTGTGTAACATGTTGTCAGCAGTAAAGTTTAATGCTTGCATGTCAGGAAGTGTAGCTGTCCAGCCATGATGCATTATAGCTGTTATTAACACTGAGTGATTTTGGTCTCCATAATGTTATCCGTTTGTGTTGTAGGTGTCCATGTGTCAGCAGGAGTATGGTCTGCTGCTGTATCCTACAAGGGGTATGGCACTGTGGTGACACCTTTTCTGTGCCATATCCTGGGTACAGGTGAAAACATGTCACAGGTCTGTATAACAGTTACTCCTGTGCCGCATGGCTGATAGGTCTGGGGGTGGTGTATACAGGTGAGTGCATGGTGGCTGCTGTTAGCATCCCTTCTATAGTGGACAATGGTAGTTGTACTGAGAAGTACACACCACATGTTTGTGTATAGCACACACAGAGGCTTAGGTGTTGATGCACTACACAGAGAATACTGTACACATGGATGTATGTACCTGTACAAGGAACCCATTGTAGCCTATGTAATTCCACCAAGCCAGAATAGGCACAACAACACATTGGGAAATAAGCAGTCCACTAGTTTAATGTCATTGACAATGGTATTGGCAGGGTATATGTCCCCTTCCCCAATGTAGTGCAATCCTCAACATGGTAAACATATGTGTGCTGGTGTGGGTGGCACACCCCTACCTTTAGAGGGTGAGAGGTGCTGTAGAACCACAGATAGTGTGATAGACAACTACCTAACCTGTTAACATGAACTGTACAGTATTATGGCCAGCTAAGCGGGGGGATACACTCAACAGTAACTGCAATGATGTTGACTGTGTCCACAACAGCCACACCCAGCTATAATATACCAACCCCAGTATCGCTGCACACCTATACAGTGGGGAAGAGGCCATTTACACATCTAACACTAGTTGTGATAGAATGTATGTCCACAGGATGATACCAGTGAAATGTTAGCATATGCCAGGAAGTTTTTGGACAGATGACCTCCTAGGACATGCATATTCTGCAAACTGAAGTAGATTCCTCCACATACATGCACACTCTTACTTGGCAACATTGGGACTAGACCCCTTCCTAGGTATGTAGTGCTACTGATGTGTGTGGCTTTAATTGCACACACCATACAGCTTTTAGGATGAGGTGTGTTCCAGGTTACATGTTACATGAATTACATCCCATGGCATGTACAGTATGGAAATGAAGGATGTACCTGTTGTTTATGGGCAATACCTAGTGTGACATACCTTCATATACACATTGACAAACACTTAACAGTCAGACACACATCTGAGAGACCTGGGCCTATCAGTGCTAACTACCTTGCCAGTGTGTACATTGTGTTACAGGTAGGTTGCACACAGCACATGCATAACTGGGCTGGATAGTGTTATTAGTTACCTGTATGGCTGATGGTGACAGTGGTCCCCATACAGTGGAACATGGGACATGTACCGGGGGTACCATGGTGTAATGACAGTATACTCAGCACCCACACTCCACTGTGGATATTGTATGCACTGAACCCATGATAACACTCTGACATACCCGCCATCACACACTGACCAGAACTGCAATACAACCCCTTGTTCATCCCAAGAGTGCTACTACAGGAATATGCATCTAATGCACATGTCACAGGCATAGTAGGGTGATGCATTATCATGCCTCTCTTATGATCAGCAACATCACTATCCCTAATACTGTGTGGCAATACATATTGTAATATGAGTATGTGGCCTCAGAATGCTGTACCCTACATACACATGTACACATACAGAGCTCAGTGAGTATCACATGCTTAGCAACCCATTTGTACAACAGTGTTGTGCTGGTACTACAAGGCCCAGGTAGCCCTTAGGGAGAAGAGCGTAACAAGGTACATGTAATGTCTGGCATAGCAGCAGCCATATCTAACTATGGCAATGGGGGTGTGGTGGGTGTGAAGGGCCTCAGGGTATTCCCAATTACAGTTCTACAAACACACAGACACTGATATTCTCAGTAATGCACACATACACATTTGTCAGTAATAGGGTGCATCAGCACAGGTGTTCATAGGTGTGTACCAGGCTATTGTCCATGGAGAGATGGGAAGTGTAGGGGATGTGTGTACAGTGGTATCATGCCATCTGTCATGTGCCAGCAGGCCATCTATCAGCAGATACCACTGGGATGATCCTCAGGTTGAGAGTGACATGTATCAGCCAATCATCTGAGTGCTTCCTGCAGAGGGCCAGTAAGGTGCTCCAC
The DNA here is from genome assembly GCF_019279795.1 of Protopterus annectens. Classification (NCBI taxonomy): domain Eukaryota; kingdom Metazoa; phylum Chordata; order Ceratodontiformes; family Protopteridae; genus Protopterus; species Protopterus annectens. The sequence goes on from NC_056734.1 coordinate 252,297,767, forward strand.
TTGACATACATGCAACATGTATTACATAATATGGTCAGTGTCTGTCTTGGAGACCTGTACCCAAGCATGTTCAGTTGACTGTGGTAGTATAGTTGAGGTATCCATGGCATGTGTTGCATACAGGGTGTGGATTCCTATCTGTGGCATTCATAACATAGCTGGACAGACATGTCAGTGTCAGTCAAGCATAGATTGCCTGCAAGTATCCAAGATGGATACCTGACATCTGCACATCCGTACAGAGGAAAGACATACATCAGCTAGCTAACTAGCTATGCATTAAGATGAATGTGTTGACAGATAGATGTCTGACACCGATAGCTATGCCATTACTACATGACGGCAACCCTCACTGACATTTATTTTTATTTTATTTTATTTTACATTTTATTTTACATTTGTTGACCGGGCTAGTCTAGCTGGATACATGTCCATTTTCAGTAGAGGCCCGGGGAGAAAAGCTCCATAGATTTGACAAAAAACATCAGAATATCAGGTCCTAAGTATTACATTCAAAGTCAAATGAACAAGTAATAGGGTTATACAAATAATTTAAAGAGGTAAACAGTCTTAGGTCGTTGGAGTACCATAGCTGCAATGAAGACCCTTGCAATTTGGATTGGGTGGAAATTAGGTAGTCCTGGGATGTTTGCTATTAATCAGGATTAGAACATGGGCATAGCCATTCGGACTTTAGGAGATCTTTGAGTTGTTTTTTGAATTGGTGGGGTGAGGTCTTGTGTCTTAGGTTGTTTGGGAGGGCATTCCAGGATTTTCCAATGGAATTAGCATAGAGTGCTTCACCTCAATTGTTAGATTTAATAGTTTGAATTTGTAAGCTTTTGGATGATCTAAGGGATGTAAGATTAGAGTAGGGGTAAATATTTTGTTCATTGAGGGGGTTTTGTCAGGATGGTGGATTGCTTTGAAAGCCTCAATGAGTTGATTGAGTTTGAGAATGTTAGGTAGTTCTAACCAATCTAGTGTTCTGAGATTGTTGCAGTGATGTACGATAGGGCATTCCTGTTATAAATCTAGCTATGTGGTTATAGGTTGTAGATAGTTTGTTGAGTTCTCTTTTATTAAGGAAGGAGAATATCGGGGAGGCATAGAGGAGTGTGGAAAGGAGGTGAGTCTGGGCAATGGTTAGTTTAGTGTGTGGGGTTAGGAAGTTCTTAATTCTATACATGGACCCGAGTTTCTTGTTTACCGACTTAATGGTCAGGTTGATATGAGTATCAAATTTAAGCTTGTGGTCTATAGTCACACCTAGTAGTTTGGTGTGGGAGACAGGGTCGATTATGGTCCCATTATTGGATGTCACTTGAATGATGGGGTGGTTGGTGCTAGGAGATTCATTTCCTTGATGGGTAGAAGTAGTGGGGAAAAACAGAAGTTATTTGGTTTTGGATGGGTTTAGTAAGAGTTTTAGTTCCAAGAACCATTTTTCAACTAGGGAAAAACAGTTTTGGGTTGCGACTTGGAGTTTGTCGAGGGAGCTGTCAGAGCAGATCAGGGTGGAGTCGTCTGCATATTGTATGCAGGTGGCTTTGGGAATGATGGAGTGCAGATCATTAATAAATATGGAGAAAAGAAGAGGACCAAGGATAGATCCTTGGGGAATGCCGATATTTGTGGGGAGTAGGTCGGATAAGCTATTTTCCCATTGAACAGCCTGTTGTCTACAAGAAAGGTAGTCATTAAACCAGTCTATGGTAGTTTTGCTAAGATAGTATGCCTCCAGTGTGTGGATCAGCTGTTGGTGATTGACCATGTCGAAGGCTTTGGATAGGTCAAGGAAGAGCACAGAGGATATTAATTTATTGTTTCGATTGTGGTTAACTGAGTCAACAAAGGAAAGGAGAGCAGTAGTTGTGCTATGATGAGGGCGAAAGCCGTGCTGGGTGTGGGACAGGAGATTGTTTCGAGTAAGATGGGTAATGAGCTGCTTGTGAATGCAGCGTTCCATGATTTTGGCTAGAGGAGATAGTATAGCTATGGGTCTGTAGTTTGATGTGTCAGTGGAAGATCCACCTTTATGTAGAGGGATGATGTGGGAGATTTTCCAAATAGAGGGAATAGAAGCTTCTGAAATGGTCCGGTTAACCAAGATAGAAACAGGGTAGGCTATGGCATCAGATGCAATTTGTAGGTAATTGGCTGGGAGCAAGTCAGCCGCTAGGGTGGTTGGTTTGAGTTTATTTAAGAGGGTTCTAATATAGGAGGTAGGTACGGGTTGGAGGTTAAAGGAGGGTTGAGTTGGGTCTTTGGTTGATGGTGTAGCCGAGGGAGAAGTAGTAAGTTGGTTGGCGAGGGACTGGATGGTTTCTGTGAAAAATGAATTAAAGGTGTTGGCTATTTCTTTAGAATCTTTACCAATGAGTTTTTCAGGGGTAGGGGTGGTGGATTTACCTGGATGAAGGAGGTGATTAAAACCAGCCCAGAATTTCTTGGGATTATTCTGGTGTTTATTTTGGAGGTGACAATAATATTGTTTTTTGTCAGACAATACGGCTGCTTTAGTTGAGTTTCTAAGCTGAAGAAACTTGATGTGATCTAGTGGGGTTTTAGAGGTTCTCCATTTGTGCCAGGCCTTGTCTCGATGTTTAATTTTGGCTTTAGTGTCCTTTGTTAGCCAGGGTGCGATGCGTACCTTAATTCTAGTAAGACGCTTAGGAGCATGGGAGTCGAGTATTTTTAGGAAAGTGTTATTAAAATATAACACACTCTCATCTAAGGGTAAAGTTTTTAGGATGGACCAATTGCATGCCTTAAGTTCTGCAATAAAATGGTCTGGGACAAAATTCTTACTGTTCCTATCTAGTCTGGATTGTGGATGATTTGAAGTTGGACACTTGTGCTTTATAATAAAGGTAATCAGGTGGTCACTAAGGTTGTTGGGAAGGGTCCCTGTAGTATAGTTATTTGGAGCCTTGTTTGTAAGTATCTAGTCAAGGATGCTCTCTTTTTGTTGAGTATTACCAATTCTGGTGGGAGATAGAATATTTTGAGAGAAGCCATGTAAGTTAATGGGGAGAGGATTTGGTAGTTCGGAATAGAGGGCCCAGTTAATATTAACATCCCCTAGAATTATGGTTTCTCATACCCTATACTGTGCTATACACAGTAGTCTACAATTATTTTCCACATGTCAGATCATTATCCAGTAGGAAATATTTAATGAGACACAGCTCACACACTAGGAGCATGACAGTGAGGACTCAGAGTCCATCTTTGCATGCAGGGGTGTTTGTTTCCAGTACTACAATTAGCAATCTACTCTTACTTGTGAAAGCACTGTCAACAGTAGTAATGTAATGATACACTACATACCAGTGTGACTGCATATAACCTGTTATACTACCCATGTATGTTCAAAGGTTCATAGGTTCATAGTTAGGTACAAGGCTATTGGCCCTAAGGCCTATATAAGTCTAGCCAAAAAGGTACCCTGGCTTTCACCACCCAAAGAAATTATTTTCCTGTGCCCCTGTCAAGCAGAGCCACAGAGGTGATCCCTGGGGTGAATTTCTTATTTCCCATCCAATCATCAAGTTTTTCCTTGAAGAGTGCTAATGAAGAGCTTTGTTTGATATAGATGGGTAGTTTGTTCCAGGGTATGAGAAGTCTCCGGGACAAGAATCTATCCCTCCAGCATGTTCTGTTTATTGTGGTGACAAGGTTTAGGTCCCTAGAGCATGTAGCTTGGAGAGATTGGGATTTATTTAAGTGGAGCATGTCCAACAGCTTTGAATTTGACATAGCTTTGCACGTTAGGCAGAGATCGCCTCTGAGGAGACAATATGCGATGGAGTAAAGATGGAGTCTTTTTAGATGGTCTGCATAGGGCATCTGTCTGAGGCCAGTAATCCTCTTTGTGAGGTATTTCTGCTGCCTTTCCAGTTGTTGTAGATGTCTTGTGAGGTACATACCAAAAGGGGCATTGTACTCTATAATGGATCTAATGAGTGAAGAGTAGAGGGCAACAATGACCTCTTTTTTCCTGGATGAGAAACCTTTTGTGATGATGTGTGCCATGTAGAAGGATTTCATGACTACTGTGGAGATTTTTTATCAAAGGAGGGACTACTGTCCATCTGTGTCTCAAGGTCTCTTATCACACTTTCGGTGTTAAGTAGACTACCACTTATGTGGTAGTTCATGGGTAGAGAGTTTTTACCAAAGGGGATGACAGTGCACTTTTTGGCATTGTGCTTGAAGCCATGGCTTTGACACCAGGCATCTGTCTCAGTGAGGCCCTTTTGTAGGATGTCCACATCGTTAGGAGTTTTGATTATGGCTCCAAGTTTGCAGTCATCTGTGAACTTTCTTAGCCAAAGACCTTCTGTGTTAGCCTGTACTTCAGAGAAGTAGATACCAAACATGATTTGGAGTCTGTTACTTTCAAAGTGTGGGTTCAGTCAGTAAGCCAGTTGGCAACCCATCTTGTGACATACCTAGTTTAGTGAGTTTATCTATAATTCCAGAATGGGGGTGGTGTCAAAAGCCTTGGCGAGATCTAAATAGGCTGTGTGAACCACCTTACCCTCATCTACGACTTTGGTGACTGCTTCATAGAATTCTATCAGCTTTAGGAGACATGATCTGCTTTTTACAAACCCGAATTGGTGGGGACCAGAGTTTGAGATTACCAATGTCTTTGTTTATAAGTTCCATGATGATGATACATTTCATGGTCTTGCAGACTTGCAGACCATGTAACACATTCAAATGGATAAGAGAGTTGTACAAGCCATATATACTCAAGTGTCTCAGACAGTAGGCTCACACCCCTTGCTACTGTAATGACAGCACATAGACACATGTTATAACATGACATTACCTACACGTATTAAAGAAGTCATTACCATGCTATGTTATCAGACTGTAATGTGAGCACTGGTTACCAGGGCTGAGCCATGCTTAACAGGTGTCAGCATTGCTGCAATATTACAGCTATGCACATATGCACACTGGTAAGCAAAGCATACACTGTGTAAGCGCTCGTACATTTAACCATATGTTAGCACCGCTTAGCTTCACATAAACCCACGCAAATGCACTTAAAGCTGCTCAAAACTGCCTTAACTACTCTGTATCCAACAGCCCTTGCTCTGGCCAGCAACAAAGTAAACAGCCCTTGCATGTCTTGAACCCAGGACCCTGTAGCAATTAACCACTAAGCCATGACAGCTGTGAAGACAGTTGTTTTTTTTTCAATATATCTGTCAGGACACATACTGAATAGTATTGAACAATTGCTGTGACTTCTACAATTGTGTAGTACTTGTTAGTGATATTACTGTTGCATCACATATGTTGTTATATCTAAATATACACATATCAGATAAATATGGTGTGATACATCTGGGAAGGTATACACAACTGTAATGTTACCACATAACAAGGATATGTGTATATATATATATATATATATATATATATATATATATATATATATATATATATATATATATATATATACATATGTAGATATATGTGTACATGTACATACTCATATATATTCATATATATGTAGTTATATACATCTGTATATTGCATTATATATATGGCTGTATGTGTGTATATATATAGATATATATATATATATATATATATATATATATATATATATATATATATACACACACACACACACACACACACACACACACACACACACACATATAATTATAGATATCTACATATATATAGACATAGATATATGATATATATATATATATATATATATATATATATATATATATATATATATATATATATATATTTATCTAGATGGAGAGAGAGAGAGAGCTATATACATATATGTTTAACATATGTCCAGAACATGGAGTGGAGTCATACCTCAGCACCAATAGTCAACCTCTTAGTGCAAGGGGATGTAATTTAAGTTTTGCAGGTATAAATGTAGACTTGCTACTGTAACAGGGGTTGTCTTAACACAAATGTCGTGTGTGGGAGGTCACATCTGCTATTGACATGTACACCATCAGTTACTGACAGACATTCTAAAGTCATCATAGTACAGTACCACAGATATCAAAATAATGGTCCTGTGGAATACAACAGAGATATGACCAATAAATGTGGACAGTCTGACATACTCTGGTCATTCCAGAGTTATACACAGAACCCCTTAGTGCAAGACATGTGGACCAAGCCTGACAATGTGGATGTTAACAGCCATGTAAATGGGTATATCACATAAATACTGGAATACATATGCCCACACAGTTTATGCATTCACACACCTGTCTGTCCTGACACATAATAACCAGTGGTGCAGAGGTCACATGCCCACATACTACCCACTAGTTAGTGACATACATCTGTACAGCATCCCACTGCTTTGTCAGAAATACACGACAGTTATGTTGGCCTGGCAGCAGTATATCTGACAAATATTTGGACATAACTACAGGCAGACTGTCACAACATTGGCCTGCATTTCTTATGGGGGAATACACATGTACCTGCAAATATAGCAGGCTCTACAGGCATGTCACAGCACAGAGTAACAGACACCTGTGTGAAAGTACATACCCACAACCAATGTGAACACAGCCACAGCCACATATGGTACGCTTGTGTACTATTACAGTATATGGACTGTCTGATCATCACCATCCTCATATGTGCCTCTCACACACTAATCCTACATACACTGGGCCACTACACAGTGTAGTCCGGTGCCTGACTGTGGTATGGGACATGTGTGTGTTTGGCCCTACAAGCATGTAAACCAATAGGGTACCATACAATGAAGCAGCATGTAACATCAGATATAACAGGACCAAGAAAAATGATATCTACCACAGTCTGTACACAGGCCAAGGTACATATTCGCAATACACACACTGTCAACAATCACCATACGTACACAGACCTCACTGCTGTACACACTACGACAGAATGTCTAGGTTTTGTCCTCAAATTTAACCCCTACTATACATAATATGTCTAGCAGACTGGTATCTTGCTGGCTTGTTATCAGGTATGATGTCAATAAATAATGGTGTACTGAACATATGCTCCTCTTACTGAATGACATATGTACAAAGGTTGACGGAGTTGTGGTTGGAAGCAGAAACACAGGGCCAATATTGACATGTTGCTGTGATAACCTCATACATTTACTGGTGTAATAGGGTTTGTTGTGACATATGTCTTATGAGATTATATGAAGTCAGTAACTCTCATGGTTGTCACCATGTACTGACTGCAGTCCTCAGACTATGCTTCTGCAGTTCTAAGATAGGTAATCTGTGAGTAACACAAGACACATAAGACTCAAAAGACTGGCCAGTCTACAGATAACCCTACAGGTGGGAGTTTCCTCAACTACATAACACTGTCATGATGGGTATTCAATCATGTAGACCAGCCATATCCACACAAATCCTGTTAAACCAACATTACTTCAAATGCAGAATAGCAAAACTTACATTCTGTAGTCATGTGTGGAACATCCCCCTCCTGTTTGTTGGCCTGTCTCCACAGTGTATGTTGTTAGAGGTATATCCCACTACCATATGTGATGCTGTTTGCCAAACACTGACACGAAGTCCTGCTCACAGTGAATGAAAAGGGCCAACACCCACATGATGTTCCTAGTTGTAGGAGTGTGTTTCCATGCAATTGACTATGGGAATGTTACCACAGCTGTTCCACATGCAGTCAGCTACTGGGGGGCTGCACTTCATGAACAGGCCATAATCTGACAAGGAGCATCACTTACAAAACACAAGCTGCTGCCCAAGCAAAGCAGGTGTGCTTCTCCACATTCACCAGAAAGGGAGTGAGAGAGACAGAGAGAGACAAATTAAGACAGGGAGTGGGTAGGAGAGTAAAAGCTAAGCGTGTTTGTGTCACACACTTACCACTATGGGGTTTCGAACCCCTGCCTGATTATAGATTGCTATTACATTTCTTTGCAGTTATTGCATGTGCCACAGAGCTTACATGTTGTAGAGCTGTCCAAAGTTATATTTGACGGTGATTGACATCAGCAACAGTGATAAAGGAGGGATAAGGTAGGTGTAGTACCTGTGCCTGTCCACAAGAACAGGTGTCAAGGACACACAGCCACACTCTCTCAGGGACTCACACACATTATCACCATTGGCAGGGTCAGGATTAGAATTCCTAAGTAGGTTGCCACACTACAGTAATACACGGGTATCACATGCACCACAGCGGTTATCAAGCTCATATATGTGCAAAGGGTATGTCAAGATGTCTGACATCAGAAGGCATGCTTCAGTAGGCCAATGGGAGGTGTAGTGAGTGTGAATGGCATCCAAATCATTATACTCCACACACACACACACACACACACACATACACACACACACACACACACACACACACACACACACACACACACACACACACACACACACACACACACACACACACACACACACACACACACACAGTTTTGCCAGTACTGACATGCATAGGTGCATTGCTTCACATGTGTGTAGTGGTTGACTGTGCCAGAAGGCTGTACAAGGCTAGGTAAAGGGTATACCTTAGCATCAGGCCACATGACAATGGTCTGCAGTGTGGCTCAGGGTTGTAGTTTTTGGATTGACCCACACAGGTGAGTATTGTATTCACCATCCAATCATCTGGGTTATTATTGTGGGTGGCCAGTGCTGTGCAATGCTTGCCATGTATGTGTTCTATATTCCATAACATGGACGGTGTCTGGGATGTGCACACATCCCACATGCGTGTTCTGTGACTTGTGTAAGTGTACCTGGGGTGTCTGGGGCATGTTGTGTAGACAGATTGCTATCATCTGATGTGCCATTCCTGACATCATGTGGTGAGAACTGGCAATGGAAACCAGGTTGACCATGCATCTACATTAACATCATGATGCAGGTATTCACTGGTGTCAATGGCATCTGTCCATACAGGGCATGTGGGTAAGGCATGGTATTTCCTTTGTGGGTTACATTTGCTGACTCTACAGTTGTTGCAGGCATCCAGTGGAGAACATAGCAAAGGACCACTGTATGCAATTATTTGCCTTTTGTAGGGATGGGACAGGGTGCCATGTCCTCTGTAGTCCACTGCAATCACACCATGGTTACTATCTGTGGGCAATATGCAGGGATCTACCAACATAGTGATTGTTGCCTGGCTAAGTGTGTTTGTGTATGAGACATGGGTGGAGAGTGTTCTCTGGGTGATACAAGGGTTGCCTATATTTTCCCCAATCCATGATGTCACATGTAGTGGTATAGATTGTCTACACCAGTCTCTCTGCTGTTTGACTTTGTAAGGTGGACATTGTGACATATAATAGGCCTACCATATAAGAAATTTGCAAAACCCACTCCACAATGAGTCCTGTTATTACAGACACAGACACACACACACACACACACACACACACACACACACACACACACACACACACACACACACACACTCACAATTGACATATCTGGGATTAGAATTCCTACCTAACTAGTACATCACACTATAGCATTACACAATTATAGCATGCGCCACAGAGCTTACTAGGCTAGTCTTTCCCCAAAGGTGTATCTCAAAGTGAATGACATCAGCAGGCTTGCCAAAGTAGGGCAATGGAAGTTGTAGTGACTGTGAATGGCCTCAAAAGTATTGATTCCTACACAGACAAACACACACAGCGTTTTACATTTGCCATGTCTGAGATTAGAACTCCTACCTACCTAGCACCATGGAGCTTACTGGGCTATTCCTTCTGCAAAGGTGTATTTCAAAGTGAATGACATCAGCAGGCTTGCCAAAGTAGGGCAATGGAATTTCCAGTGACTGTGAATGGCCTCAAAAGCATTGATCCCTACACAGACAAACAAACACACACAAAGTTTTACAGTAGTCATTTTTGGGATTAGAACTCCTACCTACCTTGTACATCACACTATAGCATTATGCAGTTATAACACACGTCATGAAGTTTACTAGGCTATTCCTTCCCCAAAGGTGCATTTCAAAGTGAATGACATAAGCAGGCTTGCCAAAGTAGGGCAATGGAAGTTGTAATGACTATGATTGGCCTCAAAAGCATTGATCCCTACACAGACAAACACACAAAGTTTTACAGTTGCCATGTCTGGGATTTGAAATCCTACCTAACTAGTACATCACACTACAGCATTACACAGTTATAGCACATGCCACAGAGCTTACTGGGCTGCTTTTCCCCCCAAATGTGTATTTCAAAGTGAATGACATCAGCAGGCTTGCCAAGGTAGGGCAATGGAAAGTGTAATTCATAGGTCCATAGGTTCATACATTGGTACTAGTCTAGCGGCCCTAGGGCCTATACATGCCTAGCCATGACAGTTCCTTGGTTATGTCTTCCCAAAATATTTACTTCCCTGGACCCTGTCTAGCAGGGTGACTGATGTGATCCTCAGGGTGAATTTCTTATCTCCCATCCAATTATCAAGGTTCCTTTTGAAAAAGGCCAAATAAACACTCTGCTTGATATGTATGGGCAGTCTTTTCCAGAGTCTGGGGAGTCTCTGGGTCAGGAACCCATCCCTCCAGCATGTTTTGTTCATTGTGATGACAATGTTTGGATACCTGGAGCTTGTGGCTCTGAGGGATAGGGATTTATTTAAATGTAGCAAGTCCAACAGCTCTGGGCTTGACATGGCATTGTATGTTAAGCAGAGATCACCTCTGAGTAGATGATATGTGACAGCGTATAGCTGGATAATTTTCAGACGGTCAGCATAGGGAATCTGGTTTAGGTCTGTGATTCTTTTAGTGAGGTATTTCTGCAGCCTTTCTAGTTGTTGCAGATGTCTTGTGAGGTACATACCAAATGGGGCATTGCATTCTATACTGGCTCTACTGAGAGATGAATACAGTGGGACAATGGCCTCCTTTTTTCTGGATGAAAAGCCCTTAGTGATGAGGTGTGCTGGATAGGTGGATTTCCTGACTGTTGTGGTGATGTGGTTATCAAAGTTGAGACCACTATCCATCTGTGTCCCTAAGTCTCCTATCACACTGTCGGTGTTTAGTGTACTGCCAACTATGTGGTACTTCATGGGTACATGTCCCATCCCAAAAGGGATAACTATACATTTCTTGGCATTGAGCTTGAGGCCATGGCCCAGGCACCAAGCATCTCTCTCAGTAAGGCCCTTTTGTAGAATATTTACATAATTTGGGGATTCAATATTGGCTCCTAGTTTGCAGTCATTTGCAACCTTTATTAGCCAGAGTCCCTTAGTGTTGGCCTGTACTTCAGAGCAGTAGATGTCAAATAACAGCGGTCCCAAGTCTGAACCCTGAGGTACTCCAAATGTCACTTGTCTGGGGCTGGATTTGGCGTCACCTACTTTTACAGTGTGGGTTCTGTCATTACGGCAGTTGGCAACCCATCGGGTTACGTAGGGATTAATGGCAAGCTTATTATGTTTACCTATGGTTCCAGACTGGGGGATGGTGTCTGAGGCCTTGGTGAGGTCTGGATAGGCTGTTTGAACTGCCTTACCCTCATCCACAGCTCTGGAGACTGATTTGAAGATGTCAGTCAGGTTCAGGAGACATGATCCGCCCTTCACAAATCCAACCCGTGTGGGGTCCAGTGTTTGAAGGTTGCCAGTGTCTTTGTTTATAAGTTCCATGGCCTTGCAGATCACACACGTCATACTGCTGGGTTGTTAGTTCCCAGGATCCAAGGTGGACTCCCCCCTTGTGGACTGGGATAACTGTACTCTTTCAACAAAGGTGTATTTCAATGTGAATGACATGAGCAGGCTTGCCAAAGTAGGGCAATGGGGAGTGCAGTGTGTGTGCACGGGCCATAAACCATTCATCTGGAAGCAGACACACAACACTCAGGTATACACAGGTTTAAATTTAAAAAGTACGTGTATACAATTGCTAGATGAATAATGGCTTGTACAGTCATTTTACACAGTTATCACAAGCACCACAGACACTATTGTGCTGAGGGATACCAGAGGCAAATGTCTTTAATTATTGACATTTGCACATCATGTGGTTTTAGCCAATTGGATGTCTGCTTGGTGGGACAGGCCTCATGATAGGATGCTCTTTGTCACTGTCTGTCACTCTCTTCCATACATCTATGTATGTGTAAGTTTGGCCTATTATAGTGTGTTTTCCTTGGATATATGTGTGTATTCCTATTCAATGCGTGTGCAAAGCATGACTGGTGTGCAATTTGGAGTGTGTGCACAAACATCTGTGACTGTCAGATATGTATAGTCCACTGTTGTTGCCAGACATGGTCTTCATTTCTGTAACTGTGGGAGCATGCCCAGTATGACCTTTCATTATTTTGTTGTCAGACATTGGCTTCGTTTCTCTAATCTAAGTGAGGGAGCATGCCCAGTATGACCTTCTGTATTGAATGTGTAAATCCATTCCAGGTAGGTTGTACTCCAGTGCAGGCTTTTGTGTTCTACACCTACAGCTAGCAACCTGTTTCTGTGGGGCATCTGTCTATCGGTTGACAATATTGGGTCACAAATGAGCAAAGGATAGTGGGTTACTGTAGGTAATTGTGTCTGTGCTACTTCTGCTACATGGTTTTGGTGTTAGCAGAGATATTCAGACATATGTACTGTTTTACACTGTGATGTTTTATGTCATCAATTACTGTCAGGTATACCTATTTTCTTGCAGTAATTTCCTGGGGAACACAGGGTGAATGAAGCTGTGTCCAGTATTGTGGTCTGCAGCCTACATATTCTTGTACAATCATGCCATTCTGGAGGGGGAGATGCAGACAATTGCCTATGGGTCTGTGTAAATGGTTCAGCACTTTGGTACAGTGGTGGCTGAGGATCCCATGCTTGTACATCCATCGACGTGACAGTATGGCTATATCCTGCTGTGGCCATACCTCACAGCTGTACAGATCCACACAGGTTACCCAATGGCAGGGGTCATATATCTGCTCATTACCCCTTCACATTGTGGTTTACAAGCAGGTTTGTAGCCACCCATTCCTGTGTTTGCAGGCAGGGATAGTATGTGCACACGGCTCAGTTTCAGACTTCACACCTCCATGGCATTCATGCTCCTACCCCCCACTGTTATTCTATCCTCTTCCAAACATTATGCAAACATTATCTGATATGTTCCTTATAGTTATCACTTCATCCCAGCAGTATTTTGGAGTTGGTCTACAGTTCATGCAGTAGGACATGGTGGACATGTTACTGGGATTTGTCGACATGGCCTTGCATTTAGGTTTTGTCGACTGTGTTATGTTATTTGGGAGTCCATGACATAACATACATTGGCAGTACGGGTGAGACACAGGCCTTGGACAGAGGACTGTAGGGCATTTGGTAGTGCTGCAGGCCATCTGTAGTAGGCCATTTCATTGTGTCACTCCTACAGTCCCAGGCTGCAAACCACTATATTCCCCTGGGGTGACAGGGCAGGTGTGCAAGGTGTTAATGTCAATAGTTTCTGTCATTATTGATCCAGTGGTGTGGATGCTGACAGGGTACTGCTTACAGCTAGGGAAACACCTGCATGGGACACCTCTTCTGCATGCTGCATTCCTTGGCTGTTGCCATACAGAGGTGGGTCATATTGTACTCATTCCCAACAGCAGGGATAAGACCATAGAGGTACCTGTAGGTGATAGTGGGGTGAGCTGGGTGCATGTATGCTATGGACACTACTTGCATCTGACTCACAGATATATATGTGGGGCATTCCATTTATGCTGGCTTGTGCAGGGACATCAGCAATTTCTCAATACTTCATACTTGTGACCTTTGTGGTCTGCCAGTGTTTGGCCAGACAACATTGGTATTCCATACTACAGACCCAACAAATGTGTCTTGCTGGGATGCATTGTGTTTGGCACTGCAGTTGTGAGAACCTGGCCCTGTCATCAGCAGTACTGGCCTGTGTCCACCAGAACAAAACCCACCATGCCTACATACTGGCCAGTCTCACTCAATATACAACACACACCAACCTAACACACACAGCCCTGCATATTGTACACATGCTACAATATATCTTGCTACTTTGGCCAGATCAGGTAATCTGTGCTCCACTATTATACCTACATATACATGTTACTACATTTCTACATAGGATTATGGGGGGCACACCTGACAACTGTACACATTTGCTATGACTAGACTGGCATTTCAGGCACTCAATTTCATTCTGTGTTCTGACCTATCATGCAGACTAGAGGCATATCAGTGTACTACAGTTCTTAGGTTTTATTGACCTACATTTCATTTTCAGACTTCTTACCCTTCAGAACTAACATCCCACTGCCTGACCTGTTGTAGTCTGCCTGTGTATGTCTGGAGGGGGGCTGTTCTCTATAGCCATCAATCAGAGGCCTTAGCACAGCCTTTATTTGTGGTTGTCTACACCTATCCTGCTGGATGAGACTGTTGTTGGGTATGTGAGCCTCACTGACTGGCACACACATTTGGCCCACCACATTTCCTGCAGTGGGTTTTGTCACCTTGTCTAGTACTGGCTACTATGGACATCAATATTTGTTACAGATTTCATACTGCCAGTATAAGTGTCTACTATCTGCTGGCATCCCATGCAGCCACCCAATTCCCTTTCATGCTCACATCCATACCAGACATACAAGTAACAAAACATACTGCTCCAGTCAGCAATTGATAGGGATAGGGATGTGCCAGTACTGAGGATGGTGCTGGAGGGCTGCTATGTTGGATGCACATAGTACACTCTGTATACATGGTTAAGCACAGGTAGTGTCATGTTTGGCATCTCTTTTACTGTATGTGCGAGTCAGAGAGAAGTGTCATTCCCTGGGTTCCTTCCGTGTCAATGTATGTGCTATGCGTTGCCTCTTTGCCAAGGCCTGGGCATACTGGGCATGCCTCCTTCTACCTATTGGGGCAAGCTCAGGTTGTTCCTCTCCAAGTCACTCTGTGCCTGTGCAGGCCTTGGTAATGGTGGGGGGCTGTCATCAGCATACTTATCCTCACCACCCCCAGCCTCTTCTACATGTTGATTTATGAGAGCTAATGCAGCATCTATCATTTTTTTGCTTTTGTTAGGTAAATGTCCCTGCTTGTGTACACTGGTGGTCTAGAGTTTGTGGGAAAAAACAGAGGGAAAGGTGTTTGCATAGTTTATAGCAGTGTGCTGGGCTGGGCTGCTGCCTGTGTAATTGGCTGATTCTCATATATTTCACCTGACAGCTATGCTAGTTCTCCTTGATTACCTTCCTACTGCTGTTTTCCCTTCCCATTGCCTTCCTGTTTAAGCCCTAAGGCATGCCATGCAAACACAGTGCTCAGATGTGCATGGAGCTGCTATTTCCTGGTTTACTTTTTTTTTTCAATTAAAACACGGTGCGTGGCGCACACACCTGTTTAGGCACTGTAAAGAGTGCTTGGCAGCTTCAGACACACCCCCTTGCTTAGCTCTGCTAAGCTAAGGCAATCCACAACCACAGGGCTCCAGTAAGCTTTCAGTATGCTTGGCACACCCCTCTATGATGTCAGCTAGCTTTTAGGCTTGCACCATGGTCTTCCTGCACCTAAATGGTTGGGTGCAGGCTAGCCATGAAGAGAAATCTGAGATTCAGTATCATTCCCCTCATTTGTATAGGATTGCCTGCTAATGCCTAGTTACAAGTCCCACACTGAGCCTTCCCCCTTAGCAAGCACTATTCACTGGCCTTGTTGTCTTCTGCCTACCATTGACTTTAATGGCAAAATTGTGATTTTGCAGGGAAAGCTTTTTTCAGGGTTTTTCTGTTATTTTCCGGCCAATGCCATTTGCTCATCGCTGTCCTACGCTTAAACAGCCAAAATCGGCCAAAAAAAAAAAAAAGTTATTTTTTTTGCAACTGTTTTCCATGCCAATGGCTATATATTTGGCCATTGGCATGCTTTACATGTTGTATGCACCCTTTATTTGGAGCTGTCATGGCTCTGTTTTGTAGTTTGCAGAAATGCACTCGGTTACTAACCGAGTACATTTCTGAAGGTTACACTAGTCCTGCACGGACAGCTGCCAGCTTTCTGGATTGCAAATTCAAAACAAAGAACAAGGCAGGACCACCAGGCTCATAAAATCCAACTTGATTTATTAAATATAGAACGGGATAAGCACTTTCACGTGTATAACACACTCCTTCAGATCTCAAAAAACATACCATCCATCCAAATTTAAATAGCAGCTTATAACATAGTAGGAAGTTAATCAAGGAGAACTAGCATAGCTGGCAGGTGAAATGTATCAGAATCAGCAAATTACACAGGCAGCAGACCAGCCCAGCCCAGAACACTACTATAAACTATGCAAACACCTTCCCCTCTGTTTTTTCCATACTCTACTCCACCAGTGTATACAAGCGGGGAACTTTTTACAAACAAAACAACAAAATGATAGGGGCTGCAGCAGGCATCATACAGCAACATGTGGAAGAGGCTGAGGGTGGTGAGGATGTGAATGCTGTCAACCAACCCACAGTAAGGAGACGGAGAAGCGTGTACAGACCCAGGGTACCCTACCAGGGGCTACATGAGCTAGAGATAGCAGAGCACTATAGGGTGGACTGGGACCTCCTACAGCAAATTGTTGAGCTGTGCCAGCCACACTTGACACACCAAACTGACAGAAGGGAACCCATCCCAGTGGCTACGAAGGTATGTGTAGGCCTAGGAATACTAGCCACAGGTACTTCCCAAAGCTCAACTGGGGATATCATGGGGATCTCACAGGCATCAGCATCCAGAGTATTCCACCAGTTCCTGGATGCCATGTCAGCACATGCCAGTGAGCACGTATATTTCCTCAACACCCGTGAGGTGTTGGCCAGCAATATGCTTCTCTTCCACCAAATAGCAGAATACCCTGAGGTAGTGTGTGCTACAGACTGCATGCATATATGCATCAAAGCACCACCCGTTGATCAGGGTAGGGTCTACAATAACCGCTAGGGCTTCCCCTCCATCAACTTCCAGGTAGTGTGCGATGCCCAGGGCATTATAATGAATGTGTGTGCTGGCTGCCCTGAAAGCTATCACGATTCCCACATTTGGCATCTGACGCAGCTGTACCAGAGATTTGCCACTGGGGACATCCCTTATGGTCACCTAGTGGGGGATGCTGGTTACACACTGGAGCAGTAGCTGATGACACCCATCAGAAATGCACACACACACGAACAAGAATGCCATAATGAGGCACACACATAGACCAGACGTATAATAGAGCATGTGTTTGGGATGTTCACATCACGGTTCCAGTGCCTGGACACATCCGGTGTAGCCTTGCAGTACTCACCAGCTATATTTCCCCAAATTGTTATGGCATTTGCCATGCTACACAATATGATCCTGCAGAAACAGCTGCAGCAGAAACAGCATGGGTCAGGGCCACACAGCCTCCCACCAATGCAAAAGCCTGCACAGGGACAGAGTGACTCAGAGGAGCAACAACCTGAGGCTCCCCCAATAGGCAGATGGAGGCGTGCCCAGTGTGCCCAGGCCTTGGCAAAGAGGCAATGTATAGCACATACACTGACATAGTAGGGACCAAGGGAATGACACCTCTCTCTCTCTCGGACTCATACATACAGTAAAAGTGATGCCAAACATGACACTACCTGTGCTCAACCATGTATAGGGAGTGTACTATGTGCAACCAGCATAGGCAGCCCTCCAGCACCATCCTCAATACTGGCACACCCACAAGGTAAGTCAATCAACTTAGCAATTGCCGAATGGAGTAGAATGTGTCATTACTTGTATCTATGGTATGGATGTGAGCATGCAAGGGAATCGGGTGGCTGAATGGGATGCCAGCAGATAGTAGACACCCATAGTGGCACCATGACATCTGTAACAAATACTGGAGTCACCATAGCAGCCAGTACAACACAGGGCAACAAAACTCACTGCAGGAAATGTGCTGGGTGACACGTGTGTCCATATGACACATACATGCCAGTCAGAGAGGTTCACATACCCAACAACAGTCTCTACCAGCAGGAGAGGTGTAGACAAACACAAACAGATGCTGTGATATGGCCTCTTCATGATGTCTATGGATAACCTCCCCCCAAGCCAACACAGACAGACTACAGCAGGTCAGGCAGTGGGATGTTAGCTCTGAAGGGTAGGAAGTCAGAGACTACTATGTAGGTCAACCAAAGCTAAGACCTGTAGTACACTGATATGCCTCTAGTCAGCATGATAGGTTAAAATACAAATTGAAATGGAGTACCTGACATGCCAGTACAGTTATAGCAAATGTGTACAAGTGCCAGGTGTTTCCCCCCATCCTATGTAGACATGTAGAAACAGTCAGGAGTGCCCCCTGATCATGTGTAGAAATGTAGAAACAGTCAGGTGTCCCCCACAATCCTGTCTAGGAATGTATTAACAATCAGGTGCCCCCCCAATCCTGCGTAGAAATGTAGAACCAGTCAGATGTGTTCCCCCACAACCCTATGTAGAAATGTAGTAACAATCAGTTGTGCCCCACACTCCTATGTAGACATGTAGAAACAGTCATGTGTGCCCCTTTCCCCCAATCCAGTGTAGAAATGTAGTAACAGTCAGGTATGCCCCTCCCAGTCCTGTGTAGAAATGTAGTAACATGTATGAGTAGGTATAATACCAGTGCAACACAGATGGCCAGAGGTGGCCAAGGTAGCAGGATAGTTAGCAGCATTTTCACAATATGCAAGTCTGTGTGTGTTAGGTTGGTGTGTGTTTCATATTGTGTGAGAGTGGTCAGTATGTATGCATGTTGAGTTAAGACCTGGTGGCCATTGCCCACTACTGCTGATGACAGGGACAAACCCTCACAAATGCAGTGCCAAAGACAATTCCCACCAGCATAACACATGCTAGCAGTAAGCCATTGTATATGTATGGTGGTAATATGTGTCACCATCTGAAAGACTGACATGGCATAGCTGTTGGGCTAGATATACAAGCAGTGCACAGGGGAAAGTACCCAGACATACAATATATATTGTGTCACTGTGAAATGGAGAAACCCTTGGGATTGTACATACAGGCATGCATCCGATTAACTGGTCCTGTAGTAGGGGATACCAGTGATCTCTGCCCAAACAAATGCAGATCACGAAGGAGGTAGGACTGATGTATTGGGGAACAGCTGATGTACCTGCACATGCCAGCAGAA
Organism: Protopterus annectens; assembly: GCF_019279795.1. Classification (NCBI taxonomy): domain Eukaryota; kingdom Metazoa; phylum Chordata; order Ceratodontiformes; family Protopteridae; genus Protopterus; species Protopterus annectens. The sequence goes on from NC_056734.1 coordinate 252,316,973, forward strand.
CTGGAATGCCCCATGCATATCTGGGTGTCAGATGCAAGTAGTGTCCATAGCACACATGCACCAAGCTCATGCAAACACTACCCAAAGGTACCTCTCTGGTCATATCCCTGCTGTGGGGAATGGGCACAATATAACCCCATCTGTATATGGCAATAGCGGAAGAATGCAGCATGCAGTGCAGGTGTCCTATGCAGGTGTGTCCCTAGCTGTAGGTAGCACCCTGCCAGCATCCACACCACCTGATCAAGTCTCATAGAACGTATTGGCATGAACACCTATCACACCTACCTTGTCACCCCAGGGGAATATGCTTTATGGTGGTCTGAGACTGTAGGACTGACAGAATGCAACAGTCTGCCACATATGACCCTCAGCAACACCTAATTGCCCACAGGCCTCTGCCAAAGGCCTGTGTCTCACATATACTGCCAATGTATATTATGTCATGGACACCCAAACAACAACATAACACACTCCATATAAGCCATATGCAAGGCCATGTGGACAAGCCACAGTGACATGTCCACCATGTCCACTGCATGAACTGTAGACCAACACTAACACACACCTGTGATGGGGTGATACCCTTAGGGAAAGTATCAGATAATGTATGCATAATGTATGAAAGAGGTTAGAATAACAGAGGGGGATGGGAGCATGGGCAGCATGGAATGTGCATGGTCTGACACCAAGCTGTGTGCACACACTATCCCTGGCTGCAAACACATAAATGGGTGGCTACACACCTGCCCGTATGCCACAATAGGGGTAATGTTCTGACCCATGGCCCCTGCCTCTGGATAACCTGTGTGAATCTGTACAACTGTGAGGCATTGCCACAGCAAGATAAAGCCATACTGTCATGTTAATTGGTGTACAAGTATAGGAATTTCTACCAGCACTGTACCAAGGTACTGAACTGGATACACTGACCCAGCAGCAAGTGTCTGCAGCTCCCCCTCCAGAACGGCATAACTTACCATGAATACGTAGGTATCTGCCCACAATACCAGACACAGCTGCAGTCACCCTTGTCACTCAAGACATCACTGTGAGTAATAATGTCTACCTGACAGTACATGAGGACAGAATACATCACAGTGTATAACAGTACACATGTCTGAATATCTCTGCTAACAGCAGTACAATGCAGCTGAAGCAGCACAGACACAATCATCTACATTACACACCATCCCCTGCACAGTCTGTCTCCATATTGCAAAATGATCGAGGGATACCGTGCAGAAATAGTTTTTTACTTGTAGGTGTACAACACAAAGGTCTGCACTGGAGAACAAACTATCTAGAATGGATCCACATATTCAATACAGAAGGCGATACTGGGCATGCTCAGACACTTAGAGAAATGAAGGCAGTGTCAGACAACAGGTCATACTGGGCATGCTCACACAAACAAATGAAGTCCATGTCTGCAAACAACAGTGGACCATACATATCTGGCATTTGTAGATGTTAGTGCATACACTCCTCAGTATGCACCAGTCATGCCTTGCACACACAGTGGTTAGGAATACAGACACATATCCAAGGACAATGCAATATAATAAGCTAAAAGTAGACATACATAGATGTATGGAAGAGAATGATTGTGACAAGGAGCCGTCCATTATGATGCTTGTCCCACCCAGCACGCAGCCAAATAGCTACAACCACATGAGGTGTAAATGTCACTTACTGTTGACATTAGCCACCAGAATCCATTAGCATGACAGACTATGTGGTGCAAGTGCTAGCTGTGGAACATGACTGTACAAGGAAGTAGTCATCTAGCAGCTGTATACACATACCTGTGGAATATAACCCTATGTGTGCCTGCATGTGGTGCCTCAACCTCTAGATGAATGTGTTATGGCCCATGCACACACACACTGCCCTCCCCATAGCCCTGCTATGGCAAGCCTGCTGAGGTCATCGACTTTGAAATACACCCTTGGGAAAGGTGTAGCCCAGTAATCTCTGTGGTGTGTCCTATAACTGTAGTGTGATAAACTAGTTAGGTAGGAGTTCTAATCCCAGACATGGAAACTGTGTGTATGTCTCTGTCTGTGTTGAGAGCAATCCTTTTTAATCTAGTTAAACTCATTATAATTCAAATGCCCTACCTTGGCAAGGCAGCTGATGTCATTCACTGTGAAATACACCTTTTGGAAAACTGTAGCCCAGTAATCTCCATGGTGCGTCTTATAACTAAGTACTACTGTAGTGTGATAAACTAGTTAGGGAGGAGTTCTAATCCCAGACATGGCAACTGTGTGTATGATTCTATGTCTGTGTAGGAAGCAATGCATTTTAGGCTAGTCACACTCACTACATTTCAAATACCCTGCTTTGGAAATCCTGCTGATGTCATTCACTGAAAAATACATCTTTGGGGAGGAGGACTCTGGTAATCCCTGTGTTGTGTCCTACAACAGCTGCATGCTATAGTGTGATATAGAACTTTGGTAGGGGTTCAGTTCCCACACATGGCAGTTGTGGATGCTTTCCTGTGTGTGTTTCTATGTCTGTGTAGGGAGCAATCCATTTTAGGCTAGTCACATCCATTACAATTCAAATGCCCTGCTATGGCAAGCCTGTTGATGCCATTCACTGTGAAATACACCTTTGGGGAAGGATAACTCCAGTAATCCCTGTGGTGCATCATATAACAGCTTCATGCTGCACTGTGATATAGAACTCTGGTTGGGTTCTATTCCCACACATGGCAATTGTGGATGTTTTCTGTGTGTTTCTATGTCTGTGTAGGGAGCAATGAATTTTAGACTGGTTTCATTCACTACAATTCATATGCCCAACTTTGGCAATCCCGCCGATGTCATTCACTGTGAAATACACCTTTGGGGAAAGAGTGCAGCAGTAATCTCCATGGCACGTCATATAACTGTGTAGTGCTGTAGTGTAATAAACTAGTTAGGTAGAAGTTTGACTCCCAGACATGACAGGTGTATGTGGGTGTTTGTCATTTGTATCCTGTGTGGAGATGGGTGTGAGTGTGTAACAACTGGACTCAATGTGGAGTGGGTTTTGCTAATTTCTTATATGGTGGTCCAAGTATACATCTTAATGTCCACCATACAGGGATAACAGATGTGAAATAGCTGAGAGGCTGGGGTGCAAATCCATACCCCTACATGTGACATCAAGGCCAGGCAAACAAAGTTAGCAACCCTTGTATTACCCAGAGAACACTCTCAACCCATGTCTCATAAACACACACACACTTGCCTAGGCAATAGCCGCTATGTTCGTAGAAACCTGCATATTGCCCACTGATAGTAACCATGATGTGATTGCAGTAGGCTACAGAGGGCATGGCACCCTGTCCATCAGTCCAATAGCCACATACATGCTGACAGAGTACCTTCCCCATGTTCCTCACTGGACACCTGCAACACCTGTGTTGCCATCAAATGTGACCCACAAAGGACATGCCATGTCTGAAAAACATGCCCTGTATGGACAGATGCCACTGACACCAGGGAATACCAGGATCATGCTATCAATGTAGGTGCAGGGTCAACCTGCTGTCTATTAACAGTTCCTACCATATGAGGCCGGGACTGGTACATCTGATGATAACAATCTGTGTACACAACATGGACCAGACACCCAGGTACAGTTTCACATGTCACTGTACATGCATGTGGGAGGTGCGCATATCCCAGACACCGTCCATGTCATGGACTAAGGAACACATACATGTCAAGCAATGCACAGCATTGGCCACATGCAATAGTCACCCAGGTGACTGGTTGATGAATACAATACCCACCTATGTGGGCAAATCCAGACACCTCTGAGCCATACTGCAGATCATTGTCATGCGGGCTGATGACAAGGTATACACATCAACTAGCCTATAATAGCCATCTGGCACAGTCGACCACTACACACCTGTAAAACAAGTGCCCATGCATGTCAGTACTGGCACCCTGTGTCTGTGTGTATGTTGTATGATGTGTATAACCACATTCACACTCACTACAACCCCCACTGGCATACTGAAACATGCTGTCTGATGTCAGACACCTGCACATACCCTTTCCCCATACAACCTCCGTATGATCCCTGTGGTGCATATGATACCTGCAAAGTACTGTGTTGTGGCAATCTCACTAGAGTTGAGTTGTATTCCTGGGGCTGCCAAGTGTGTCAATGTGTGTGCATCCCTGTGAGAGTGTGGATGTGCTGATGCTGACACTTGTTCATGTGGACAGGCACGTGTACTACACCTACCGTATAGCTATTATAGCTATCATAGCCCTGTTGCAGATTTCACTCACCATCACATATACATTTTGAGGCTCCTCAGCATGTAACCTATGTGGCACATCCAATAACTGCATAGACATGTGATAGCCCTACAAACTCATCATGGGTTTAATACCTTGTACTGGTAGGTGTGTAACACAAACACGTTTAAGTTTTGCACTCTCACTCCTCTCTGACTTGTCATTGCCTCTGTCTGCCTCTCTCACTCCCTCTCTGGTGGATGTGGAGACTTACACCTGCTTTGCTTAGGCAGCAGCATGTGCATTTTAAGTGATGCTCATTATCAGCTGACGGCCTCTGCACAAATTGCAGTCCTCTTCTAGCTGATTGCAAGTGGAGCAGCTGTTGTAACATTCCCATAGCCAATTGCATGTAAACACACTCCAATTCCTAGGAACATCATATTGGTGTTGGGCCTTTTCATTCACTGTGTTCAGGAACTCAATCTGATGTTTGGCAAATAGCATCTCAGATGGATTGGGGATTTACCTCTAACAACATACACTGTGGAAACAGGCCAACACACAGGAGGGGGATGTGCCTGACCTGACTACAGACTGTAAGTGCTGCTATACTGCATTTGGAGTAATGTTAGTTTAACAGGGTGTGTGTGGATATGGCTGTCCTACATGTTTTAATACCTGCCATGTCAGTGCTATGTTTATGAGGAAACCTCCATCTGTAGGGTCATCTGCAGACTGGGCAGTGTGTGGTGCCTTTTGATTCATGTGTTACCCACAGAGCACCTATCTGTGAACTTCAGAAGGCAGAGTGAGGATTGCAGTCTGTAGATGGTGACAGCCGTGAGAGTTACTGACTTCATATCCCTCATAGGACATATGTTGCAACAAACCATGTTACAACAGTAAATGTATGAGGTTATCACAGCAGCATGTCAATATTGGCCCTGTGTATGTGCCTCCAGCCACAACTCTGTCAACCTTTGTACATAAATCATGCAGTAAGAGGTGCATATGTGCTGTACACCATAATTAGTGACATAATTTCTGATAACAAGCCAGTGAGATATCAGACTGCTACACATGTTATGTATAGTAGTAGTAGTTATATTTGATGACATAACCTGGACATTCTGTGGTTGTATGTACAGTACTGAGGTCTGTGTGCTTATGGTGATTGTCGACAGTGTGTGTGTTATTAATATGTACCTTGGCCTGTGTACAGACTGTGGTAGATGTCATTATTCATGGTCCTGTTCTATCTGATGTTGCATGCTGCTCCACTGTATGTTACCCTATCGGCTTACATGTTTATAGGGCCATACACACACATGTCCCATACCGCAAACAGGCATCGGGCCACACTGTGTAGTGGCCCCATATATGTAGGGTTAGTGTGTGAGTGGCTCATATGAGGATGGTGTTGAACAGATAGTCTATTATTTATTTTATTTATTTATTTATTTGCAGTTGGTTAACCAGGATAGTCCATTGGGCCAATGAGAACCCATTTTCAATGGAGTCCTGGGGAGAAAAACTCCATGACAAAACAAAGATTACAGCAGTTTATAAATTATTTTTTTGTTTACAAGACACAATAAAGTTGCAGCAGTTACAATAAACTTTCTAGGTTACATTTAGTAGAAGACAAAACATTGCATTAGTAAATATACAGTTTCTTGAAATGGAGTAGTACAATTTGAGAAATTAAGAAGTTATTTAAATTGGCTTAGTATTTGCTAGATGCAAATATGAAGTTAGTGTATGGGATATATAAGATAGTTGCCTGTAGGAAGTGGAGAATAGGCTATGTGGGGGTGGGAGCAGGAGCATTCCCACTTGAATGTTAGATGTGAGTGAAGTGATTTTTTAAAGGAAGGGAGGTTGGCAGTAGTATGGATGGCAGAAAGGAGGGAGTTCCATAGGTGTGCTAGGGCAAAGGACACAAGGTTTTGTCCTGGGGGGTGAAGGGGTCTGTGTAGTTTTGTTAGGTTTTGGTTGTTAGATCTTAGGAGTCTTTCTGGGTGGTACATTTTAAAGGTAGAGGAAAGTGAGGGACAGAGGGAGTGGTGAAAAATGAGTTTGTGTGCATAAGTAAATAAGGGAGGATGGCCTAATGGTTAAGGTGTTTGCCTTACAAGCACAAGGTGCAGGGTTTGAGTCTCACAAGGGATAACTCGCTAGGCTTAAAAATGACTTGCAAGAGCAGTTAGCCTAGTACTAGTCTATGAATCTATGAGTATAGGTGAGATAGTTGGGAAATTTGAGCCACTTTAGTTTGTGGAGAGATGCACAGTGATGGGTTGATGATTTGTGGCTGGTGGCAAATTTGGCGATTTTATTATAACAAGAGGAGAGTTTTGTCTTGAGAGAGGATTGTAGGTTTGTTAGGAGAGGGGCACCATAAAGGAGAGAAGGGATGAGGAATGTAGTAGAGAGAGTGAGCTTAGTAGATGTAGTGAGATATTGATTGTGTCGGTAGAGCATACCAAGTTTTGGTGGCTTTTGTTTTATGTCTAGTTGTAGGTGGGTATTGAATTTAAGCTGGTCATCAATTTGGACCCCTAATAGTTTGGTTTCAGATATCAATTCAAGAGGTGTGTTATTCTGACTAGTAATGGAGACTAGGTTTCTATCAATGGTGTTGGTTTTAGATTGGGTAAATACCATGAGTTTGGTTTTTGATGCATTGAGTGCTAGATGATTGTCTTTCATCCACTGTTCTGTGGCAGAGAAGGCATCTTGAGTTAGCTTTAAGAAAGTGGGGATGGATGTGGCGACACAGATTATCAATGAATCGTCTGCATATTGAATAAGGTTAGCATAAGGGATTGAGTGGAAGAAATCATTTATGAATATATTGAAGAGGAGGGGACCCAGTATGGAACCCTGGGGAACATGAGTGGGGGTGATATGGAAAGAGGAGATGGCTTTTTCCACTTGACAGCTTGTTGCCTGTAAGAGAGGTAGCTGGTGAACCACTTGAGAGAGGAAAGGGATAGGTTTAGTTTAGATAGTTTAGTAAGGAGAAGGTTGTGAGAGATGGTATCGAAGGCCTTAGAGAGGTCAAGTAACAGGGTAGATACAATATAGCCAGAATCTCTGGCTTTATTCACAGTTTCCAGGAAGGATAGGAGGGCAATCATAGTGCTGTGACTGGGTCTGAATCCATGTTGGGTGGGAGTTAATAAGTTGTTATGTAAGAGATAGGGAGGGAGTTGAACATGGATACATTTTTCTAGGAGTTTTGAGATGGGAGAGAGGATGGCGATGGGACGGAAGTTAGCAATATTGTTATTATTGCCTCCGTTGTGCAAAGGAATGATGGAAGCCTTTTTCCAGAGTTGGTGTACGAAACCTTCTTGGATAGAATGATTGATTAGGATGCTGATGGGGAAGGCATTGGCTTCAGCAGCTATGTTAAGAAAGGTTGAGGGAATGTTATCGGGGGCATTGATGCATGGTTTTAGCTTTTGCAATAATTTTTTTATGGTAAAAGTAGGAGTGGGTTTTATGGAGAATGGTGGGGGTTGAGAAGATAGGGTATGGGAGAGTGGAGGTGAAGGGGGTGACAAGAGAGGAGATGCAGAAGTAGGGGGGAGTATTGTTAGAGAAGGATGAGGTTAGTTTGGAAATAGAGTCTATGAAGAAAGAGTTGAATTGGGAGGCCAGATCAATATCTAGTACATTTGGGTCACGCTTGGGTTTTCAGTTGTGCTGGGTTTTAGAAGGGTAGTGATGCCTTTCCAGCATTTTTGTGAATTGGTTTTATGGGTTGTTTTGAAGTAAGGAGAAGTAATTCTGTTGGTCTGCTGTGATAAGCTTTTTAACTCTGTTGCAGAGTGTTTTGAACTCAATAAGGGTGGTGGGAGTTTTGTTTCTTTGGTAACGCGCCCAGGCTTTGTCCCTAAGGTGCATGGCAGTTAGTGTGTTTCTGGTTAGCCAGGGGGCGGATTTGTTTCTTATTCTTTTGGTTATTATGGGGGCATGACTATCTAGTATTTCTAGGAAAGTTGCGTTAAAGTGTGCAACAGCATTTTCCAGGGGTAGAGTTTTTAGAGGGTTCCAGTTAAGTGATTTTATGGTGTCAGAGAAGGCTTTGGGGTTGAAGTTTGTTAGGTAGCGAATGGTGATGTAATTATGAGTTACTTGTAAAGGAGAAGGAAGGCACCTTGTAAAAATGGGAAGGTGGTCACTGAGGGAATCAGGAAGAGTCCCACTATCAGGGTAGTAGTGGGGATGAGAGACTAAGATCCAGTCTAGGGTGCTACCACTGGAGAAGTCTTTAGAGGGCCTGGTAATGGAGCTGATGAGCTGAGAGTAATTATATAGGTTGATATTTAGGGGTTGTGTAGGGGACTGAATGGAGGACCAGTTAATGTTTGTGTCTCCCAGGGTGATAGTTTCATTACTGATATTGCTAGAAAGCCAGGAGAGGATATCCTCCAGTACTGAGATATTGTCTCCAGGGGGAATGTAAAGGGAGGCTATGAATATGTGTTTGTGTTTATTTAATTGAAATAGAGCTAGTATTAATTATGCATTGTCGAAGTGGGGAATGGGTTTATTGTAGGGAGTAATGGATAGGGAGGATGAGTAGAGTAGAGCTACTCTGCCACCCTTTTTGTGTGTTCTGTCTTTTCTTGTGATGGAGTAGTTAGGTGGTATTATTTCAGAATATTTTATATGAGGTTTTAACCAGGTTTCAGAGATAGCTAATATGTCAGGTTTGTTGTGGAGACACCAGGCATGTAGGTTGGGAATTTTGTTAGCTATGCTTTGGGCATTTAGAGAAGCTAGTAGGAAGGATTTAGACGTAGAGCAAGGGGAGTTTGGGCCTGGGTCGGGGTGTATATCTCCAGATAGAAGTATGGTTGTTAGATGTTGGATTATGCTGAAGAGATGTTTGTTTTGCTTTGTTTCTAGGTTGTGTACTGTTAGCTTTGTGAGGGCTTTGGAGGTTAGTGGGGAGGTAGAGATTTTGTAAGTGGTGATTAGTTTGTAGTGAAAGAATAGCTGGTTATTAATGGGATAAAGACCAGGGGATATTGAGATAAATGAGTGTAGGTGTGCTGTGGGAAGTGAGTTGATTGTATAAAGGAATGGTGTGTGGGTTATGGTGTTGTGCTGGGTAAGGTATTGGATGTAAATAAGAGCTAGGAGAAGTAATAGTTTAATTGAGAAGGATGTATATCTTGTAGGCATGTTGATGCTTTGCTAAGGTGGATATATGGTGTTGAGAAAGGTATGGTGTTTGCTAAGGTATATATATGGTGTTGGGAAAGGTATAGGAGTAGGTATTTCCTTATTAAAAGGAAGGAGGGGTGGGGTGATAGATGGTATGAAGGGGAGGGAGAAAGAAGTGGGTGGTGGTGAAAATGGTGGAGAGAGGAAGTAGGAGTGGTTAGGTGAGTATAAATCTAGAGCTATGGGGTGGGTGGGAATTGGGGGTAGGGTAGGGGAGCAGAATGAACCCGTAGGGCGAACAGAGCGGGAAGAGTCAAAAGGAAGTGAGGACTCACAAAAAAGTATCACCAGCTGAAACCTAAAGATGAATGAAGATCGGCTACAGTTAATACTGAAAGAAAAGTGAGGTTTAGACACTTTTCATACAGGGAAGAATCAGGAGTTTTAGCAAATAAAGTAAATGGGAGGTCTATCTAGGGAAAAGAGGGGAGTAAGATTTAAGTAATTACTGTAATTCTGGTATAGGAATTACTACAGTTATATGGTGTGTGATTGTTTGGTGTGGAGAATGCTATTACCTAGTGGCAAGAGGGAAGGGCCTGTGTGTTCCAAAATAAAATAAAAATGCTACAAAAAGTATAGAGGGGGAAAAGTAGCATTCAGGCTGTGGTAGGCTGCTGTCGCTCACGCGGGGGTCAGAGTAATAGTTACAACTGCTTTATTAGGTTACAAGTTTTAGTTTAACACTACATATACTGAGATGTCCTTGTTGTAGTAGCGTTCAGTGGTGCCTAGGTAGCAGGCAGTTCAGGGTGTCGTCTGGTCTTAGCAGGGAGGAATTTTCCTTGGGGTTAAATGTATGGAGGGAATACTCAAAATGGCAGACTGTAAAAAAAAAAAAGAGAGAGAATACAATTATGGAGATATGTTGCAGGAAAGAGGAGGTAAGGGAAAGTGAGGAAATAAGAAAAGTCAGAGTGTAAAGGGTTGTACAGAGTGTGCTATAGATAGTGGGGTCCTAGCAGCAGATATAGGTATAGGTTATAGGAAGAAGGCGATAAAGTGTAGAGAGGTAACAGTAGAAAAATATTGCAAGTAGGCAGCTGTGTACATAACAGTTTAGTCATTTAAATCACAGTTGCACATTTCCCTCAGAGCTCCAGGGAGTTATAATTACCCAAGGGTGTTAGAAAGGGAAGAGTTAGGCATATAACAAGATACTGCACATATCAAAGCACGTGCATTTACAATAAACAAACAGTAAAAGCAGAGGAGTTAGATTTGTAAATAGGTGCAGCGTGTTTTAAGACATGAGTGTTACAAAATACAAACAGTTAATGCAGAAGAGTCAAACATGTAAAATAGATACAGCATGCATTAAAACACGTGTAACAAACAACAAACAGTTAATGCAGAGACAGTTTTGCTAAATTGAAACTGCATGTTATAAAAACGTGTACGTTACAAAAAACAAACAGCTAATACAGCAGAGTAGTACTTGGTAATGTCTTTTTGGTATTTAAGCACAAGTCATCAGGGATCCATTTAGGCTATATGAACAAAAGATAGCAATTGCTGTACTTTCATAACAAGAAAAAAATTCAGCTACCAGCTCCTGACGCTGATTATATGTGCAGATGATTCAACATATATCTGCAGCAGCTGACTATATATTGTAATATTATGCTAGCTTACCATATGTGGCTATGGCTGTGTTCACATTGGTTGTGGTTATGCACTTTCACAAAGGTGTATGTTACTCTGTGCTGTGACATGCCTGTAGAACCTGCTATATATGCAGGTGCATGTGCATTCCCCATAGGAAATGTAGCCCAGTGATGAGCCAGTCTGCCTTTAGCCTGCACAGTGCTTTGCTACATGCCTAGCAGCTTAGTGTACTTCCCAATGAGATGTCATGTCCAGATACTTGCCAGATGTACTGCTGCTGGGCCACCATAACAGTCATGTATGTCAGACAGAGCAGTGGGATGTGGTACAGATGTATGTCAGTATCTAGTGGGTAGTATGTGGCCATGGTACCTCTGAACCAGCGGTTATTATGTGTCAGGACAGAAAGGGGTGTGCGAATGCATAACCTATGGGCGTGAATGTATACCAGTAGTTACATGTTATACCCATCTACATGGCTGGTAAGACCCACATTGTCAGGCTTGGTCCACATGTCTTGCACTAAGGGGTTCTGTGTATACCTCTGGACTGTGCAGAGTGTGTCAGACTGTCCACATATATTGGCCAATATCTCTGCTGTAGTCCACAAGAGCATTACCTGATAGCAGTGGTACTGTACTATGATGTTCTTAGGATGTCTGTCAGTAGCCAATGGCGCACATGTTAAAAGCAGATGTGACCTCCCCCACACACCATGTCTGTGAAGACAATCCCTATTACAGTAGTAACAGTCCACAAATATACCTGCTATACATACCTGACATCCCCTTGCACTACGAAGTTGGAAGTATAGAGGCTGAGGTAGGGCTACACTCCATGTTCAGGACATATGGTGAAAATATATGTATATATAATTATCCAGATATCTACATAGATATATGCACATATACATATCGACATACATAGATGAATATGTATATGTACATAGATTTACATATAAACACTCAGATATATACATATACAGAGCATTATATGTCTACCCATATACAAATAGCGATACATATGCACATATACATATGGATATCTACATATATATTGACATGTATATCAGAAGAGATATGTATGCACATATAGTTATAGATATCTACATACGTACCAACATAACTAGGCATATCTGTACACATAGCATATGCATACATATATAGCTATATATACATATATCTATATATACATATATGTATATCTATATATACATATATGTCTATATATATATATATATATATATATATATATATATATATATATATATATATACATATATATATATATATATATATATATATATATATATGTATATATATCTATATATATATCTATCTATCTATATATATATATATATATATATATATATATATATATATATATATATATATATATATATATATATATATATATATATATATATATATACATACAAAGAGATGTATACATGGCCATAATTATGTTGCACTATACAGATGTGTATACAGACATATGTATGAGTATACATGTGTATGTACATGTATACATATATATATAGACCTATTATATGTATATAACCATATTCCTGTCATGTGTAAACCTCACATTTGTGTACCCCGCCCAGATGTATCTCACTGTATGTATCTGCTATGTGTACATTATGATAAAACAACATATGTGATGCAACAGTCATATCAATAACAAGGACTACACAATTTAGGAAGTAAAGGTAATTTTTCAATACTACACAATATGTGTTTTGACAGCTATATTAGTAAAACAATAGCTGTCTTCATAGTGATCATAGTGTAGTGGTTAAGTGTTTTGACTGTAGTGTACAGGGTCCTGAGTTGAAGACCTGCAAGGACTGCTCATTTTGTTGCTGGGCAGAACAAGCGCTGTCGGATACAGAGTGGGTAAGGCAGTTTTAAGCAGCTTTAAGTGAGTTTGCATGGGTTTGGCAATGGTAACTGGTGCTAAGCTATGGGTAAACGTACAGGTGCTTACATAGTGTAGGCATTATTTACCAGTGTGCAAATCAGGTCAACGGTTATATTGCAGATATGTTAATACTTGCTAAGCATAGCTTAGGCCTGGTAAGCAGGTCACACCACAAAGTCTGATAACATAGCAGGATACTCACATCTGTAATACGTTTTTGTAATGCCATGAACAATACATGTGCCTACGTGCTGTCATTACAGTAGCAAGGGGATGTGAGTGTCATGTGTGGGACAAAGACATATATGTGGCCTGTACAGCACTGTTATCCATGTGAATGTGTGACATACAGGGGTATTAGGGCAGGGTACGTGCTGTCACACTGGCATGTAGTGCATCATGGCAATACTACTGTTGACAGTGCTTACCCAGGCAAGAGCAGAGTGCTAAATGTAGTACTGACAACAGGCACACCTGCAGGCATAGATGGACACTGAGGCCTCCCTGTAGTATCCCTGGTGTGTGAGCTGTGTCACAGTATATACCCCTTAATGGGTAATGATCCAACATCTGGAATGTAACTGTAGACTACCGTCTGTACAGCGCATGTTAGTGAGGGATTCTGACATGTAGTTATGGCATACATGTTGTTCTCAAATGTCTGTCTGTCAACACACTCATCCTACTACATAGCTACTTGCCAAGCTGATGACTGTCAATCCCTGTACAGATGTGCAGATGGCAGGTATCCAGCTGGGATATGTACAGGCAACCTAAGCTTGACTGACACTGACATGTTTGCCCAGCTGTGTAAGAACTGGCATATGTAGGAGATGTCACCCTGTATACACCACATGCCACAGGTACCACCACTACACTACCAAAGTCAACAGAACATGCTTGGGTACAGGTCCCCATCACATACACTAACCATGTGTTGTAATGCATGTTGCATACAAATCAACTTAATCACCTCAGTGGCCATGTGCAGGAGGCATCTGGAGGATTGGCTGATACATATCATTCTCACCCTGAGGGTCACCACAGTAGTGACTGTTGATTGCCTGCTGCCATCTGGCAGGTGGCAGGATACCACTGTACACACAAACCCTGCATGACCCATCATTCCTTGGGCAATAGCTAGGTACACAGCTATGACCACCTGCAGCGATGCACCCCTGTAGTGACACATGTGTATGTGTGCATGACTGTGTATAGCAGTGTCTTTGTGATAGCACACCTGTACTTGGGAATTCCATGAGGGCCTTCACAACCAATGCAATACCCATTGCCATAGTCAGTTGTGGCTGCTGCTGTATAGGTTCATAGGTAGGTACTAGGCTATCAGCCCAAGGGCCTACATAAGCCCAGCCAACAAGACTCCCTGGCTTACGCCACCCAAGAATGGTATTTTCCTATGCCACTGTCGAGCAGAGACACAGAAGTGATCCCCGGGGTGTATTTCCTATTTCCCATCCACTCATCAAGATTTTTCTTGAAGAGTGCTAATGAAGAACTTTGCTTGACCTAGATGGGTAGCCTGTTCCAGAGTATGGGAAGTCTCTGGGACAGGAATCTATCCCTCCAGCATGTCCTGTTTATTGTGGTGACAAGGTTTAGGCCCCTAGAGCGTGTAGCTCGGAGGGATTGGGATTTGTTTAGGTGTAGCATGTCCAACAGCTCTGGGTTTGACATAGCTTTATATGTCAGGCAGAGATCACCTCGGAGTAGGTGAGTATGGGACAATACATGTACCCTGTTAAGTTCCCCCCATACTGGCTACACAAGCCTTGCAGTACCAGCACTTCAGTGGTTTACAAATGGGTTGATAGGTATGGGATACCCATTGTGTTCTGGCTTGTGTGTGTAGTTGTGCATGTCCGTATATCTGTAGGGTACAGCATTCTGAGGCCACATACTCCTATTACAACACCCATTGCCACACAGCAGTACAGTTAGTGTTGTTGCTGCCCATAGGTGAGGCATGACAATGCAACACCCTACTATGTGAGTGGCATTTGCATTAGATGCATATCCCTGTAGTACCACTGTTGGGGTATACTATGTGTTGTATTGCAGTCGTGGCCAATGTGTGATGGTGGGTACGGCAGAGTGTCATCATGGGTTTCAGAGAGTACAATATCCACTGGAGGATGTGTGTGCTGTGCACACTGTTATTACACCAATGTACACCCAGTATATGTCCCATGTACCGCATTATGGTTACCACTGTTACCATTAACAATACAGGTAACTGATACCACAATCTAGGCTATTTATGTATGTGCTGTGTGCGGCCTACCTGTAACACATTGGACACACAGTCAAGTTAGTTAGCAGCGACAGGCCCTGATATCTCAGATGTGTGTCTGCCTGTTATGTGTCTGTTAATGTCTATATGAAGGTATGTCACATTATGTATTATCCATATACACCTGTTACATCCCCCATTAGCATACTGTACATGTCTGGGGATGTTCTGCATGTAACCTGGGACACACCTCACCCTAAACGCTGTGTGGTGTGTGCAATGTCAGACACACACTTCAGTATCACTACATAGCTAGGTAGGTTTCTAGTCTCAGTGTTGCCAAGTAACAGTGTGCGTGTATGTGGATGGGTTTACATAAGGTTGAAGGTTATACATGCCTCAGCGGGTCACCTGTCCATGGGACACACTCAATAACTGTTTTACTATCCTGTGACATGTGTTCAACTGTACCCCAGATATGTCACAGACATGGTGTCACCACAGTGCCACACCCCGTTGTGGAATATAACTGCAGACCATCCTCGTGCTGACACATGTACACCTATAGCACAGATGGATAACATTATGGAGACCACAACCAACCAGTATTGCTAACAGCTATAATTCAGCATTGCTGGACAGCTACACTACCTGCCATATATGCATTAAACTTTACTCCTTATAACATGTTGCACTGCAGTACTGTAAAAGAACTACAAACAATGAAACTGTTTAAAATGAACAAACAAGCAAAATGGCTGTATTCTCTTCGTAGAAAAGTTTTATTATGTTAGCACTTTCGTTTGAATAAATTTCCAAACTTCCTCAGACATCCTTTGTGGTTGGTGCAGCAGTTTATATTAACATTCAAATAATCTACGTCATTGAAGCAATCAACAAATTAATTAAAAATGCAATCCAAAAAAAAAAAGTTAATTAAAGGTATACATCCCAAATTAGATTTGTATTACTACGCTATATATTAATAGATAATTATTAAAACAAAATAAAATCATTTCATGTACTATATTTTGATTGCCTTACAATACATTAAAGACAACATATATATATATATATATATATATATATATATATATATATATATATATACACAAACACATATTAATCTAAACAGGCATTAAAACCAGCTCACAATCCTTCAAAATCAATTTCTTATGTTTTTATATGAATGAAAATTATTGTTTACCTATCTAATTGTTTAAGTTTCAAAGTGCATATAATAGAGGCATATTCATTAAGGCATGGGAAAATGTGTGCAAAAGTTCGAATCTGCCATAAAAGTTCATTTTCCTCTACTTTAAGTGCCTATGGTCCCCCTCTTATGTTATATTGCTCTTGGTGTAAAATTGTAAACCGAAATTTTTGAGTAGGGAATTCCAATATGTGCCTAGTCAATGCATTAGTTGTATTTCCTTTATTAATGTGGTAGACATGTTCATATATTCTTTGTCTCATTGTTCTCTCCGTCTTCCCTATATAAAAGGACTGACAGTGTTGGCATAGTGCTACATACACAATCCCCTTAGACTCACAGTTATATTTCCTACTTATTCGGTATACTCTATTCCTAATATTAATTTTACTACCAATCAATATGTATTGACATTGATGACATCGGCCACACTTCAACATTCCTCCATTTCTTACAACTACATTATTTTGCAATTCTAATAGATCTTTTAAATTCTGCCCACATCTATATGTTATCCGTAAGGATGTTGCAAACTTTTTGTTTATATGCATATCTTCTGTAATAGTTTCCAATTTTTATACCGTATGCTCAAAACAGTTCTTGCATCATTGGAATATGTTGTAATAAACATAGGGCCTACATTACCTACTTTATTATTAACTATCATGTTATTAACAGAAGTATCCTCTATGAAATGATAGCCTTTGATCAAACTGGGCATAAAATGCCCAGTCTTTCTTTTTGTTGTTACTTCTTTGCAAATTTGGTCAAATAAACTAGTAGGATAACCCCTACTATTAAACATTTTTTAAGAAGGTTACATTCTTTATAGAAATCATCTTCCATGGAAACCATCCTTG
Organism: Protopterus annectens; assembly: GCF_019279795.1. Taxonomy (NCBI): domain Eukaryota; kingdom Metazoa; phylum Chordata; order Ceratodontiformes; family Protopteridae; genus Protopterus; species Protopterus annectens. The sequence continues at coordinate 252,334,328 of NC_056734.1, forward strand.
CAGCTCTTACTAACTGCCCTTTCATTACTGTTTTCTTCTAATGAAAGGGATGGCTGCTTGAAAAATGCAAAAATGTATTTGAATAAGTAGGTTTTCTATATATAACCATTTTATATCTATTATTATTTTTGTCCTTTGATATCAGGACTTCCAAAAAGTTAATAATCTCAATCTCAAATTGATAAGTAAAATCTCAAAAATTAGTTAATTTTTTGATTTCTGCAATAAAAGGTGAAACAGAAGTAACATCTCCTTTCCATAAAAAGAACATATCATCCTGGTATCTAGTATATCAGGCCGTATGTTCTTGGAAGAGTTGATCTTTAAACAAAAATTCATGCTCCCAATACGCCAAGACGCAGTTGGCAAAACTGACCCCGCAGGGTGTGCCCATAGCGACACCTGATGTTTGTTTATAAATTTGCCCATTAAAGAGCATAAAGTTATTGCCAAGAACCAATTGTAGCAATGTTTCTGAAATATAAATTTCATTGTTATCAACCCCTTTTATGGTAAGTAGGTTTCTAACCCAATCCAAGCCCAGGTCCTGTGGGATTACAGTGTACAAATCTTTTATGTCCGCCGTTAAAAAAAATATAATTTTCATTGAATTCTAATTTATTAATTCCATCCAAAAATCCCCATGAGTCTGGGCAGATTTGTTCTTCACTTTTAATGATTGGTTTTAATTTATTATCTACGTATTTTGCACAAGCATACACAATTGATCCCCTCCCATCGACTATGGGTCTGAAGGGTGGGTTAGATATGTTTTTGTGTATCTTTGGGGAGCCAAATAAAACAGGAGTCTTTGGCGCTGCCATAGTTAAATAATGCAAAATGTCCAAAGATATACTTCCCTCCAAAAACAAATCGTTGATAATATTATGTATATGCTTATGAGCAATATTTACTTCATTAATACTTATCAAACAGTAGGAATCTTCATTTAAAACACTGAGCATTTTTTGTACATAGTCATTTTTGTACATAAATATGAGTCTTCCACCTTTATCAGGTTTCATGACTGACTCTAATTCTATGTAACTTTAAAGATGTTAAAAAGTCCAGTTCTTCAGAAGTTATGTTAACATAATCATTTTTATCATTGTCTTTATATAAACCAGTTCTAAAATCCATTTTTGCAAATTTGTTCAAAAAGTGCAATAGTTGCGTGTAAAGGTGGATTAAATAAACTGGAAACTTTTGTATCATGAGGTAAAGTAGGGATGTTGCCCATAAGAACCGACAGGTTCAAATTTCGAACAAATATTTTTAAGACTAGAATTGTTCTTGCTAAATTAGCTTTTTTATCCTGGACAAATGTTAGCCCTTTTGACAGCAAATCAACAAACTTCATGTCTATGCAGAAGTCTGTATAATTAAAAACTTTAAAGTCGCCTTATGCACTCACAAAAATGGTTGGATTTGTAAACAAACCATGGGCTACCACCTTCGGCGGTTCTGCTTCCTTTGCTGTTGTTGTCCCTGGCCTCTGGTATTCTGTTGTTGGAATGTTTTCCGGTGAGCACCCTGAAAATCCTGGCCATTAGCTCCATTTGAAGTACTGGACGATGCATAGTTTGTATTTTTGCCATTCCTATTTCTCTCACTCCTCCTCAATTACTGAGGCTGCGCGATGTCATCATTGCCAATGTCATCTGCATTGTTATCAGGGAGGCGTTGACCATTTGTAACCTCCTCTTCTCCAATCGAATTCAAAAATTGTGGGATCAGGAGATAGGCAGTACCTTGTGCATATGCATGCACATCCCTGTTCAGTTTCTTTTTCTTAATTTCAATTGCTCGTGTTATGACAGAATAAATAGAAGTGTAAATGCGGCTATAATCGAATTTATATTTATCAAAGTCTACATCCGATGTAGTATTCCACTCTAACACTTCTAATTCACATTGAAGAGCATCCACTTGTGTGCCATATTGTTTAATCAGAACACAAAAAAATTCTGTTCCTTGTCTGTCAAATAAACTAATTAACTCATGATGGAAACTTGATTTTGAAATGAGTCCAACAGGGTATCACCACTGATGTAGCCCCTTAGGCACTAATCCTTGATTAGTGCATTCTTGTAGGTAACTGATCTGCAACAGGAGCTTCCGATATTTTAATAATTTTTTATCAAATTCATTGATATTTACAATAATTGAAGGATTGTTAGTTGACAAAGAACCCTGCATATTAGCATTATTGTCATTAGCACTGCCAAAAAATGGGTGTTTTAAGATATTCAGAAATAACCGGTGCAGTGTTTCAGGTTGATATCGTGCTTGTTCTTGGCTGTTATTGTGATTTAAACCATTACTAAATATACTAGTGCCATGCCCAGGCACATTGTTGTTATTCAAACGAATATTAGAAACTTCTGCATAAACCAAACCTTGTCCATTGGTGGCAGAGTCACCCTGTGAAGCTGTAGATGAACTACAAATGTCGTTATCTTTTGCTTCAAGTTTTTTAGACAGAGTATCAACTCTGCCTAACAATTGCTGAAGCAAAATAGTCAACTTACCTACGGCGTTTGCCTCATTGTCATTGCTTCCTGAAAAGCCAATTTCTTCTTGGGTAAATAAAGACTGTGAGGTTGTTACAGCTCCATTTGCCATTGTAAACTCCAAAAGAACTACAAGCAATGAAACTGTTTAAAACGAACAAACAAGCGAAATGGCTCTATTCTCCCAGTAGAAAAGTTTTATTATGTTAGCGCTTTCATTTGAATAAATTTCAAAACTTCCTCAGACATCCTTTGTGGTTGGTGCAGCAGTTTATATTAACATTCAAATAATCTACATCATTAATTAAAAATGCAATCCAAAAAAAAATTAATTAAAGGTATACATCCCAAATTAGATTTGTATTACTACGCTATATATTAATAGATGATTATTAAAACAAAATGAAATCATTCCAAGTACTATATTTTGATTACTTTACAATACATTAAAGACAATAAATATATATATATCTATATATATATATATATATATATATATATATATATATATATATATATTTATATATACAAACAGATATTACTCTAAAAGGGAATTAAAACCAGCTCACAATCCTTCAAAATCAATTTCTTATGTTTTTATATGAATGGAAATTATTGTTTATCTGTCTAATTGTTTAAGTTTCAAAGTGCACATGATAGAGGCATATTCATTAAGGCCTGGGAAAATGTGTGCAAAAGTTTGAATCTGCCATAAAAGTTCATTTTCCTCTAGTGTAAGTGCAGACGATGTATGACCAATCCAATACTCTTACATTGACAACCATCAGAGCAAACCATGGCTATGGGGGTTGTACACACCCTTCCTGATATGATGCACCCATCCGTGATCTGCATTGGGACCACATCACTGCATATCTTAACAGTACATGTGCCCGATATGCGACATATATCCTGTACTTTCAAATGCAGTGTCTACGGAATGTGTTAGGTGTGTGGATGATGACCATGATGCATACACTCTGTGTGGGCATATGTGTGCTATGATGGTTTGACATACCTCTTGTTGTGTGTATTACAGCAGTCACTACTCCTGGTGGGGGTATACCAGCGTGGGCCTTCTGCAATTGCCAGTGTATGTTCAGTCAGCCCTACACATGTCCTCTTATGATGCATGATTGCAAGGTCTACTCATGTGCATATCACTTGGTGTTCACACACTGCCATCACTATTGCTGTGTTTGTAGGGTTACAGCTGCCACAGGTCCTGCACCTGACTATGTGCAGATACTGCCATTCTTAGCATCCTTAGGATCCCTGCTGCAGTGCACTGGTGTGTCATGCTGACATCCCTCCCTTCAGTCTTTTTGCAGATGCATGACAAGTAAGTCCTACAGGTGTGTCACTTTGCAGTGTCCCATACACTGAACACCACATGTTGCAGCCTAGTCCCAGCTGATAATGTGGACTACTGTAATGCCTTATGCCATAGTGTATCTTTGCAGTAGTTGCCATTGCCCTACAAGCATATACACTGGTGTTGCACTGTATATGTGTGCTGTTCCAAACATGTTCCTACTGCAGACCATGTCTCCCACCATTATGTTACTCCTTGTGGACACATTCTGCAATGACAGGATGTTAGCTATCATGCCCTTACACCCTTACAATAACCCATCATGGTCACCCCTGTGATGCCGTGCATTTCACAGTAACAATACGTGCACATTTACAGCATGCATTCTGGGTAGGTGTGTTAGATGTGTGCATGGAATATACCATCGCCATTACATGCCCAGTGTGTTGGCAAGCATCTACATAAACTATACTCACCAGCTACAGGCTGCTGCCTTGGTGGTATCCCGGAGGGACATACATAACAAGATGAGAGATGCAATGTCAGTGGCCACACCTGTGGCAGTGCTACAGGGTGGGTGCAGTATTGCAATACAGCAACGGCACATTTCCACAATACTACCACAAATGGACATCTGTTTATCACTTCTATGCAGCAACACAATATACCTATGACATGTCAGATATGTATGCTCTACCTTTACCGATGTGAATGTATATGCAACAGTGGTCAACGGATGTGCCCTGTGGCCTTACCTGCATGCTCATCGGTTGGTGTGTGGGTGGCATTCACCCCACAAAGGTGTTTGGCAGTTGGTGGCTGGCCAGACAAGCAGGTGCCATGAAGCTGGCGAGGAGCTCCTCCACACATATCAGGGAGGATGGATGGCTTGCCCCACCATGGTGAGGTGATCCCCCTGGACGGCAGCAGCATGTCAATGGGCATTTTGAAGCAGGTCAGTACAATGATGCCGGACCTGCTCATAACTGCTGTTGTGCAGTCCGACATCATTGACCCTGTGGAGTAGGACATTCCACAGGGCGGTCCACTCCTGCTGGTCATGGGCAGCCTGGCCAAACAGCACAGGGTAGTGCTGGATTAATTACGTGATCAGCACTTCATTTTTGGCAGCTGAATATGTTGGCAGACATGCATATGACATCTTGGCTGAAAGACATTAAGATGGAAACAGGTCTGAGCAACTCATACAGCAAGGTTACCACAGTTCTTAATACACATCTCTGTCACCCCCCACCATATCAGTGACAACAAACTGTACACATAACTCATAAGGCATGGCTACAGCTTACCTACCAGTGGGACAGAGATTGTATTGTATCACACTTTCTGCTATGTGTTTGTAGCCATGTTCCCTGTGTGGACACTATCATTGCTGGCCTGTTACAGACTATTCACCTGAATGCCATTGTCAGGGCCACTATGTTCCCATATATGCCTGTGGTATGGCTGCTTTGTGATTGCTGCACATCTGACATTCTGTGTTATTGGGGATATCTATGCATGCTGTTGGACATGTTCCGGGATTGTGTAGACTATTACTACCAACATATGTTCTATAACAGTGACACAATAGCATGTATATGTACTACTGCCCAGCAGAACCACCTCTCCAAACTCATCTGCCCATGTTACCTGGCTACATTGCATGTGTGTCCCACCCTGGGGTCTCCTCATGTACTGGTCCAGCGATACTATCAGCTGGAATCAACCCAGGGGATGTTGTCCCCCCTGGGGACACATAAAGACATGTTCCTGTCCCCTGAGGTCAGGTCCAGTGTCTGTTCCATAATGGGCTCCACAGACACATGCAAGATGTCCTACATCACTCTGAGGTGACCAGTACACATTCACAGGGCTGACATGCTCCTCCTGTTCAGCCTCCAGGCCAGGCACCTTCAGGACGTGGACTGCTGTTGTGAGTAGCAGTGGGTGGGAAGCTTGTTCCCATTGCGTTCATATTGGGGCCCATGGAGCGTTCACATCACAGACCGCACACACCATCCAGGGTGTTTACCCACCACATGTGTCACATACCACCCCTGTAGACTGTCCTCTAGATCTACCAAACCTGACCACCTCCACAACTATACCTGCCATATTTCCCCATATTCCCATTCCATACTTCACAGACGAGGACAATGCAGTCCCAACAAGGGGTTAACATGACATACCCATCCATTTTGCACACACAGCCCGCTGTAGATATTTTTGTGTATTGCTATGTGTGCTGTTTCCTCACACATAGCATGCAGCACTGTGGTAGTAATACAAGGGACATGTATTTACATACATATATGTTTGTTTGTGTGTTTGTTTATATGTAGACAAGTGCATATAGGTATATATCTATATATGTTTAGATATATGTGATGTATATATGTGCTCATATATATGTCTACACATGGGTATCTGTATATTTGTGGACATACATGTATATATATATATATATATATATATATATATATATATATATTTATATATTATATATGTGTACATAAGTACACATATGCATACCTATATGTGGGGTGCACTCAGACATCAGGTCCACAATCTCACAATGCCTTCCTGCACAGTTGCACTGTTCTGCCTTGCTACAACACAGACAGGTGCCACATATGGACACAGCCTGACATTGGGGGGGGGTATATGTAGGACCAGATTGCAGGTAACCCTATTACACACCTATGGCATTCCTGCATGTTACATTACAGATTAACCTGAGTATTCTGCAGGGGGTGGGCTGTGGATCCCACATTTCCATCATAATGGCATTACTTCCACCACCAGCTATTGACCATGTAATATACATACTTCCCATTACACAACACACACTATGATGACTTACATCTTGTCAGTCATTGCTGATCTGCACAGTTGACAGCTATTGCCTACTACACACAGGGACTGACACTATTGTCCATAGCAGTTGTTCACTTGAACATCATTACAACAACACCTGATGGCACATATAAATCATTCAACATCATCTATCCCATTAGTATTGACCAAGTACTACATTCAGTTGCATGCATATTTATTTCACAAACCTGTTGTGGGAATGATGTCTGTTCTGGATAGTTTGCTGGATGTAATTATATATATATATATATATATATATATATATATATATATATATATATATATATATATATATATATATATGGTTTCCTATGAAACCATCGAATTTACACTGCATCGAAAATGAGAAGATCGGGACTGCTATATTGAAATTGCAAACCATCGAAAACGGAAATCGTCGACTTCCAAAGCGTCGAAATGGAATGTCACAGCACTGGTGTATGTTTAACGCGACCCGGTAAGTGTGCGACAGTGACGGAGGTAGGAGTGGTCAGGTAAGTGAGTTAGGGTTAGGGTGCAGGTAGGTGAAGTGTGCGTTAGTGTCGGAGCTTGGGCTAGGGGTGGGTAAGTGAGTTAGGGTTAGGGTGCAGGTAGGTGAAGTGTGCGTTAGTGTCGGAGCTTGGGCTAGGGGTGGGTAAGTGAGTTAGGGTTAGGGTGCAGGTAGGTGAAGTGTGCGTTAGTGTCGGAGCTTGGGCTAGGGGTGGGTAAGTGAGTTAGGGTTAGGGTGCAGGTAGGTGAAGTGTGCGTTAGTGTCGGAGCTTGGGCTAGGGGTGGGTAAGTGAGTTAGGGTTAGGGTGCAGGTAGGTGAAGTGTGCGATAGTGTCGGAGCTTGGGCTAGGGGTGGGTAAGTGAGTTAGGGTTAGGGTGCAGGTAGGTGAAGTGCGATAGTGTCGGACCTTAGGGTTAGGGTTTGGGTCAGGGCTAGTGTGTATTCTATGTAGTGTAGTGTGTTGTTTACGTTCTGTGTGTCGGTGTTATGGTGTTCGGTGTTTTAAATGTCGACGATTTCTGTTTTCGCTGTTATGTACTTTCGATGGTCTAGTCTCGATGTAGTCATTCTCGATGTAGTGTATCTTCGATGGTTTCATAGGGAACCATATATATATATATATATATATATATATATATATATATATATATATATATATATATATATATATATATATACATATATATATATATATATATATATATATATATATATATATATATATATATATATATATATTTTTTTCCTGTGGCTTTGGCTTTCACTTCCACTTCCACTTTCACTCCCTTTCTCTCTCTCTCAGTATCTCTCCAGTAAATGGTTTGAGCTGCTTTGAGTAGATTGCAGCATGGATTTTGTAGGTGATGCACATGATCAGGTGATTGCCTCTACACCAATCAGTGTCCTCCACTTGCTACCTGCATGCAGCTTGCTGTGTAGTACTTCCAATTACCACTGTCAATGCAACCATCTACTATAAATCCCGGGTCTATATTATAAACCCGAAAGCCAAATTATGCAAATATGAATTCATCGAAACATAAAGGTCAATGTGTGAAATGAGTGAACAACGTAAATGCCGAAAGTGGGAATGCCGAACGTGATACTGGAAGCAACAGTGCCATACAGATAAGATAAACCCAACTGACAACACCTAAACTAAAACACTTTTCTAAACGTTTTTGCAGGGGGGTAAGCCCCCGGTGCACCCCCACACCCCCCTCACTTAAATATACCAGTTCTGAGACTGCACTACAGTGAGGAAATGGATTTATTTCCTCATCTCCACGATCACCCTGCTGGCCGTTGAAACACGTTTGGCATTCTTCCTTTCGACATTTACATTTTTCATTCATTTCGTACATCGACCATTATGTGTTGATGTAAACGTATTTGCGTAATTCGGCTTTCGGGTTTATAATATAGACCCTA
>NC_056734.1:252347956-252385456 GCF_019279795.1 Protopterus annectens
AGAGTATACGCATACAGTCCAGCAGTTAGACCTTTATTGGTCAGGCTATTCTGCTTTTATTTACATACAATCTATATGAGACGCTTCCTGCCATATTCTCTGGTGTATGCAGTACTTGCCTTAAAAATACAGGTTTTATAAGGCAATTCATTTACTAATACTTTTAGATTTATTTCCTATGACAGTACATGCAAGAGTGTTACTGACCTGCCTCACATCGCAACCTCTCCAGGTGACTTCCGTGGGCATCCTGGTTCGCAGCCCGCTCACTTGCATCTGTGGAGGATATAAGAGGAATATTTAGCCATACCTAGCCATGATATACATGAGCTGGCAATTGTTACACACATAGTGGTATGATACTTATACACAGTTGGAACAGCCCCTGCCGTTCTAGCCTCTTGGGTCCACTGCTCCAAGAGGTCCCCCTTATGCTGCTTCAGGTTGGCATAGTGATGCCTGACCTGCTCACCAGTTTGGGGTATGCCAGTGGCACTGGTGAGGTCATGGATGAGATGGTCTCAGGCTACTGCCTTATATTGGGAACCCTGGTACTGGCCCTGCAGCCATCTCTGCTTATGGTCTTTGATAAGGAGTCCTGCCATGACTCTAGACTCCTGGATGTACCAGCATTGCTCCCGGAAGCGCACACCTTCTCCCCTTACTGCCATTGTGCCTGCAAGGGGAAGCTACAACCAGTTATGAGATGTATTCCCATCTGTTGGATTTAAGTAGGGCCAATTTCCCTCACTTTTCCATGATTGGCCAGTTTTGAAAAGGTTAGGCTAACATCCAGTTAAATATGCTTACAGAGAGTTAGCTTTAATATTGCTTAACCTTTGTGCGCATTGCTTACCCCTGTGCAAACAAGCTTAAACTCACTTAATAGTGCTTAAATATGCTTACTACTGCTCATTGGTGCTTACACTTGCTTACTAGTGCTTACTCCCACTTACAATTGCACTGATTTAGACAGTAATATCTAATGGTTCTTGGAAAGGTGGGGGACTTGAAAGCTGTATGGAGTTGTCATACACATTTTACCTTCCATTTGTATCCATAATTCCTGTGTACATCTGTATGGGGCACATATGCTTATCTGGGGACTTTGCAACATTATGACACTGACAACTCACAGGTGCATTTAGTGCAGGACTCCAGTTCACAATTATATGTTATTTAGTAGCTTATACAGCAAAATAATGTTCATAAACTGATTTCACATGGAAAATGGAATGTGCTGCAATAGGACTCAAGCCAGGAATGCCTGCTCATAAGGCAAATGTTTTGCCCACTACACTATTGCTATACTGCTTCATTGCATATATCTTCCTTGTTATCCTCTTCAGCCATTTAAGCTGCATTAACCGTAGCTAAGTGATGGGCACACACACGCACCTACAGTTAACTTTAATCGGTTTCTTAATAAAAAAAATAAAAGGTTTGTTCATTTTATTTAAATTTACTATTGCTGTTGTACATATTGCTGGGGATATGCGGACACCTATGAGCAGTCTCGCAGATTTCTTTGGCCTTTCTGCTATTCTTCATTGCAGGGGTGTGTATATTCTGAGAGCTCTGCTCTCAGACACGCCCCCTGCACTCTTATATACTCCATGTAAAATTAGGAGCTCAGGCAACATGCCTTCATTAATATGCTGCTGTCCTGCTCCTAAACAGCCACTTCTGTGCAGGACTAAGCTAGCCCTGAATGGAATAATAGTAAATCCAGGGGTATATCAGCTCCTTGTTGTGTTTATCAGTTATCATTAAAGCAGATAAAAACAAGTCTTTCTTTTTCTTATGTGACACTAAAAATATCTGCAATTTTGTTTCTACTTTTGAAACACATTTTGATTTATTTTCAAAAAAACATGTTTTTTAGTTGGGACTCCAATTGTAAACATGTCCCAGGATTCAGCAATCGCTGCATGGAATGCAGGAATAGTGCATGAGTTGCTGCATGCAATATGGTCACCGAGCGATCCGGGAATGAGCTCCTGGGATGTGTACGAGAGCTCCTACACTATTCCTTCACAGACACCACTGCTATATGCTAATTACCCCATTTGCTGGTAAAAAACATGCAAATGAGGTGAATTAGCAATCCAGGAAGCAGGCAGGCATCTGTGCAGGAATAGTGTAACCTGCAGAAGTGTATTCAGTTACTAATCGAATATATTTCTGCAAATTACAAAACGGAGGCAAGACAACTTTAAAGAAAACATGTATTCAATGTAGTAGGCATGCAAATGGCCAAATATATGGCCACTGGCATGAGAAACAATTGCAAAATTATAAAAAATAACTTTTATTTTTTTTTTGGCCAATTTCAGCTGTTTAAGCATAGGGGCAGTGGTGCGCAAATGTGATCGGCCCGAAATTAAGAAAAAAAAGTTGGAAATAAGCTTTTAAACTCAAATCAGGATTTTGCCATGATAGTCAATGGCATGCATAAGACAACAATACCAGGAAATTATGGTTGCTAAGGGGGAAGGCTCAGTGTGAGTGTGTTAACTATGAATTAGCATTCTGTTTTATGCAAATGAGGGGACTGATACTGAATCAGTGTTAGCTTGCACCCAACCATGCAGGTGCAGCAACACCATGATATAAGTATAAGAGATATATGACCTCATAAGGGGGAGTGTCATGCATGCTGTAAGCTTATTGGAGCTCTGTGGTCCATGTTTACCCTTAGCTAAGCACAGCTAAGGAAGGGTGTGTGTCTGAGGCTGCCTAGCAGTGTTGACATTGCCTAAACAGGTGTGAGTGCCACGGACCAGGTTTTAAACAAACAAAAAAACAGGAAATAGCAGCTCTGTTCACATATGAGCACTGGGTATGTGTGCCGCACCTCGCGGCTTAAATGGGAAGGCAATGGGAAAGTAAAACAGCAGTAGGAAGGCAATCAAGGAAAACTAGCATAGCTGGCAGGTGAAATGTATCAGAATCAGCCAATTACACATGGAACTGCCTAGCACACTACTTCAAACTATGCAAACACCTTCCAGTCTGTTTTTTCCCACAAACTCTACACCACCGGTGTACACAGACAGGGAAATTTTACCTGACAAAACTAACAAAATGTTAGGGACTGCTGTTGCTCTCATACATCAATATGTGGAAGAGGCTGAGGGTGGTGAGGATGTGAATGCTGACAATTAACCCAAAGTGAGGAGAAGGAGAAGACTTTACAGACCCAGGATAACCTACCAGGGGCTACATGAGCTGGAGATAGTGGAGTGCTATAGGGTGGATAGGGACATTCGACAGCCTAGACATATCTGGTGGAGCCTTGCAGTACTCTCCAGCTACATGTACACAAATGTTCGTAGTATGTGCCATGCTACACAATATGATCCTGCGGAAACAGCTGCAGCAGAAACAGCATGAGGCAAGGCCACACAGCTTCCCCACCATTGCCAAGGCCATCACAGGCATAGAGGGGCTCAGAGGAGGAACAACCTGAACCTGCCCATGTAGGCAGAAGGAAGCATATGCCCAGGCTTTGGCAAAGAGGCAATGCATAACACATACACTGACACGATAGGGACCCAAGGAATGACACCTTTCTCTGACTTACACATACAGTAAAAAGGATGCCAAGCATGACACTACCCATGCTTTACCATGTATAGGGAGTGTAATATGTGCATCCGACCTAGTCAGTCCTCCAGCACCTTCCTCAATACTGGCACAGCCACAAGGTAAGTCACTCTTCCTATTAATTGCTGAATGGAGTAGCATGTTCTGATAGTTGTATCTATGGTATGGATGTGAGCATGCAAGGGAATCGGGTGGCCGAATGGGATGGCAGCATATAGTGGACACCTATATGGGCAGCATGAAATCCATAACAAATACTGGTGTCAACATACTAGGCAGTACTAGACAAGGTGACAAATCTGACTGCAGTACATGCGGTGACCCAAATGTGTATCCATAGGACACACACATGCTTGTCAGTGAGGCTCACATACCCAACACCAGCCTCAGCCAGCAGGACAGATGTTGATTACCATAAAGAAAGGCTGGGCTAAGGCCTCAAATTGATGGCAATGATGAACAGCCCTCCTCCAGACCTACACAGACAGTCTACAACGGTTTTGGCAGTTCTATGTTAGTTCTGAAGGGTAAAAAGTCTGAAACTGAAATGTAGGTCAATAAAACCTAAGATCTGTACTCTACTAATATGCCTCCCATCTGCATGATAGGTTAGAATACAAAATGAAATGAAAGCCAACAGAGTACCTGAGATACCAGTACAGTCATAGCAAATGTTTAAAGTTGTCAGGTGTGCCCCCCCCACAATCCTATGTAGAAATGCAGTAACATGTACGTGTGGGTTTACTAACAATGGAGCACAGATTACCTGAGCTGGCCCAATATACAGGATAGATTGTTGCATGTGTACAATATGCAGGGGTCCATGTGTTAGGTTGTTGTGTGTTCAATATTGTCTGGAAGTGGTCAGCAAGTAGGCATGGAGGGTTATATCTCAGTGGCCTATGGCCAGTACTGTTGATGACAGGGCCATGTTCCAACAACTACAGTGCCAACCACAATGCTTCTCAGCAATACCCATGTCAACAGTTGTCCATACTCATTGTCCAGATGTCAATATCTGTCACCGTCTGAAAGATGGACATGCCATGAATGTGGGCTCAGACATACACACAGTACACAGGTGGAAGTACCCTCGACAGAGTACATAAAATGTAACTGTCAACTGCACACACCATTGGAATTGCACATACAGTTTAGCAGCACATTAGTTGTCTGTGTAGTATGGAATACTGATATAGTCTGGACAATCAGTGGCAGACCACAAAAGGCACAGTTATGAAGTAATGAGAGACTGCCTATATCCCTGCACAAGGCAGCACAAGGGGAATGTTGCAGGTATATCTGTGAGTCAGCTGCAAGAAGCTTCCATATCACACATGCCCTCAGCTCACTCCACTATCAGCCACAGGTTTATTACATGTCATATCCTTGCTGCTGGGAATGAGTAAAGTATGACCCCCACTTCTGTATGGAAATACCCACAGAATACAGCATGCTGAAGTGGTGTCCCATGCAGGTGTGTCCCTAGCTGTAAGCAGCACCCTGCCAGCATCCAGACCAATGGATTAATATGGACAGGAACTATTGCCATTAACACCTTGCACACTTACCCTGTCACCCAGGGGAATCCAGTGACTCACAGGCTGGTAATGTAGGGGTGACAGAATGCACTGGCCTGCTACAGATGGCCTGCATCACTACCAAATAGCCTACAGTCCTCTGTCAAAGGCCTGTGCCTCACCCATAGTGCCAATGAATGTTATCTCATGGGGTCCCAACTAACAACATAACACAGTCAACAGAACATAAATGCAAGGCCATATTGACAGATCTGAGTACCATGCCCACCATGTCCTACTGCATGAACTGTGGACCAACCCCTAAATACCACTGGGATGAAGGGACAACTATAGGGATACATCTCAGATATTGCTCACATAATGTTAGGAAGAGGATAGAATAACAGAGTGGGGGAGTGTAGAAGCATGGACGTTATGGTGTGTTTGAAGTCTGAAACTCTGATGCTTGCCCATACTACCCCTGTCTACAAACCCAGTAATAGGTGGCTACAAACCTGCTCGTAAACCACAATGTGAAGTGGAACTGACCAGATATATGAGCCCTGCATCTGGGTAACCTGGGTGAATCTGTACAGCTGAGATGTATGGCCACATCACAATATGGCCATTCTGTTACATCGATATATGTGCAAGAAGGGGATCCTCAGCCACCACAGTACCAAGGCGCTGGACCATTTACACAGACCCATCAGCAAGTGTCTACAGCTACCCCTCCAGAATGGCATGAGTGTGCAAGAATATGTAGGCTGCAGACCACAATACTGGACACAGCTTCATAGATCTTGTATTTCACAGGAAATAACTGTGAACAAATAAGTATATCTGTCAGTAGCTGACATAATACATCACAGTGTAAAACAGTACATATATCTGAATATCTCTGCTAACATCAACCATGTAACACAAGCAGCACAGACACAATAGTTACAGTATCCCACTATCTGTTTCCCCATTGTGACTCCATTTTGTCAACCTATCTACAGATATCCTGCAGAAACAGGTTGCTAGCTGTAGGTGTAGAACACCAAAGCCTGGACTGGAGTACAACATACCTGGAATGGATTCACACATTCAATACAGAAGGTCATACTGGGCATGCTTCTGCACTTAGAGAAATGAAGCCCATGTCTGAAAACACAGTGGACTATACATATCTGTCAGTCACAGATGTCTGTGCACACACACCACATTGTACATCATTCACACTTTGCACACACATTGGATAGGAATACTCACACATATCCCAGGCCAACACACTATAATATGTCAAGCATACACACACAGAGATGTGGGGAAGAGAGAGACAGACAGTGCCAGAGAGATTTCCATCATGAGGCCTGTCTCACCCACCACACATCCAATTGGCTGATATCACATGATGCACTGATGTCAATCACTGTATACATTATTTTTGGTAGCCCTCAGCCCTATAGTGTCTGTGGTGCTTGTGATAACTGTGTAACACAATAGTACAAATCAGTATTCATCTAGCATTTGTATACCCGGTCCTGTCAAATGTAAAGTTGCGTGTGACTGGGTGTGTGTCTGTTTCCAGAGGAATAGTTTATGGCCCATTCACACACACTGCACTTCCCATTGCCCATGTTAGCACTCCTGCTGATGTCAGTCACCTTGAAATAACTCTCTGGCCAACTCTTAACCATAAAAGCTGTCTGGCACTTGTGGTACATGCGTAATACTGTAGTATAAAAAACTAGTTAGGTAGGAGTTCTTATCCCAGACATGGCAACTATGAAACTCTGTGTGTGTGTGTGTGTGTGTGTGTGTGTGTGTGTGTGTGTGTGTGTGTGTGTGTGTGTGTGTGTGTGTGTGTGTGTGTATGTGTGTGAAAATGAATGATTTTGAGGCCATTCACAATCACTACACCTCCCATTGCCCTACTTTAGCATGCCTGCTGATGTCAGTCTCACTGAAATAACTCTTTGGACAAGTGTCAGCACCATAAGCTCCATGGTGCTTGTGATAACTGCGTAATGCTGTAGTGTAGCATACTATTTAGGTAGGAGTTCTAATAGCAGACATAGCAGCTGTGAAACTGTGTGTGTGTGTGTGTGTATGAGAAAGTGTGTGTGTCATTGATGATACCTGATTTTATGTACATTCACACTTACTACTCTCCTCTTACTCCTCCATTAGCACAGCTGCTGATGTCAGTCATCTTCAAAGATACCTGTGGAGAACTCTTCAACATATAAGTTCTGTGGCACTTGTAATAACTGCATAATACTATAGTGTAGACTACTAGTTAGGTAGGAGTTCTAATCCCAGGTATATAAACTGTGTGAGAGTGTGTGTGTCTTTGAAGATACTTGATTTTATGGACAGTGACACTTGCTATTCTTCCATTACCCCCTCCTTTAGCACTACTGCTGATGTTAGTCACCTTCAAAGATACCTGTGATGAGTTCTCCTACATATAAGCTCTGTGGTGCTTACGATAACTGCATGATAGTATAGTGTAGCGTATTAGTTAGGTATGAGTTCTAACCCCAGACATAGCAACTGTAGAACTGTATGTGTGTGTGAGAGAGAGAGAGAGAGAGAGTGTGTGTGTGTGTGTGTGTGTGTGTGTGTGTGTGTGTGTGTGTGTGTGTGTGTGTGTGTGTGTGTGTGTGTGTGTCTTTGATTACACCTGATTTTATGGACATTGGCACTTACTACTCTCCCCTTACCCCTCATTTAGCACTGATGTTAGTCACCTTCAAAGATACCTGTGGAGAGGGCTCCAACATATAAGCTCCATGGTGCTTGTGATAACTGCATAATACTATAATGTAGCATACTAGTTAGGTAGGAGTTCTAATCCCAAACATGGTAACTGTGAAACTGTGTTTATTTGTGTGAGAGAATGTGTGTGTCTTTGATGATACCTAATTTTATGGACATTGACACTTACTACTCTCCCCTTACCTCTCCTTTAGCACTGCTGCTGATGTTAGTCACCTTCAAAGATACCTTTGGAGACCTCTTTGACATATAAGCTTTGTGATGCTTGAAATAACTGTGTAATACTATAGTGCAGCATACTAGTTAGGTAGGAGCTTTAATCTCAAACATGGAAACTGTGAAACTGTGTGTGTTTGTATGAGACAGTGTGTGTGTCTTTGATTATACCTGATTTTATGGACATTGACACTACTCTAAAACCTCCTTTAGCACTACTGCTGATGGAGGTTGCTGTGATTGTGAAATAACAGGATCCATTGCAGGGTGGGTTTTTGCTAAATTATTATGTTGAGGACCTAGTATATGTCACAAAGTCCACCTTACAAGGACAACAGATGTCAAACACCAGAGAGGTTGGTGTAAACAATCCATAGCCCTACATGTGACATTATGGATTGGTGAACAATATAGGCAACCCTTCTATTACTCAGAGAACACTCTCTACCCATGTCTCATACACAAACCCACTTGGCTAGACAACAACCACTAAATTGATAGGTCCCTGCATATTGCATCACAGATAGTGAGCACGGTGTGATTGCAGTGGACTACATGCCTGCTGACTACAACAATGCCACTGACATCAGAAAGTACTTTGATGTATTACATCTCCTGACTGAGTGTGTGTTATCCAGCAAGTAAAAGGACATGGCACCCTGTTCCATCCCCTCAGTAGGCAAATAAATGTGTACAGTGGTCCTTTTGCTATGTTTCCCACTGGACACCTGCAACAACTGTAGAGTCTGTAAACATAACCCAAAAATGGAATACCATGCCTTATACACCTACCCTGTATGGACATACACCACTAACTCCACTGAATACCCATATCATGCTGTCAATGTAGGTGCATGCACAACCTCAGTTACATAGCCAGATCTCCCCAAATGAGGTCAGGAATGCTACATCAGAAGACAACAATCTGTCCACACAACATGCCCCAGAGACCTCAAGTACACTTCCACATGTCAAAGGACATGTGTGTGGGACATGTGCACAACCCACACACTCTCCATGTTATGGAATATAGATCATATACATGGGAAGCAGTGCGCATCACTGGCCACCCACAATAGTAACCCAGATGAGTGGATAGTGAATACAATTCCCACCCCTGCAGACCACTCCAGGGACTACACCCCTGAGCCACACTGGGGACTATTGACATATGGCCTGATGCCAAGGTAGTCCCTTGGCCTAGCCTTGTACAGCCTTCAGGCCCATTCACATACTACACACCTGTGAAGCAGTGAGTCTATGGATCTCAGTACTGGCAAGTGTGTGTGTGTGTGTGTGTGTGTGTGTGTGTGTGTGTGTGTGTGTGTGGAGAGATGAATGATTCTGTAGTCATTCACACTCACTATACCTCCCATTGCCCTACTTTAGCACACCTGCTGATGTCAGTCACCTTAAAATAACCCTTTGGCCATGTTTTAGCCCTATAAGCTCTGTGGCACTTGCGATACCTGCATAATACTGTAGAGTAGAAAACTAATTAGGTAGGAGTTCTAATCCTGACCTTGCCAACTGTGATAATGTGTTTGTTTCTGTGTGAGAGAGAGTGTGTGAGTGTGTGTGTGTGTGTGTGTGTGTGTGTGTGTGTGTGTGTGTGTGTGTGTGTGTGTGTGTGTGTGTGTGCGTGTGTGTGTGTCTTTGTTGACACCTGACTTTGTGGACATTCACACTTTCTACAGTTCCCTTACCCCTCCTTTAGCACTGCTGCTGATGTCACTCACCTTCAAAGATACCCTTGGACAACTCTCCAACATGTAAGCTCTGTGGTGCATGCAATAACTGTGTAACACTGTAAAAGCAATACATAGTCATTTAGGTGTTGGAAACTCAGTATTGGTAAGTCTGTATGTTTGTCATTAGTATTCTGTGTGGGTGTTGGGGTGATTGTGTAATGACAGGATCCATTGCAGTGTGAGGTTTTCTACATAATTATATTGAGGACCTATATGTCCCAATGTCCACATTACATGGCCAACAGTTTTCAAACACTGTAGAGGTTGGTGTAGACAATCCACAGCCATAAATGTGTACAGCCATGTGCAATTACTATGTGACAGTATGGATTAATAAACAATATAGGCAACCGTTATAATACCCAGATAACACTCTCCACCCACGGATCATACACATACGTGCTTGACTCTTACTCCCTTCCTTTCTTACTTTCTCTCTCTCTCTCTCTCTCTTTCTCTCTCCCTCTCCGGTGGATGTAGAAAAGTACATCTGTTGTGCATAGGCAGCAGCTTGACTTTTGTAGGTAATGCTCATGAACAGCTGATGGCCTGTGCACAAATTGGCATCCTCCACTTTCTAATTGCATGTGGAACAGCTGTGGTATCATTCCACTAGCCCCTTGCATGGAAACGCAGTTCTATAACTAAGCTCTTCATGTGGGTGTTGGCCCTTTTCCTTTACTATGAGCAGGACTTCATGTGGGCGTCTGACAAACAACATCACAGAGGGTAGTTGGAAATACCTCTTAGAACATACACTGTGGAGACAGGCCAACAAACAGGAGGACGCTGTTCCAGACATGGGGACAGAATATAAGTATTGCTGGTTTAACAGGGTTTCTGTGGATATGGCTGTTCTAAATGATTTAAAGTATGGCATGACAGTGTTATGTGGTTGAGGAAACTCTCACCTGTAGGGCTATCTGTAGACTGGCCAGAGTTTTGAGTCTTAGATGTGGTGTGTTACTCACACATTTCCTATCTTTAGAAATGCAATCAGTACATGGTGACATCCATGTGTGCTACTGACTTCATATACCTCAGAAGAGACATGTCACAACAAACCCTGTTACACCAGGAATTTTAACAGTTTACCACAGCACTATGTCAATATTGGTCCTGTGTGTGTGCCTCTGTCCCCAAGTCTGTCACCCTATGTCCATATGTCATGCAGTAAGAGGTGCATATGTACATTATATCATTATTTACTGACATCATTCCTGACAACAAGCCAGTGATATATCAGACTGCTAGACATGTTATGTATAGTAGGCCTTATATTTGAGGACAAAACCTGGGCATTCTGTTGTAGTCTCTAAATTAGTGAAGTCTGTGTATTTATGGTGATTGTTGACAGAATGTTAGTATTGTGTAGCATGTTTTCTGAATATGTAACTTGGCTTGTGTACAGACTGTGGTAGCTGTCAGTGTTCTTGGACTTTTCTATCTGACGTTGCATGCTGCTCCAGTTTCTGGTAACCTATCAGCATATATGTTTGTAGGGCTAGACTGAGACATGTCCCATACCACAGTCAGGCAACAGACTACACTGTGAATTGGTCAGTATATGTAGGGTTAGTGTGTGAGTGGCAAATATGAGGATTTTATTTTTCACACAGTCCATATACTGGACTATTAATTAGGCTTACCATAATATGACTGTGACTGTGTTGAGATTGGTTGTAGGTATGGACTTTCACACTGGTGTCTGTTACTCCATGCTGTTACATGCCTGTAGTGCCTGCTATATTTGCAAGAACATGTGTATTCCCGCATATGAAACTTGGGTCAGTGTTGTCGCAGTCTGCTTGTAGTTTACACAGTGCTTTGTGACATGCCTAGCAGCTCAGTGTATTTACCTAGTGTGATGTTATGTCCAGATATTTGTCAGATGTATAGTTGCCTGGCCACCATATGTGTTGTGTATTTCTGAAAAATCAGTGGGATGCTGTGAAGATGTATGTCACTAACTAATGGGAAGTATGTGGGCTTGGGACCTCTGCTCCTCTCGTTAATATGTGTTAGGACAGACAGGAGGGTGTGAATGCATCAACTGTGTGAGCTTATCTATTCCAGAATGTGTGTGTTATCCCCATTTTTTATGGCTATAAACATCCACTTTGTCAGGCTTCATCCACACGTCTTGCACTAAGGAGTTCTGTATATACCTCTGGACTGACCAGATTGTTTCAGACTGTCCACGTTTGGTTGTGACTTATGGTGCTGCGGTATGACTCCACTACATGTTATGGGCATATTTTATATGTACATACATATATATAGATATATAAATATACATATGTATAAATATACCTATATATAAATATATGTATGTATATATATATATATATATATATATATATATATATATATATATACACACACACACACACACACACACACACACATATATATATATATATATATATAGTGTGTGTATATTTACATGCATACATATCTACATATGTACGTATATATATATATATATATATATATATATATATATATATATATATGTATGTATTTTTTTTTCTTATGTGTAAACATGAGTGTTGTGTATACCTTCCCAGATTTGTCCCACCATATTTATGTGATATGTGTATATTTAGATATAAAAACATGACTGATTCAACACTATTTTCACTTACAAGTACTAAACAATTATAGTAGTCAAAGCAGTTGTTCACTACTATTCAGTCTGTGTACTGAATGATATATTTGAAAAAACAACAGAAAATTTCATAGCTCAGATGACTTAGTGATTAACTGCTCTGACTGTAGTGTGCAGGGTCTTGGGTTCAAGACCTGCAATGGTTGTTTATCCTGTTGCTAGGCAGAACAACAACTGTTGGATACAGAGTGATTAAGGCAGTTTTGAGCAGCTTTAAGTGGGTTTGCACGATGGTAAGCAGTGCTAACATATGGTTAAACGAATAGCCGCTTACACCATGGTGGCTTTGCTTACCAGTGCGCAAATGTGCTTAGCATTTACATTTAACCAATGCTTACACCTGTTAAGTAGAGTTCAGCCCTGGTCACCAGTGATCACATTCTAGTCTGATAAAATAACAGGGTAATGACATCTTTAATAAGTGTATTTAATTCCATGTACATAACATCCTTCTATGTGCTGTCATTACAGTAGCAAGGGGTGTGCGTATACTACATGGGACACCTGAGTATACATGGCTAGTACAACAATCCTTTCTCTTTTTATGTGTTTCATACATGGGTAGTATCCCAGGTTATATGCTGTCACACTTGCATATATTGTATCATTCCATTACTACTTTTAACATTGCATTTCCAAGTAAGAGTAGATTGCAGATTGTAGCACTGGAACCATACACCCCCGCATGCAAAGCTGGACTCTGAGTACTGACTATTGTGTTCTTGGTGTGTGAGCTGTATGTTATTAAGTATTTCCTATTTGATATTGATCTGATATGTGGATATTAACTATAGACTACTATTTGTTTAGGACATGTCATTGACGGCTGCTGTCATGTAGTAATGGCATACCTATCAGTGTCAGATGTATGTCTGTCAAAACATTAATCCTAATGCATAACCTGTTGGCTAACTGATTTCTGTCTGTTCTCTGCACAGATGTGCAGATTTCAGGTATCCATCTTGGCTTCTTACAGACAATCTATGATTGACTGACACTGACATGTCTACCCAGCTGTGTTATGGATGCCACAGCTAGGAAACCCTACCCTGTATGCACCACATGCCATGGATACCTCAACTAGACTACCACAGTCAACAGGACATGCTTGGGTACAGGTCTGTAACCAAGACACTGCCAACATTATGTAATATATGTCGCATACATGTCAACTGGAGCACAGCACTGGCCCTCTGCAAGAGAAAACTAGATGATTGGATGTCGAATTTAACTGTCACCCTGAGGATCACTCAAGTGACATTGGTTGATAGATGGCCTGCTGACAAATGTCAGGTGGCATGATACCAGTGTACTCATATGGCCTCCTCTTCTGATCTCTCCATGGACATTAGCCTGGTACACACCTAGGAACATCTGCACCTATGGACCCCAGTACTGACAAATGTGTCAGTGTGCATTACTGAAAATAACAGTGTGTGTTTGTAAACTTGTAGTTGCCAATACTCTGAGGGCCTTCTCACTCAAAACACCCCCCCCACTGCCACACTTAGAAATGGCTGCTGTTGTAATTGACATTAAATGTACCTTGTTACACTCTTCACCCTATGGACTACCTGGAGCTTGCAGTACCTGCATAATACTATTCTACAAATGGGCAGACAGGCGTGGGTTACCCTCCTGGCAAGTGTATGTGTGTGAGTGTGCATATTTGTAGGAGACAGCATTCTGAGGCCACATTCCCCAATACAATAAACCTTCCCATACATTATAAGGGATAGTGATGTTGCTGACATTAGGAGAGCCATGACAAACCCTCACCCTACTATCCCTGTGGCATGTGCAATAAATGCATATCCCTGTAGTAGCACTGATTAGATAGACAAGAGGTTGTATTGCCATCCTGGTCAATGTGTGATTCTGTGTATGTCAGAGCATTATCATGGGTTTCAGTGAGTACAATATCCAATGTGGGGTGTGGGTGCTGGGTGTACTGTCTTTACACCATGGTACCCCAGTACATGTCCCAAGGTCCACTGTATGATGACCACTGTCACCATCAATCATACAGGTAACTGATTACACTATCTAGCCCAATGATGCATGTGCTGTGTGCAAAATCTCTGTAACAGAATGGGCTCACTTGACAAGGTAGTTAGCACTGCTAAACCCAGGTCTTTCAAATGTGTCTATGACTGTATGTATTTGTCAATGTGTATATGACAGTATGTCATACTATATATTGTTCATTAACACCCAGTACATTCCCCAAGGGCTGGTGATGTTCTTCACTTAACAGGAAACTCGGGACTCACCTCACCTAAAGGCTCTGTGGTGTGTGCAATTAAAGCCAAACACATTAGTAGCAATAAGTACCTAGGTAGAGGTTCTACTCTCAGTGTTGCCAAGTAAGTGTGTATGTATGTGAAGGGATCTACTTCAGTTTGCAGAAAATATATATCCCAGGAGATCATTTGTCTGAGAACTAACAGGCTAAAGGTAACATTTCAAAGCAATCATCTTGTGGAAATACATTCAACAAAACTAGTAGTGGATGTGTATATGGCTTCTTCCCCACTGTACAGCTGTACAGTGATACAGGAGTTGATATATATACATGGGTGTGGTTGTTGTGGCCACAACCACCCACATTGGGATTATTGTTATGGGCATCCTCCCGCTTAGTGTGCTTTTATACTGTACAGGTTATGTTAACAGGTTAAGTAGTTGTTAATCACACTATATGTAGTTTTACACCATCCCACACCCTCCAAAGTGGTCGGCTATGCCACCAACACCAGCACACCTATGTTTACCAACTCCAGGATTGCATTACATTGGGGAAGAGGACATATACTCACCAGTACCATCTACATTGACATGAAACTGGCAAACTGTTTATTTCCTGATGTGATGTTTTACCAATTTGGTCTGTGTAGAATTACATAGGCCAAAATGAGTTCACTGCAAAATGAAGTACATCCATATGAACAGTATTCTCTGTGTATTGCATCAACACCAAAGCATCTGTGTGTGTGTGTGTGTGTGTGTGTGTGTGTGTGTGTGTGTGTGTGTGTGTGTGTGTGTGTGTGTGTGTGTGTGTGTGTGTGTGTGTGTGTATTATTGACAGACATTTGGTGTGTGCCAACCAGCACACTTACATGTGTTGCCATCTGTTTTTGATGGGCATCTGTTTATTTTCTATATTAATGTTGTCCCACACTTCATACACACATACATGACTATCTGCACTGTTTGTCATGATATATGCAATGGTGAGGTAAGGCTATTTTTCCCACTCCTGAGTGCTACCTTTCGGATATGGGATCCATTTCATGGTTTGTAGGATGTGTGCAAGCCACGGCTACCTCTGTTGCAGGTGAGTGGGCAAATGTCATGGACATACTTCTTGGACAGCAGACCATTACTTGGTGTGACATTGAAGCCCTGTACTTGATGGAAGGTGTGTACTCAAGAAGAGTGAATGCTATCAGTATCTCACAACCTGCTTCCACGATATGTTATTTGTAGTGTGTGCACACATATGCTTTCAGTGTTTGTTAAGGTATATATTCCCCATATTTGTTGTCCTAACATAGGATTCCATATTTCACATTCATTGCTCATGTTAGGATCACATTACAGGTTGTAAAAGGTGTGGAATGTGGCATTGTGATTTGCCGTTGTTTAGATCAGGAACATTTGCCATTGTAATACTGGTGTAGCACCTGCTGAGATGATTAGAGCATCCATTTGTCTTTGTTTATACTCTAAGGTCATATCACATCTTCACTTGGCAATGGTTGCTCACCTTCCATGAAACAGCTTTGTTTCTTTTTCAATAGAATTGTACATATTATGGTCACATTTTAGGTGGGAAAAGTTTTGACTTGATGTCCTGTTGTCTCATTGGCATAGAGCACACAGACATGGCATTCCAACAGGGGTGTGTACACTTTGATATCCAGTGTGTATGGGTGTTGATATAGCTGTTAGTGGTAGGCATGGACAGTGGGTCATAACACAGTTGTACACTTCTCTGATTACTATGTGATAAGCATGCCTACTGTAGTACCCATATCAGTGTTATGGCAGTGCAACAATCAGTAGCAGTACACATTTTATATTGTTGCATGCAGTGACAGTGATATTACACACATGTGCAACATGCACATCCTATTTTCCGGACTGCTTGTCACCCATGTTGCTACTTTTGTGCCTTTCAGATGAACATACGCATACATACACATGCTCAGGGAATACCTGGTACACATTTGTGTGCTATGTCATTATGGCACACTGTATTTACAGTCTTGCAGCTCTATCATACATCTCAACCTGTTATACCAGAACATCTGGTCATTGGTCCACCTCACTGGGTGACAAAACAGCGAAGTCAATTTTGATAACGTATCAATATAGCTGCCATAACACAAGTGTATATGTAAGGGACTACAGATATCCAAAGACATGCATATGGAGCATTTCTCACCGGGCCTCCACTGAAAACAGGCTCTGTGGAACCTAGTACGACTTTCCCAGTCAACAAATGATAAATACATAAATAAATAAAAAATATCTGTCACAACTGTGAACTTTGTCCAGAAGAACACTGTACAATTGAATGTTACTAATTCAATATATCACATGCAGTTTAACACACACATCTGCAACAGTGCTTTACTATGCTTATGCCCTATATAGGTATCCTAGATTTACAATACAAACATGTAGAAAACTCATATTCACAGGTAACATATGGATATGGGCAACATCCCATTAACTGGCCTAGCAGTGGCACAGACAAGACTGTTCAACAGACACTTTAGAGGTTGCCATATGTGAGCTGCCCTTTCCAAGGGTGTGTCAGGCTCCTCAGCTGTGACCCAACCTACCCACCTCTTACAGCATCACATGTGGACAAAGCCTAACATTATGGTGGATATATAGGGACAGATCATATATATCCCTACTACAAATCTAGGAAGTTTGTGCATGATACATTTCACATTACCATGACTGTTCTGTGGGTTTGTCATGACTTGATTACTTCCACCTTCTGCTTTTTGCCAGAGTAATATAGATGTTTGGAGGAACAGAACAAACACTATGATGGCTAAATCTTAACATTCTTTGCAGATCTGCACAGTTGACAGGTATAGCCCACTGCAGACAGAGCCAGATCTTTCTGTGTACAGGATGTCTTCATGTTTTGTAATTCAAGGTTTTGTTTATGTTTTTTTTGTGTGTGTGTGCGTCTCTCTATCTCTCTCTCCACTTCTGGGATTGAACTTGTTTGAGTAGGTTGAAGCATGGCTTTTGTAGGTGATGCTCATGTTCAGATGATGGCCTCGGCAACAATTGCTGTTCTCCAGTTGCTAATTTCATGCAGGCAGCTGTGTAGGTCTTTCAATAGTCAATGTCATAGCAACCCACTACTATAAATAGCTACATCATGTGGGCATTGTCCCTTTACCTTTCCTGTATGGAAGACATCATTCCTGTGTGTTGAAAGCAATGTTACAAACAGCAAGTAGCTATACCTCTTACAACAGGACTTGTGGACACAGGCCAACTACATGTTTGTATAAGGTTCCAGACCTTAGGACAGTGTGTAAGTATTGCTGTTATATACAATGAATACTGCTAATTTTACAGGGTTTGTGTGTACGTGATAGTTTTGCATGGAATGCAGTCTGTCTGCATAGCTCTCCACTATGGGCCTATCCACATGATGGCCAAAGGATTGGTTGTTATGTTTTGTCTGTTCCCCACACAGGTCTTGTCCCTGACATAACAGTGGCATTCTCTATGTTGATTGCTATCAGTACATGTCAACATCCATTTGTGTTTCTGACTTCATATTCCTGAGTAAGGGTATGTTACAAACAATCCTGTAACACCAGCAACTTTCACATTGTATAACAGCAATATTTCAAATATTGCCCTGTGTTTCGGCCTCTGTCCTCCACCTATATACTAGGCTTTGTCCAGATGTCATGCAGTAAGAGGTTGATAGGTAATGGTCTATCATTATTTAGTTCTGACAATCCTGATATCATTCCAGTGATGTTGTGGACTCCCACACAAGTTGTGGGGTAGGGTCCATATATATGAGGGCTACAGCTGGACAAAACATGTGTGACCCTGTACAGTCTGGAGGTCAGTGTATAGAGAACACTGTTATATGCCCTTGTAAGACATTTGATTGAGGAGGGGTATTAAATGTTTTTAACCTAGGCTGTTACAACATGTGAAGGATATCAGTAATAAGAAACATTAAGGTATATGACTGTACATTTTCATATGTTTCACCATGGGAGCAGTGGTGGGCTACAGCTTACTGTCTTGCACACAGTTCTGTTTGTCAGTGTGATAGTGACATTTTTAAGTTAAGCATTGTTATGTAAAGGATACATTTACATTGTGACAACTGATATTTTTCCCCCTAGTGGGTTGAGTACAGAGTGTAATTGGAGTCTGTTGAACTACATCTGTAATTAAGTGTTGATTGATTCTTATCTTCAAGGCAAGTGTATTTTTCACTGTTGTACTACTTGAAGGCTTTATCCTAGACAGCAAAGTATATTATGCTTTGCAGATTATTGTATCATATATTTTCTTTGATATTTGCATTAATCAGTTATTATGTATTTCAAACACCTATATGCTATAAGAAATGGCATAAACATCAGAAACAGTGCACAAATAAAGATTTATATGTATGCAAACTGTGTGTGGTGTCATGTCCTTTGCATTGTGTGTAGGTATATGTTTCATGCAATAAATCTCATTTGTAGGAAAGAATCAGACACTGGTCATTTGAAAAGGTGGCAACAGTAGGAAAAATGGATGTTTGATATGCTGTGCACCCTCTATATATACTCTCTTTCTCTCTATATATCTATAAGTATTTATATATTTATATATGTATGTGTGTGTGTGTGTGTGTGTGTGTGTGTGTGTGTGTGTGTGTGTGTGTGTGTGTGTGTGTGAATGTGTGTGCATGTGTGTGCATGTGTGTGTGTGTGTGTGTGTGTGTGTGTGTGTGTGTGTGTGTGTGTGTGTGTGTATATATATATATATATATATATATATATATATATATATGTATATGTATATATGTGTGTGTGTGTGTGTATGTATCATTAGAATGTTTAGTGCTTCCACATTGTACATTCCCTATGGTCGACTGACTGTTCTGCATGATATTTTAGAGAAATCATCCCAACATTGTATAGCTGCGATGACTTACTGGTAACTTGTTTTGGGTATGTTGTGCAGGGTCCCAGGTTCAAGACTTGCAAGAGCTGGTTATTTTGTTGCAAGGCAGAACAGTTAAGCTGTGGAGGAAGTGACAATGATTACAAGAGATCCCTATTTTGGGCCCCTTCACCCCATTTGCAGTGCCTTTGGTCAGATGTTTTGCAGTGAGAGGTTCAGAGTGTGGATCCGATGTCCGAATGCACTACATCTCTCTCTCTATGTATATATATATATATATATATATATATATATATATATATATATATATATAAAAATATATAGACATGTATGTCTACATATATATATATATATATATATATATATATATATATATAGATAGATATATATATACACACATACACACACACACACACACACACACACACACACACACACATACATATATATATACATTTTCCCTACTGTTGAATGACTGTGCTGCATGATATGTTTGAGAAAACATCATACATTTTTACAGCTCAAATGGCTTAGTAGTAACTTGCTATGGTGTACAGGGTCGTGGGTTCAAGACTTGCAAGGGCTGAGTATTTTTGCTGCTGGACTGAACAAGGGCTGTTGGATACAGAGTGATTAAGGCACTTTAAAGCAGTTGTAAGTTGGTCTGTGTGGTGGTAAGCAATGCTAACTTCCTGTTAAATATGCTTATAGATAGCTTGACAAGTGCTTAATCTGTCTAGGCATTGCTTAGTGCCACGCAAACAGGCTTAATCCTACTTACTATTTCTTAAAAGTGCTTACTCCCGCTTCCCCTGTGCTAATTTCTTTAAAAGAAAAGAAAAAAAAGGGGTGATGGGAAAGTGGTGAAAAAGGGGGCAAAAAGAGGACAAAGACAATAGGGAAAGTATATATGAATGTGCAAGATGGGTGTAGGGAAGGCTTATAGCTGTCCATTTCTTCTACAGCAACATCTGAGTATATTTGGACACTCAAACCCTTGAGAGAGAGTTGAGGAGAACAATAATGTGTTGTGAAGTCAATTAGACCCGATTACATGTGCCCAGTGGACATGTGCAAAATGGACAATTATTCATGGGGAGTCATTTTTTGGGGGGAACAGATTACCCTTTTTTAAAAGTGAGAGTGGGATGTTGGGGAAGGATAGTAGGTATATTTGGGAAGGTATGTTGGGTAGGAAGACAGACAAGATAGACAAGACAGAACACAGGGGTGGTATATGACACGTAGGGGGTAAACACCTTGGATGGGGAGGGGTGTTTGGAAATAGGAAGCCTGTGATCCCCCAAATGGAAACAGTGGGACTGAGGTCCCCACCCATGGGCTGTCATCACAGTACCTTCATGGCCCTGAAGGTGACTGTGCTTGGGGCTGAGCAGGAGAGGCAGGCTGACCCTCTAATTGCACCATGCGGCCTTCAAGCTGGTGTAGCATATCTCCAAACTCCCTTCGGAGCTTGCTGCACACCAATCCCTGGACCTGACTTTGGGTCACAGTATCCTGTCCATGCCCGCTCCCAGGGGGGGGCAAGCCCCATTCCCTGAGGCAGTTCCACCCAAAGGTGGTTCAAGACCAGCAGATGAGGAGGTCCCAGGGTGGGTCCCAGATGTACTTGGGTCAGGTGCCATGGCCAGATGAGGTGGGAGAGGTGGGTCTACTGGGACCGGCCTTCACAAAAGTGCTATGATGTTGCAGTTTTAGAACATATGTGGATTAGTAATAACAGCATGCATAGATATTCCCATTAACCCAAAACCACAGATTTGGAACAATGTCTTAGCAAACAGAACACATATATATATGGAACCACAGTGGCCATTACAACAGCATACAGGCTGCCTGGATAGTAACAGGCCATCAATGATAGTATTTCAAAATGGAACATTAATAGAAACACATTTCAATATTTGTTGAACAATAGGACATATGTCCCAACAGTAGGTGTGGCATAAACATACCCATTGATTTGTATGTTTAGATTATTGTTGCAGATATGGTGGGAGTGGAGAGAGAGAGATGTCAATTAACAACTTATATATCCAGTACCCACAACGTTAATGATCATTGCTCTAATCATTATTCTGCAGGTATTATTACAATACCCTGTGGTCTTGGTTTGGGCAGTGGTATGTTTGTACACAGTGTATACTTCAACTGTCTTATAGCTAAATTCTACTTCTCTTACCTGGTAGACCTGTGGAGGGAATGTTTGTTAACACTATCTGACTGATTCTACACATATTCCCAGATTCCCTGTTGTAATTATTCACATACCTCTCAATCTCTTAATGCATAACATCTGGACAAAGCTTGACAACATGGGGGTACAAATAGGGACCTATTTTGAATATTGCTCTTATAAACTTTTAGACAGTTGCTAGAGTAACAGGATATGTTTTAATATAGATTTTCTGAAGAATTCGTGGTCTAAAAATCAAATATATGTCATTATTTATTGACTACAATTCTGAGATCATCCCAGTGATTTCCCAGGGAGACAGAGGAACAGGCCAAAAATATGAGCCAATTATCTGGACATTCTGCAAAAATCTATACAGTTGAGAGGTATGATTATGCATACAGCTTCCTACCATTCCCAGGATTCGAACCATGGCTGTGTGTGCTAAAAATATAACAATTTGAGTTTCATCAGAGTGAACTATTTAGAAACTATTGTCAGTTTTTTCAGTGTTTTCTAAGTCTCTCTTGGTTGTACAACCAGACCTTTGTACTTACAACAGTCTTATACAGACATTCCGAGACATATTTTATATGTAGCACAGTGTGGGCAACAGTGGTTAACACAACATTACTATTCAGAGACTGCAACACTAAATGTCATACAAAACCAGAGTAAACATAACCAGTCCAGGATTTAGAACTTTATTGCCAGGCAGTTATGCTTTTATTGAAATATCACCTATATGGGACTATTGCTGTCATATTGTCTGGTATATTCAGTACAACCCATACACAGTTTTTATATGCCGGGTGACTTTCTACTACTTTATATTTATTTGGTATGACTACTACAAGTAGGACTGTTACTCACCAGCCTCGCGACACAGCCTTTGCAGCCTACTGGTATGGGCTTCCTGATTCACAGCCCACTCAGCTGCAGCTGTAAAGTGAATAGATAAATATTTAGCCATACCTATCTATCACATACACAAGCTGGACTTCGATAAACAGTTATTGATATGAATACTTACACACTGCTGGGACATCACCCCTCTGCTTTGCTTCTTGGACTCACTCATTCAAGAGCTCCCTCTTCCTCCACTTCAAGTTGGCATAGTGGTGTCAGACCTGCTCACCAGTCTGAGGGATACCAGTGGCACTGGTGAGATAATGGGAAAGATGGTCCCAGGCTTCCACTTTATATTGGGATCCCTGGTACTGGCCCTGCAGTAGTCTCTCATCATGGTTATTTACCAGGAGTCTTACCATGACCTTGGACTCCTGTATGCCCCAGCACTGCATCCAGAAGTGCATGCCCTCACCAACACCTGCCATACTGCCTACAGTGGGGAGCTGCAACCAATTATGAGCTGTATTCCCTCCTGTGGTGTTTAAATACACCCGATATCCTGCCCTTTGCCGTGATTGGATGGTTTTGAATATGCTGAGCTAAGCTAAGCTGCGGGCAAACCTGCTTAGCTAAGGTTGGCAGTGCTTAAAGGACAGGTTCAGCATTGCTTACCAGTGGGCAAATCCACTTTGCTGGGCTACTCATTGCTTAGCAGTCATATTTACACAATGCTTACACCTGGTAAGCAGAGCTCTGCAATACTTAGCATTGATTATTTTTTATTTTATTGCCTGTCTGCTGTATGGGATTGATTCATCATTCATTACATATTATAAATTTGTTTACTGCCCATGACAACCCCCAGCGTGCTTTCATTACACTTATTCATGTGTGACTATACTGTATGGGGCACTTGTGTTTATATGGGGGTTTCACAACTGTATTAAACTGACACCTCATGGGTGGCCACGGTGGTGCAGTGGTTAGCATTGTCACCTCACAGCAAGAGGTTCTCCGGTTCAAGCCTTGGCTGGGGTGCCTTCTGTGTGGAGTCTGCATGTCCTCCCTGTGTTCGTGTGGGTTTTCTCCGGATGCTCCGGTTTCCTCCCACATCCCAAAGACACGCAGTAGGTGGATCGGACATTCTAAATTGGCCCTAGGTGTGAGTGCGTTTGTGCTTGTGCCTTCTGTGGAAGGTTGGGCACCAGGCTGGCAACTCGATCCTGTAAAACTCCACTGCCAATCATGAGCAGACAGGTGATCCACTGTGGCGACCCCTAACTGGGAAAAGCTGAAAGAAGAAGAAGAATAAACTGACACCTCGTAGTAGGTCCAGATATTAACAACTTATATATCCAGTACCCACAACGTTAATGATCATTGCTCTAATCATTATTCTACAGGTATTATTGTTACAATACCCTGTGGTCTTGGTTTGGGCAGTGGTATGTTTGTACACAGTGCATACTTCATTGTCTTATTGCTAAATTCTACTTCTCTTACCTGGTAGACCTGTGGAGGGAATGTTTGTTAACACTATCTGACCGTTTCTACACATATTCCCAGATTCCCTGTTGTAATTATTCACATACCTCTCAATCTCTTAATGCATAACATCTGGACAAAGCTTGACAACATGGGGGTACAAATAGGGACCTATTTTGAATATTACTCTTATAAATTTTAGACAGTTGCTAGAGTACTCTGGTTAACAAATATATGATATTTAGTAGCCAATTATAAAAAAAATATGTATGTACTGCTTTCACATATAAAATGCAAATTGGTAACAGTGGTGATTGAACCAGGAACGACTGTTTGCAAAGCATACGCTCTAACCACTATATTAGTGCAGTACTGCTTATATTGGATATCTCTTGCTATTTAACTTCTTGTGCTGTTTAAGCTGGAATAAGCATAGCTAAGCAATGGGCACACCCGGACAGTTATGTTTAAACTTTATTGCATGTTTAAAAAAAAATTATTTGTTGTGTTTTTTTATTTGCACCCCTCAGAATATCCCAGCTAATGCTGAACCTGTTATTCTATCAACTTTCTGCTTTGTGGGATGATTGTCCCTTTTGGCTTTGTCCACATTCCTTACTCTGATGGGTTGGGGGTGTGTGCTATGTGCTTATGCTAAGTGTGTTATTCTATCAATGTTTTCCTTGGTAGGGATGATTGTCCTTTATGGCTTTGACCAGAGTTCTTATCCTGATGAGATGGAGGTTTTACGAGCATTCTTTCTCATTTTAAATTGTCGAAAGGCAATTCTGGAGTGCAGGGGCTGTGTGTATTGTGACAGATCTGCTCTCAGACACACCCCCTGTGCTCGTACATGGAACCATGTCCATTTTAGAGCACAGCAGTGTGCCTTCATACATAAGCATGGCACGCTGCCGTTCATGGCTGTTTGTGAATCTGGGGGATGTTCTTTTTCTGTGCTATAACTTCCTATTACTATGTAATTAAAGTTGCAGTCTATGTTTATATCATTTATTATTACAGAGACAACTAAATATTTTCCGACTATCTGATTATGCACTTGAATTTCAGTCTTATGCTTCCAACCAGCTTTTAAATTTTGATTCTTTTACAAATGAATACCTCTGTCTGCCATTTTAATGTTGCTATTTCAAATGCTCTTTGGAATATAAATTCTTTCAAACAATCTTCACTGCAAAAATTGTCTTGTGTGCTTCATCCAAACATGAACCAAATTTGCAGTTTATTGCACACTTTTTCAGTTCAGAGCATATTGCAGTACACTTTCACTGGTACTCAGATTACAAGCATTAAAATGAAAATGCTCCACTTTTTTCAGTTGTTTGTATGTAAAATATCCTATTAAAATCTCAGCAGTTGCTTTGTAGAGTTCATCTTATAATGTCTGTGGCTAAACTAAGTTTTGAAGTATTCTATACCTGGGGTCATCCATCCGGCTAAGTAGTATCATTATGTCTTTATCTTCAAGAATGTAATTTGCAACCTTGAAACATTTGATCCCACATAGTTTGGTTTTGTCAAAGGGAGAGCATGCCTGTTAAAACTTGGTCACCTTCTTCAAAACAGTCACCAAAGCCATAGAGGAGGGGAAGACAGTGCACACCACCTAACTTGACCTAGCCAAATTCTTCGACACTAATTCCCACTCAGGTATAATATATAAACTCTCTCAGCTAGGCATCAACCCATATGTTACCAGATGGGTAGCTAACTGGCTCACTGATAAAACCCACTCAGTCAAAATAGGGGAAGCCACCTATAGTAGTAGACCCATAACAAGCAGTGTACCCCAAGGATTGGTCTTGTGGCCTCTGCTGTTTGGATATACTTTTCTGAGTTGCAAGCCAAAACCAGTGGTCTGTGGCTGACCACGTTTACAGATGACTGCAAGCTGAGCACTGTCATAAATTCCCCTAGTGATGTGAACATCCTCGAAGAGGGCCTTACCCAAACTAATGACAGGTGCCAGAAGCATGGCCTCAAACTGAATGCTAAGAAATGCATCATTATTCCCTTTAGGGAAAATGGTGTCCCCACTAATTATCACATTAATAACAATGTACTAAGCATGCAGACATTTGTGAGAGACTTGGGCACCCAGTTTAATAGCAATTTGACTTTTGACCACCATGTTGCCTCCGTTGTATTGAAGGCTTTCTACATGGCCCACCTCATAAGTAAGGGTATTTCATCCAGGAACAAGGAGGTAGTACCATCCCTGTACTCCTCCCTTATCAGACCCATTATCAAGTGCAGTGCCCTCTTCGGCATGTACCTTGCCAAGCACATGTAGCAGTTGGAAAGACCACAGAGGTTCCTGACCAGGAAAATCCAGGGTCTCAAACACCTGTTCTATGCAGATAGGTTAAAAGCCCTGTCCCTCTACTCAGTCTCATATGGACTGCTCAGAGGTGACCTGTGTCTGGAGAAAAAGGCCATCTCAGACTCAGCCTTGATGGAGTTTCTGCATATCCATAAGTCAAACTCCATTCATGCAACCTGCATGCAAGGGCGGTCTGTGACATTAATAGAACTTGTTGGTGGAAAAGATTTGTGTCCCAATGACTCCCCCATCTGTGGAATAGACTGCCTCTCCATGTCAAGCAGAGTACCTCACTAGCTTCTTTAAGAGGAACCTGGACAACTGGATGGGAAACAGAAAATATACATCTGGGATCCCACCTGTATTCCTGCTGGGCAGAGAAAACAGGTGCTGACTTTGTGGGAGCATGGGTGAAATTCTTGGGTAGGCTTATAATGGCCACCAGGCCAATAGCCTATTATCATCCTATGAACCTAAAAAACAATCCAAACAAAAAACAAAAGTGGCATCTTTTTCCTGTTTTAATTGATTCTGAAGAGGTCTCCAGGGTGGAGACGAAAGCGCTCAATCCTTCCTTTTGTTGTTTGTAACCTGATGTCGAAATAAACTATTTGTGGTTTATATTGCCGTGGAGTCGGTTGTTTGCTTTTCCACCATTGGATTTCCTGTTGATCTACCTGCTGAGTTTTGCATTTTGTAGTCCTCTGGATTGTTTTTTGGTTCCTGGTATTTCAGCCGGTGGATGAAGGTATCCAATTGTGTGTTCAAGCTACACATATTGACTGGCGGCTATCAGTGCTTTTCCTTGAAGCAAGTTTTGGTGATTGGAGTAACACACCCCCGTACTGTGTGATACAGCTGCAGTCAGCGCTGTCTAGTACTAGTGCTTTTCCTTGAAGCAAGTTTCGGTGACTGGAGTTACACACCCCCGTATCATGTGATACAGCTGCAGTTGGTGCTGTCTTGTACGCGCACTATTTACTTCCTGGCGTTAGTAGTCAGATTCTACGGATGTTCCCGGTTTTGTTGTGGAACGTCAGCTTTTTTGAGCATTGGCTATAAAAGATATTAAAGATTTCTGAGACGACCTTATGTACTCAAACACAGGTACTATTTATTTATGGTTGCTTATTCGAGTTCTACTGCAACCCACGTTAATTGTCTAGAGCATTGTTTATTATTTGGCACACTTTTGAGTTGTTTCTGGGAACTGAGTACTACCACAAGCGGCCATACACAAGAAGTACATTGTGCAGTACCAACAGTGGTTCGTAGCTTAACACTATTAACAGTTATACATTACTAATTAATGTTTGGGTTTGGAATACTGTCTATTTCACTATCTGGGTGCATACCCGAACCCCTTTGACTTGACTCACGAGTGCTGCTAGCACTGACAAAGAACTTTAAACTTTTTGTTGGGTTTGGTTTGTACTCTTTGGTAAAGAATTATTATTTTTTACAATTGCATCTTAATTCAGTTTTACCATTTAACAGAGAGAGTACATCAAAGATGTCTGGTGATCATTCACTACTCAGTGAGCTAATTAAAATGATTCAAAGCTACTCGCAAAATAGTGCACAGGAAGAGGCAGGGAATACTATACCCTGCACACAGAGCAGCCCTAGAACCAGCGGAGCAGTGTTGGTACCACAGGAGAGAGGGGTTCATGGACCCCATAGAGAATTACCTACTATACAGGAAGTCAGGACTGGATCTTCGAACAATACTGGGCAGCATAATATACTTCACCAGAGAGAAAATGATTTTACAAAATATCACAACATGGATTTTAACAGTTGGTTGAATTAATCATTTTCATATAATAATGTAAGAGAACCAGAACAGTATAACAACAACAATATTACTTACAAAGATAAATGTAAAAAATTTAATGTATTGTTAACTAAGTACAAGAATTTGTCAGTGGAAAATTGGTACTTTAGTAAATGTCTTCACAAACATATTGTACCTAAGGGACTTAGAATTACAAAATTTCCAAACAACATAAATTTTGAAACAGATGATGTATTATTTAAAGAAGTATGTGCTATTTTCAATGAATGTGGGTTATCTGTAATTAAAGTACTTATGAAACATAATGAAAGCAGAATGGAAAAAGATAAAATTATTATTGATAGATTGTACAAGGAAATATCTGAAGATTTGTTGTTTTCAATAGATGAGTACAAAAGAATATACTATAGAACTATACAGGATGTTGATGCTACTACATCACGTAATTATAATAGGAAAATCTCAAAATTGAGAAGGGATTTGAAAGACTACGAGTCTAATACTGCTTACAGTGACAACACGTCCTATCATAGACCACACCAGGCTTGGGGTGTTAATCATTACACTAATGTACGTTATGTTGATCACAGTAGGGTGGGGGTACATGTGGAAAACAATGATGAATACCAGAACCAACAGACTGTAGGTGACGTGGATGACTCTAGGGTCAATTATCAGGAAGGGTATTATATTAATAACTTCCCTTTAGAGGAATTTGGCCCAAGGAGGTCACAGAGCTAAAAAACAGGACCCCACAACAACAATCTTATGCCCAGGTGGCGGGGGACTATTGACAAAACAGAAATTAAATACAAGTATAGTGGAAGTTGATGTGAATTATGATATTCCTTCACAAAGTCTTTATACTGACAATGAAGATAAAAGTGTGTTAGTCAATTCTATTGTTTGTTCATCTAATGATTTTAATATCTTTAATTTTACAGGAATGGAGATCAATGATACTTTTTTTAAACTTTTTACTAAAGGCTTCACATTTGTGCCACATCAAATACCTAGTATCAGTAATATACTACTGGATATAAAACTTTTTACAAGAAGGTTGAATTTATCTGTGATTTTTGAAAACAAGAAAAGTGAAAACGAGTTCAGAGGTATAAAAAGACGTAGTATATATAACCCATCACTTCAACATGACATTCAGAGTTTTGAGAATGTTGTTTGCAGTGTTATTAGAAGCAACTACCCTCATAATTATAATGCTAGTTTGACTAATCTGACAGATGAAGAAAATGAGCTTCTTCAATTATTAAAAAGAAACAAAAAAGTTAGAATAATGAAACCTGACAAGGG
The DNA here is from genome assembly GCF_019279795.1 of Protopterus annectens. Classification (NCBI taxonomy): domain Eukaryota; kingdom Metazoa; phylum Chordata; order Ceratodontiformes; family Protopteridae; genus Protopterus; species Protopterus annectens. The sequence continues at coordinate 252,377,662 of NC_056734.1, forward strand.
GGGTGGTATGGTCATTATGGATCAATGGGATTATACCAGAAGAATGCTGAATATACTGAACAATAATAAGAGTTATACTATAGTATCTACAAACTAAATAAATATTTTGTACTCAAAAATTGATTATATTCTTGAAGATAATTTATTACAAGGCTTGTACGACAAAGACCTATTTGAATTTCTCAAAGTTAGCAAACCGGTTATTCCAGCAATCTTCGGCATTCCCAAAATTCACAAAAGTGTCAATGATCCCTCTATGAGACCGATTGTGTCAGCACAAGGCTCAAAAACACAACCATTAGCTATATATATTGATATTAAGTTAAAAGGTTATCATCTGAAACACCAGCATATATTGATTGATTCATGGGATTTACTAAGAAAAATAAATAACGTGAACTACAATGATGAAATTATTTTTATAACTATTGATGTTAAAGATCTTTTTACGGTAATACCCAATAACAAAGATTTAGCATGGTTTGAGGAGACACTTTTGGAAATGGACTTTCTTGAACCCGAGGAATTCTGCATTATACTTGAAAATATGGAATTGGTACTAAGGAATAATTATATCTATTTCCAGGGAGAATACTATCACCAAATCGAAGGAGTGGCAATGGGAGTGGCATGCGCTCCCATCTATGCCAACATTGTCATGCTCTATTGGGAGAAGAATTATGTTTTTACATCCGAGTACCATCAACACATGCACAGCTACTACAGATTTTTGGATGATATTTTAATTCTATGGAAAGGTCCGGAAAAAGATATTTATAATTTTATCGAATTTATTAATAAGAGTATACCATTCCTTAGTTTTACATATGAGGTTCAAAAAAGTATAATCCATTATTTGGATGTTAAACTAATGAAAGATGAAACTACAAGGAGATACACATCTGCTATATATCGGAAAGAGAATTTCTCAAACGCATATTTACATTTTGACAGTGACCACCCCCTTGTATTGAAAAAGAATGTCATAAAAGGACAGATGATTAGGGCTTCTAGAATGACGAGTGAAGAAGAAGAGTTTTTAAAGGAACTAACCACACTGAATAACATGTTTCTACAAAGAGGATATCCATGTGATTTGATTGAAGATATAAAAAAGTGGGTTATAACACATGGGAACACTAGGTATACTCCACTACTGTGTAGTGGATTACCTAGCAGAAATATAATGATTAGTAATGTGAGTAATACGTCAGATCACGAGCAGAGAGATCAAAGTCCAACGAATAACACCCCATATCTGACTTTGACATACCACAACAATATTGAATGGCTCAGGAGAAGTATTAATAGTGTATGGGAAATGTTCAAAACTATGCCTACGAGAGTGAATGTCTTCAAGAACAAACTCACCTATAGTTATAGGAGAAATAACAATTTAAAAAATGTATTAGAATATTGTAAGGATGGATCTTGTGTTGATAGTTCCTTTACTACTAGCAACAAGAGGGGGACTTTTAGGTGTAACAGATGTCCCCAATGTCCCTTCATAGCAGGTGAAAAATCTATTTATTTGCCTAGTCTACGTACTACTCTAAAAGCAAGTAAATACAGTAGTTGCTATACAAAAGGCCTGGTTTATTTGGCATACTGTACATTCTGTTGGTGTTTCTACGTAGGGAAAACAGAGAGACACCTACATAGAAGAATATACGAACATATTAGAGATATTAACCGTAAGAATATGAATAATGCACTTTATAGCCATTCTACAGCATGTTCTAATGCTAACTTCAAATTCTGGGCCTTGGAAATAGTTGAGCCTCCCGATAGAGGGGGAGATTGGGTAACAAAATTGTTATACAGGGAAATGATATGGCAGCTTAGATTAGACGCTTGCAATGGTAAAGGGATGAATGATTGCATATCCATCACACCAGCATTACAATTACTGGCTTCTGATCCTAAGAAACACACCCATTCCTTATAACAAGATTATTTCTTGCACTGTGTATATATTCACACTTTTATCTCTAGAATTGCATTTACCTGACTGTGTTTTTACTTATCCTGCATCTGGTTTTATTCATTCCAGTATTATTACGTTTATACATTATTAGTACGTAATACACAACATTCATTTACACATTTTTAACAATAACATTCTTTTAAAATATATATATATACATATATACACACATTTCTTAATAATACAATACTCACATTATTTTATATTATTTTAATTATCTTTTAATTAATCTATAATGTGTATATTTAATAACTTAATACTTAATATTTATTAAACAATACAGTATTATACATTATACATTACTGTATATACACTTCATATACATATATACATTTTTTATACATAGATATATTTTTCATATATTTCATATATTTTATAACATCAATATACACACCCTTCTTTTATTAAACAAGTGGCACTTTATATGTGGATGGCATTTTTTACACACCACAGTCCTAAGAAAATAATATTTACGAGTGGTTCTATTTACTTTAGACATATAGATTGATTCACATAACTTGCCATAGCTTTAAAGGTTTTATAATCGCAACAGTCAATTATTCATATTGGTTGTGGCCAATTGTAATTATGGTTAGATCTCAGTCTTTTCTTGTAAATAACTGTAAATGTAATGAACCTACAGACTGCAAAGGCATGTTTTTGTAATCTAAATGTGCAAGACGAATATCCACTTCATCTGACATACTGCATTTCCTCCTCAAAAACAAAAGCAAAGTATACTGGTAATGAAAACAATGTTTGGATATTATAGGTTGAAAATAATAGTTTAAAAGGTGTTATAATTTAAAATGTCACTTGTTTTTTGTATGTATGACATAAGCATAGTAAAAAGTAATGGGAAAAGTGTGTTAAATGTGGTATGTGGGGGTTATGGAATAGCATGCTGTTTTGGGTATTAAAGAGTTAGTTATTTATTCAATTATTCAATTAAATATTTAAGGTCAATTAAGAGTGTTAAATGTAGCATAAAAAGCCAATATGTGATGTACAAATTATTCCCCTGAAGGCCATGGGCCGAGTTACTAGGACGCATCATTATATTTTGGCTTGATTTTACCTGCTTGGTTTTGTGTTCATTTCCAGTATACTTTGCTTTTGTTTTTTGAGTAGTTTAATAGTTTCAGTGTATTTGGCTTGATATCACATTTCCTCATCATATTTTTTACTGTCTCAACAATAAGTTCCATTGGCTATTGAAATGTGGAATTTGTGGAGTCAAGCTAAGCAGATCCTGTCTAGGATCATCAGACTAAGGTAGTGGATCACTGATTTATTTTGTGGTTTTCACTTGAAGTCTTGAGGCAGTGGGACACTAAAGTGGGAACAGCCCACTGGGCACTAGATGATCCAGCTACGGCTCTGGTAGTAAAGAAAAATTGAATGCAGTGAATGGAAATGCTGTCACATGATTTAACATGGAGTTTATATTGGCTGTTTTTGCTCCTACTGTCTATAAGTTAGATGGAGTTAAACAGCAATTGAATTCAGTGAATAGAAATGCTGTCACATAATTAAACATGGAATATTTTTTGATCCATTTTTTTTCTTCCTGCTGTCTGAAAGTCATCACCTCTATCCCGGCAAGGGTCAACTGACCAGAACCATCATTTAGACAGCCTTCAGGGGTGTTTTGAGCATTTTCTGCTTTAAACCTTTTATCCCACATACACCCACCAAAAGGCCAAGGAATGAAAAAAAAATGTAGTTAGGATGAGGCAAATGGGGCAGCTTCTACAGGTGCAGGTATTTAGAGAGCATAATGGGAAAATCCATTGTTTTTTTTTCCCTTTTGTTTGTTTTGTTTTTAATTTTTGCTCATGTGTCCTCTACAGATAGTTGAGCATGAGGGTGTTAGGACATGGTGCTCTTCCTTGGGGGGAGGGGGGGCAACAGTTGGAGAAGGGACCTTTTTCCTTTTTTTCCCCTCTACTTTGTGTTGATGGGAGCCAGATCTAGGTGACGCACTGAGCACTAAAAGAGCCTGCTACAGCTCAAAGAGAGAATTTCCTCCAAGCAGCCCTGCATCCCTTCCCCCACAAAGCACTTGGGGATGGTTTCTTCAGCCTCCATACTGGAAATAGCACCTCTTTATTTGTCCAGAAATTCTCCATCTGTGCACAGAGGACAGGAGAGCAAGCTACACCCTTGCAATATTTCCCTGCCCAGCTTGGCTCCATCAGTACAGGGTCTGATAATCCAGTCCTGGTTGCTTTGATTGTTGCTAGAGCACCATCTATCTGCTCAATGGAGGTCAGAATAACTAAGGAATAGATTTTGCCTGAAGGCATACAAGATTGAGATACAACGTGTAGTTTAATATGCTTTATTAACCAGCATCTTTAACACAACTACATTTATTTTCATTCATTAACTGGGATTTCAGTTCTTTGCAGGTTAATAGGTTCTCAAGTTCTTAATAAACTTACAGCCAAGGGAGACCACAGAGAAACTTAGCCACATCACTCAAATGGGTGGGGACAGGTGGGAGACTAACAATTTCTCTCATTAAGTAGACTTTTCTCCACATATCCTTGGTAGAATGTTTCTGATCACCCATCTGCTCAACAGTCATTTTTTTAAAGGTTGATAGGGAATTACTCTGCTTTACAGGAAATTATAGCTTTTTCCAGAAATGGGCAATACATTGAATTATGTATCTGTCTCTCCATATGCCACTGTTGATGTGGTTGTGTATGTTATGTCCTTAGAATAGGTGTTTGCGCTGTCACTGGTTCTATTCAAGTGAAAGTTCAAAGAGTCCTGAGTCATTTACAGCACAGAAGGCTAAGAAGAGACCACCACTCACAAGTCTGTATGACACCATGTAGATGGTTAGAGTTTTCAGTTTATCAGAGTAGTTAAGAGTGGTGAGATCTGGCATCTTCTTAAAAGTTAAAAACATATTGGGTTATCCAATATTCTCTATCTCATTATTTCAATTTGCTGGAACAATTTTTGTAAAACCTCTCTCAAATGACATTTAAAAGATCATGTCTTTAACCACAGGGTCTCTGTATTTCATGCAGAATATGTTTCTTCCTTTTCTGGAGCTTAATGTTAAACAGAAGGCACTACACTTGATACTGCAACTTAAAAGTAAGGATATTTAATAATAGACTGGCCTTTGCTGGCACTGGTGCTTGCATTTGCACTGTCTCTTGATGCTGTACATAATTCTATTGCAGTAATGTTGCTGTTACTATGTTTGTTTTTTGTATTTTTGTGGAGATTTTTTCTCCCCGGATCTCCACTGAAAATGGTCCTCTGGCTCAGTTGGACATACCCAGTCAACAAATGTAATAAATAAATAAATACATCTAACAAAAAAATGTGTGACTGACTCTTATTGCACTAGAGATTGCAGTATCTTTCAAATGCATGGACTGTCAACATTTTGACTAAATACACATTAATATTATGCTGATACAAATTAACTCACACTTTTTGTGAAGGTAATGCTTTAATTATATGATCTATCACATTGCGCTTTTTGGTTTTAATTTCTATGTATACAGTGGAACAGTTGCCTATATGTAATTTCTATGTATACTAAACTATGAACAGTTTTATTCCATTTCCTCAACACATGCTGCCATTGTTAGGTCACTATATGATATTATTATTAAGCCAATGCTTGATGTCATTTGTTATTTCTTTTCCAATTAACTGTTCCAGAAATAAGATTTATGAACTGGGTTTAAAACGCATTTGATTTCCCAGTTGTGAAGGAATATGACTTATATTTGTAAATGATAGATCTTAAGTACCTGAAAGTATTGAATGGCCTAAATAAGGAAATAAGAAACTTCATATTATTTGCCTTCATAAACGCTAACATTTTTACCAACAGCTAAATTTCTGTAGCTTTCTTCAATTCTTGTAGAATTACTAGAATTTCTGTCACAAATTACTGAACTTCTAGACCTTCTTTCAGCATTTTATTTTAGTTTTCACCTATATATGTCCTGCTCAACATATTAGCAATATGTGTAAGATTTCCTGGTTTATATTGCACTTCTACATCAGATTTCTGAAATGTCAGCAACATTATTTGCAGACTTTTTAAAGACGCTTTGCAAGGTTTATTGTATTTACTTTATCTAACCTTTGTGGACCAGGTTAGTCCCACTAGGATAATGGCCTCTTTTCACGGGAGACCCAAGGTGATATTTATACTTTGGGGAAAAGTTGGTCAGGGCATTGCAGAACTACCCCTACTTTTTTGCCATGGGATCTTTAACATCCACCTGAGCTACCACCAACTCAAGCAAATGGGACCTCAGTTTAATCTCATTTTAAGTTCTATCACTATGTTAGTATGACTTCCATAATCATTGAATTTCTGTAATCCAAACACCATGGCTAGCATTTCTTTTTCAGTATATGTACATCTGCTTCAATATTTCATCACTGTCAACACATAACCAGTAAATCTGCCCTGCTGCAGTAGTGCTGTTTCTACCCTTTCTGGATTGCAATTACTTGTAGAAGAGTAAGTAATGCTGCGTCAAATATTTGTGTGGGTGCTGTAGATAATAATCTTTTTTAGTGAAGGAAAACTCTTAGTTTGTTCTCAGTCTATTTCCAGAGTGTATCATGCTTAAGCAATGTTCTGAGAGGTACAGTTATAGCTGACAGGTAAGATACAAACTTGGAGTATTACTCTACCATTCCCAAGGATTCCATTAATGATAGCTTGTCTGTTGGTGTTAACATATGTAGTACAAAATATCCCTTGTCAACCAGCAGCTGTAAAAAGATGACCCAAGTATTAAGTCTTATATGTTATGACCTATGCCTAGCAGCTTAACCACTTTAACATGGCATTGCTTAACTGAACCCAAATAAGATGTCATCACAGTATGTTCAAAATGCATTCAAATTTTTCAATTCTACTTTATTTTTTCATTTTGTTAACAGGGTAAGTTGACTTCAACAGATCCAGTTCAGAGCTGACCTCTGGCCAACTTGGCAACAAAATTGGACATGTTCAACAACGAAACCATTACTTCAACAGAGACATTCATGATAAGAACATAATACATCAATGACACAGCAGTGAACAAAAATACAGCACATAAAACATATAGTACATTAAAACAGACACTTTGAATATTTGCAAAACTGATTAAAATTATTTGCAAACCTGTTGAAAATAACATTTCTTTTTAAGTATTCAGATATTTATAGTATATACTTTTCAGTGGATATATTTTTTTCAGCATTTACAACTTAGTGGATATATTATTTGTATTATCCATAGCAGAAGTTGCTATGTCTGTCATGTGGAATTGAACATGAGCTTCTTTATATTCTTTACAGAAACATTGAAATTGTACATTACGGTTTGCGTGTGAAGCAAGCAATGTTCTGATGAAATTATATATTTCCAATTTTTAAGCATTGTCTTTGAAGCAGGTGTAGCAGAAACACATCAGATAAGGCATTTATGGACAAATCCCGTAACCAGACAGTTTTCTGTTATTCCTACACATTTGCTTTCACAATTTATTGTCTTCTGATCCCTAAATTTATTTTTATACAATTTGCAGAAGTGATTTTCATATGACTCAAAAGCTCTTCAGATTTCACATCATTACTGTTCTCTAATTTAATTAGTTTTCTGAGTCTGTGACACATTTTTCTGTTAAAGCACATTCTCACACAGTGTATGCATTGTACTACACACTCAATAAAATTATTGGTCATATCCTTGTATTCTTGCTGCTACAGTTTGTTTAAGTCTGTGGTTCTTCACTGCTTGTTTATTACTAGACTCCAAACTGG
>NC_056734.1:252705456-252855456 GCF_019279795.1 Protopterus annectens
TTCCAATTCTGTGATGTATAGAAAGAGATAGGATGGATGCAACAACACACGAAGTGTGTTCAGTTCAGTGGTTCAGTCTGGGATAAAGCAGTAGCTTTACCCAGATATTCAAGGCTTGGTGAGTACAATAACCAATATCCTCAATTTTGTCTTCTTGTGAAAGTGGTCTAGTATAAAACTCACATGAAGATTTTGCTTGTTGTACATTAAAGCTGAGAAGGCCTGAATGTGTTTACAGCTGTGACTTGATAACAAACAGCTTGTTTTACTAGAACAGCTTGATAAAGCAAGCTCAGCTGTAATTTATAGGTTCATAGATTAGTTCATAGATTAGTACTAAGCTAACTGCCCTTGCGAGCCATTTTAAGCCTAGCCAATTATCCCTTGTGAGATTCAAACCCTGTACCTTGCGTTTGTAAGGCAAACACCTTAATTAATGTTCGCTGAGGATCTACACAATAAAATTAAGTTTTTACATAAAGTTGTGCCTGCAGTGTCTTTCAAATGTATACTGGTAGAGAGTTTGGGTTGTTTAGTCATAGATTGTCAAATATATTTTTCCACACAGAGACTTTGCTGATAAGTGCATAACTTGGTTTGGCTAGTATTTCCTCATAGAGTTGATAATTATTCCATGATATACTTCTGTTGCTAGTATGATTCTTAACAAAACATTTTTTTTCATTTTTCTGGTATGCTGGTGACAATTTTATATACATGCCCCCAGTCACATGGTAAGTGATCACCTGGGATGGATAAAAATAAGGCAAGAGTAATAACCAAATTTTATGGACAGGAGTAATGAAAGTGATAGAAATGTTTGTGCTCTTTATAAACAATTCCAAAAAAAAAAAAAAAAAAAAACATCACCCCATCCTATATTTAAGAATCTATTGATCCAAGTACTTATTATTAATGGTGCCATATGGATGCAAGGCTATGGACATCATAGACCAACTCATAAAATCTAGCAACGGGTATGAATATGTTCTAGTGATAATAGGATATGCTACTGCATTTCAGAAAGCAGTACCATTATGTAAAGCCTTTGCAAAGGGTATTATCAGAATACTGGTATTATAATTCATCAGCGTGGGTATCCATAAGTAGTTGCTTTCTGACCAACATACTCCCTTTGTGTCATAGGTATTACATCAGTTATTCCAAAGTTTTATAGTCAGACTGTTGAGGATGCCGGTCTAACATATGGACAGTGATAGAGTAGTCAAGAAATTCAACTTGTGTTTAGTAGCTTGGAGTGGCTGTAGTGGCTGGGATGGTTGGTTTAGTCATGGCTGTTTGGGCCTACATGTGGGAGGTGTGTGAAGAGGAGTGGATGGTTGAGATCGAGTGTCTGATGGTGTCGGTTGGTGTCGGATGGTGTTGTTCTGAATCCAGATGTGGTTTAGATGTGGCTGGAATGGTGTGGATGATGTAGAGTGATCATGGAGGGCTCTGGATGGAAAGTCTCACAGAGGATGGATGGTAGGACCCAGTTGTCTGATTGCCTGCTGGATATGTGCTGAACCAGACCTTTGATTTTTATTTTTGTTAGGTTGGTGGAAACTGGACTGGACTGAGATTTTCCAGTGTGGAGATTACTTTTTTGATGGCTTGGATTCTATGCTGTATGTGAGTGTATATTGTTTCATGTGTTTATGTGTTTATGTTTTTGCAAATGGTACTGTGTTATGTTTATCCATGAGCTTGAAGAAACTAAATTTTATTCAGCAGTGTATTTTTTGGTTGTATGGTTTGAATGACAATAAAGTTGTATTTGATTTGATTTGATAAGGAAATATATTCACACAGATATTAAGAAATGAGACCAGTTTTTACATACTTATGGTTTGCTATAAATATAATATCAAAGTTTGATAGAATACAAAATTAGTGCATAGGACTGACTAAAAACAAACTTTATAACAAAAATGCCAAGCTAAGAGGAGAACCATGATGAAGTAATTGGATGAATAAATGCAGGAATAGAAAACAAGGAAAGTGAAAGATAGTAAATCTCTGACATTAATGTACTAAAACCATGAAAAGAAGTAGAAACTTCGGTGGTTAGCTTACAAGGTGAAAAAGGTGAAGACTGGATTATCTCCACCTGAGGAACAGCTAGAGGAATCTTTGTCAAAAATATAAAATACGGAAGTAAGAGATTTTTTATGAAAAATTAAAGAATTTTTCCCAGAAAAAGCTGGAAGAATTAAACTGATAGAACATATTGCAAACTCATCAGTTGGAAAAAAAAAGATAGGCTGAGACCTTATAGCATACCATAGTCACAGAAACATTTAATATGTCAAGAAATTCAAAAGATTTTCAAACTAGGAGCAAAAGGAAACTCTCCAAGTAAACAGCAGCCCAGCAGTGCTATTTACTAAAACCTGATGGAAGCATTCAATTCTGTAATAACTTCAGGAAACTTTATACCATTTTAAAGTTGAATAGCTATCCCATGCTCAGCACTGGCAAGTTACTAAAGAATCTGAAAAATTGATAATTAGCAGCACTGGACTTGACAGTGTTATATTAGCAGATACCATTTTCATTGTCTGCTAAATAAATAATAATAATACTTATAATAATAATAATAATAATAATAAAATAAAAAAGACTTTGCAACCCCAGAAGGTCTATTTCACTATGCGCATCTCCATCCATTATCCAGAGATTGATAGATAAAGAACCAAAACTCCACTCAAAATATACTAGCTTAAACCTGTATGATATGGTCATCCATTTAGAAGACTGGAAGTCTCACTTCCCCAAAGTGCAAGCTCTGTTAGATGTTATATGAGAGACATGCTTGACTGGGAAAAAATAAAAAAAACAAAGTAACATGACAGAAGCCAAGTATTTGAGATACTTTATAATAAAAGAGCTGGTAAGACCACAACTAGAAAAATAGATGTTACGAAAGAATCGAGATAATACCCCCCCTCCACTAAATGACAGGTGAAGGCTCTTTTGAACTATCTTAGTACTAATGAAAATGTGTACCAAAATTGCAACTATTACTTGTTGTTTGAGAAATCTCATAAAAAGAAAAGATTGAAGCAGACAGAGCAGACTGTTCACTAAAAGATTTACTATATTTTAATCCAATATTAGCAACTTCTGATTTTTCTAAAAAAAATGGAACCTGTATACAGACGCATCAAACACAGGTGTGGGAGTAGTGTTACACCTGGATATTCAAGATGAGATGTGCTATAGATGTGATGACTGGTGAGAGATGGGCGAAGGCTGCCAGCCTAGTCAAATAGAATTTAATATATAATTCTATCAACTGTATAAATAAATGTAAAATACAGGCTTGTGTTTTTAAATGTAGGAAAACACTGTGAAATGTGGAACTGCAAATTATGTGACAACATGGCACTCTACTGGCCCAGTGAAGCATGTTGTATCCTTTCATGTTAGAATTCGGCCTGAGGGCAGCTGGATGAAGATGTCATGTCCATTGTTTTAAGGCTAAAGTTTATGACTAGAATTTAGATGTGGAAGGTGCTTTTATTGCTTTAGTTTCTGTTAGCATATACATGTGAAATATCTTGTATCATTGTAAGTTTCTGAGGAGGTGTTAGATTGCCAAATAATGCAGTTTGTGGCCTGAGAACTTAGACCAGGTGTTAAGATGATGCAATATGAATACTAGGAAAACCTAAGTGTCACAAATGATGTAATTTTGGGAGGGCCTTAGAGACATGTTTGTTAGTAATGTTTAAATACTATTTCTCACAAGAGACCTGAGGCATTTTGATCTGGACATCTAACTTATAAGCACTCTGCTTATGCTCACATGTAAGTGTTTAGCACTGTGATATCTTGTAGGAAAAGTTAAAGCTAGTAAAGATTAATTAGGTATTTTTCTTTGAAACCAGACCTGTCCTACTGTATTATTTTAAGTTTCTGTGTGATCTGTGAACTCTTAGATATCTCTGTGGTGTAGTAGATTTGTCTTGTGTTTTATTTATTTATTATTAAATATTTTTAAAACATTCTACCTGTGGCTGGTTTGTGTAGAGATGAAGTATGTTTTAGAGTACATTATATATTTATAGAGTTTACTGTCTAAGCCCTTCCAATAAGCCTTAAAGTGTATAGTCACATTACCATTGGATATTAATATTGCACAGTAATTGGACACCCTTTTAAGGGCCTTTTAGTAGCTGATATTATTAACTGGTGGTGGCAGTAATTACTACTGTATAGTCTGGGTAAAGGGGCACAGCTGGAGAATCTGTGTCAGCCTTTCCCAGGAGTGTCTGTGAAGTTGTATAAATAATGAAACAAATGCGTGCCTCGTAGACAACAATAATCTCCACAGCAGAAAAAACTACGATGATACCATGAATGGTGAATGAGCGCAATATGGCAACACCAACTAAGAATATATAAACTTATTAAAATAATAAAATGTTAAGGGCTTTCATCTAAAATACTTAGACTTCATCGGAACCCAGTCAAACAGCCACTAACAGTTTAAATACTCTAGTCAACCAATCATCACTCAGTATACATTACTAATTCATGATCAATTAAAACCACAATTTCAGGTCTTACTTGTAAGAAAAAATATATATAAATATATGAAGTCAGACATGTACATCTGTAATAACATAATATCCATATAATGCCCACAAAAAATGGGTATAAAACATTAAACATTAAACTCATAATATCCTAGCTTGTATTACAGGTTTAATGGAAATATATTCATTAATACCGGGAGATGTAGTGGCATTCAAAAATATCTGCCATCTAACTTCCTTTTCTCCTAGTAAAGCCTTTATATTACCACCTCTACTGGACTGACTTAACACTTCCAGTAGAGTGAACTTGAATGTAGTGCATCCCTTATTGTTCCTAATATGCTTATACAAGGCATTATTTTCATCCTTTCTCCTGAAAGCATATAAATGGTCATAAATTCTATCTATTAAATGTCTCCCAGTTTTACCCACATAAAAACATGGGCATGTTGTACATAGAGCAAAATAAATAACATTTTTGGTGTGACAATTACCTTTCCTAAAATATATAAGCGTATTATTATTGTTACCAACTACCACATGCACTTCGTCCAAAATAGCACTACACTGATTACAGTATCCACATTTTTTGTACCACCCATATACAACTTAGTGGATGGTCTGTAATTTTGAAATTTCTTTTTCAAATTATTTCCAATACTATGTACAAATCTAGGTTCGTCCCCCACTAAGGAGAACACACCATAATCACATCTAAGAATATTCCAGTTATTTCTTATGATCTTTTTGATTTGTTCAGTATGACTATTATAAGGCAAAATATAGGCCGTATTATAATCATGATCTCCTATAGTAGTCATGGGGAGATTTCTATTCCTACTATCTACCCCCAACAGGGGTTTAAATGTTTTACCCCATTCACTAGTAACATAGACAATGGCATCATCCAACACCGCAGGTGGATAGCCCCTTTCCCTAAACATGGCACCTATAAATTCAAGTTCCTGTAACATTTCTTGATGGTCCGAAGCCATGCGTGCCACACATATACATTGTCCTTTGACAATGTTGTTCTTTAATTTAAGAGGGTGGCAACTGCTGTATTCCAAATAGGAATTACTAAAGGTATTTTTCCTGAATATACGAGACTTAAATCCACTAAATGTCAATGAAATATATGTAACTAAATATGAGATGCCCTCCATACTGATTTGATACATAAATTTAAGATAAGAACTGGAAGTGTTAAGATACTGAATGAAATTTTCAATTTCATTAATGCTTCCATCCCACAGGATGAAGACATCATCCAGGTATCGAACATAACATCTAATCTGTCTATAATATTCATTGTTGAAAATGACATCATTTTCCCAGTCTAATAGCACTAAGTTGGCATAAATGGGAGCACTAGCTGCACCCATGGCTACTCCCTTATTTTGCCTGTAATGTTCACCTTCCAAATATATGAAATTATATTCTAATACAATACTCATAAATTCACTGAGAAGAGCAACCTTATCCCAATCTAAATCAGTGTATCTACGAATACTGTTGATGAATCTCTCCATCCCTTCATCTCGAGGAATACAGGTGAATAAATCAATTACATCAATTGTGACCAAAATCAGACCAAGTTGCCATAAGGTAGGAATTAACCTTCCTAGGAAATCCCAAGAATCTTTAACAATATGTTCAACTTTCATATAAATAAATTTCAACCAAGAGTCCACCACCTTCCCGAAAGGGAAGGTCTTGGACCTGTTGCCAGAGATAATAGGTCTGAAAGGAGGATGAAACATATCCTTATGTATCTTCAGAATTCTTACCATGGTGGCCAAAACGGGATGTTCCACTTTTAAGAAATTGTATAGTTGACTATTCTGTTCACAACAGGATATTCTTTCAGGAGGGCATCTATCCTTTGTAGGCTATATGTCTCATATTTATCAGGATCTTGTATAATAAGTTGTAATTCATTTAAGTAAAAAGTTGTCTCAAATAAAACTACCCTCCCACCCTTATCAGATTGCATAATTCTAATATTAGGGTTGTTACATAAACCTCACATGATGTTATACTCCTCTCTACTTAAATTATAATGCGCGACTTGCTGTCTGTTGTGATCCATAAACCTGTACATTTGGTCAATTACAACTTTCTCAAAACTAGCCAGTGTGGGATGTAATACTGGGGTAAACACACTGTTCTTATAAAGTGATGTTTGTACTTGTTGTTTCTTAACCCCTTGAAAATACACAGATAAATTCAATTTCCTTAAAAATAACTTGAATTCAATTATGTTATCCACTATATTAAATCTAGTGTTGGGAACGAATTTCGTTCCCTTCCTGAATAGTGCAAAATGATCCTTGGTTAGCTCTAAAGGTGTATAATTATAAACAAAAAAAAAATCCTGTGTCCATATTTTACTTCATTATACTTAATGATACATTCATTATTGGAAGCATCTACCAACTCCCCCTGTGGCCTCTGTGTGTGGGTGGTTGGTCTCTCCATCCATTGTCCACTCTTGTTCCATTCTGTTCCCCCCAATAAATTTCTTTGTCTAAAAAAGACCTGAAATGATCTTGCCTATACCTAGGCTCCTTACCAGGAGCACTATAGGGCCTTCCTGAATCTCTCTGTGTATTGTATGATTTATTTTTCTTGTTCCAATTATATATATTCCCTTCTTTATATTGCAATAAATCTCTTTTTAATTTATCGCATTTCCTCTTAAATATCTTTTGAGAATTATCAACCACCTTAAATTGTTTCTCATAAAAAGTATTCCATTGATCAAATAATAAGTCTTGTGTAATGGTACTATTTAAAGTATCTATTTCTTTAAATAGTTTGACAAGTTTCATATCATTACATTTCAAAATGAATTTCATGAAACTAATACCAAACCCATCAAATAATGTGTTACATTCATTCAACATGTCACCACATAAATCAATTCCCATAGGTCACTTGAAAAAGCGTAACCCCATGGGTACAATTTGAAGCTCTATGCATCGATTCAAATATGAATTTTCAATTTGTATATTTTTAATCACATTCAACAGTTTCCCAAAGTCATAAATCAAATCTTTTAAAGTCCCGCCATGTTCATGGCATGGAATTTCCTTGTCCATGAGTAAGGAATCAGAAAAACAAAATTTATTGTCTCTAATGAAACCATCCAAGTCCTTGATATTCCCTTGAACACAATCCCTTGACTTCCCTACATAGGATACATTCACGTTTGAACCAGTACCTTGCAAAACGGTGTTGCCGACCACCGAATAAGTCCTTTTAGAAACAACTCTCTTCGGTTTTGCACCAGAAATCAGAATCTCATCCTCCGTACTGTTGTCTCGTTCCACAGAGACTCTCGGTTCGATCTCCTGCCTGTGTTCATGGCCCACAACCGCACTATAAGAAGATCTGGGATTTGTATGCATGATGCTGGAACTGGCGCTGGTTGGACAGAGAGGGTACTGGAGGTTCTAGCTTGCCCAGTCAGGCTGAGACCTGAACCCTATAGCTGTGCCAGTGGGGAGTCTTATTGGGGATCTGGTGAGCAAGGGAGCAGCCAGCCCCAGACTGATGGTGATTTCTGTGTGCACTTAAGGGAAATTGCACTTTACTGTGTGTATTAGTCATTCTTTCCTCTTCTAGGAGATGACCTCCCTGGTGATAGTGGTGAGGATTGAGGCTCCTTGATTGCTGGGCCAGGGCACGGTCGTCACAAGTGTTTGGCAGTGGTGGGATCTACTTCACATACTACTTGGCTTGTAGTGGTGTGGGTAGAGCGAATTCCTGTAGCTTATGTACAGTGATCTCTAAAAGTGTTTTGTACTCTAAAACAGCCATGCAGTGTATACCAAGAGTTCAGATCACAATTGTTTATTTCTTTTGTTAGCTTAGTGTTAGTCAGGGTGAGTAGGCAGCATGTCAGCAGAAGAGTATGGAAAGCTGACAATGAGCTAGCTGGAGGAGATGTGCCAGGCTAGGGGGCTGGTGCATGGAAACCTGACTAAGGCAGACCTGATTCCAGCCTTGGTTACAGCTGCATCAGAAAACAGCAGCCCGGAGGATAATCAGACTGACAGTGGAGATACAATATCCTCGGAGAATAGACAGCTCAACTTTTCTGCAGTGGACTTAAAAATCCAGCTGGAGCTGAAGAGACTTGAGTTGCAGACCAGGCGCATGGAACTAGAAGCAGCCAAGAGAATGAGGTGCCTAGAAGCTGAAGAACAGGAACAGCAGAGAAAGCATGAGAGGGAAATGCTGACTCTTCACCAGAGTCATGGAGGTAATGAGGAAGGGAGTAACCGTATCCCAGAAGCACAAAAGGTCAGTAAATTTTTATTTTATTTTACATTTTATTTTACATTTGTTGAGCGGGCTAGTCTAACTGGATATATGTCCATTTTCAGTAGAGGCCCAGGGAGAAAAGCTCCACATAAGCAAAATTTACAACTTCAGGTACAGATAAATAATTCTGTAACAACTTAAGGTACAGTACTATTTTGAGCTGAAGAATACACATTTTATATAGACAAATATTATTATTAAAGGAGCAGAGGATAAGAAACAGATAGAGCAACAAACTATTTTAAAGTGGCACACAATAAGAAAGAGAGGTGAAGAAAAAAAACACAAATAAATGTAGCAGCTCAAGGAGCAGTATTTAGCAGAGTTATACCATTTATCCTATAGTAGCGTAGCAACTTAAGGGAAGCAAGTGGTAGTAAGTAAAAAGAAAGTTTATATGGATGTTTTTATGTGCTAAATTGATTACTGCTACTTGCTAAGCAAGTACACAATTAGAAAAAGAGTATGTGAGTGTGACTGTTAAAAATACTAAAATAAAGTAAAGGTGAGACTACTGTATGATGCATAGAGAGAGTAGGAATCCAATTGCAAATGGTAATGTGGGAAGGCTACAGAGAAAGTGGTGGTAAGATTAGTCTGGGTTTCTTCCACGGTTTAAAGAGGGGGATACTTTTGATAGCTTCATTCATATGTTTGAACGGGAATGTAAACAGTATGAAGTTGACCAAAGGCTCTGGGTACGATTCCTGACCCCTTTACTCCATGGTAAAGCTGTAACTTCTTCAGTAAAAATGCATGCCACTGATGCATGCCACTGACTGTTTTGATTATACTGCTGTAAAAAGACATTTGTTAAAATGTTTTAAGCTAAAACCTGAAATGTATAGGAAAATGTTTTGTGAGCATAGACGCAATGCAGATGAAAGTGTGTGTGAATATGTTGTTGAACTGAGCACTTATTTTTATAACTGGGTGAGTGGCTGTCAGGTCACCACTTTTGAAGGGCTGGCAAACCTTTTGGTAAGGGAACAAGCCCTTAGCACTTTGCCTGAGGACATGAGGATCTGGTTAGCTGACAGACAGTGTGCTACTTCAGAAAAGTTGGGGAAGAAGGGAGACCTATACTTAGCAAGCAGGGCAGCCCTGCACAGGAAAGGGACCCCCAGTACTGCTCATGGGACTAAAGGAATCCATGGTGGACAGCACAGATTGCCCCAACAGAATCCGCCAGTAGCAGGGGAAATGACTAGTCCAGGTATATGTCCAGGAGCTATGAATGTAACCAGTGGGGTCATATGGCATACAGGTGTCCATGGAGGCAAGGTGAAGAACCAAAGGTGAGAGAGCCAGTACGTGGGAAAGACAATATGCCAATAGCAGGTTGTCTTGAGACAACTGGGGTATGGAACTACCATCCTGCAGATGTCCTGAGTGGGAAGGATTTGGATGAGGCAGTACCATGTACTTACGCAGTTAAATGCAGTGAGACTAGTAGGCAAGCATGTGGGTCTGGTAGTCTGGGGGAGACCCAGACAGACTGCATACCTGCAGCCAGGACTGCTGAGGTGGTTACTTCAGGGAGTGAGCTAAGCTGTAGCAGTTAGACTGAATATGAGCCACAGCTGCTTGTGGGTACTGATCTTCCCTTGGACAGGGTAACTACAAAGACAGAGGTGAGTAGTAGTACCCAGGCTGACAGTGAAGCACTGCTGTCAGAGGATGCCAGACTTCCTGTGGAAGGGGAGCTGGGAAGGGTTACAAGGAGAGACTTGAGACAGGCTCAGCTCTCAGACCCTACATTGCAAGGCCTGAGGCAGGTAGCTAGGGAGGCACCTGATTCTCAAGGGAAGGGGGAATCTGTATACTGAAACAAAGGGTTACTGTACAGAGAGTGGACCCCTGAGGGAGGGCTAGAAGGTGAGAGAGTACAGCAGTTGATAATTTCTGAGTGCAATCCATAAAGCTGTATAACTACCCTTTTCAATGTTAATTAACTAGATTCATGACATACAACATGCTGTAAAGCTTTGGTTAGATCCTGATATTAACAATAAAATAAAAAACAAATCTACCAGTGGACAGATTTAGATGGGCTTTGTCTACTACAGTCAGATACCAAAGGATGCAAAGTAATCATAAGAACTCAGAGGAACTAGAATCTTCACTAAAATGCTTTTTAGTTACAACACTTTGTTGAAAACTGATTTTATTTATGTTTAAGTCTAAATTTGCAATAAAAATGTGACATTTGTTGCTAATCAAAAGTAACAAGTAATGTGTTAGCATGACTCAAATGTGGAGAAGATCACATATCTAAATTGTGTTCCAGTAATAATGAAGAAAATCCTAGTAGTAGAGCTACGTTAACAGATATGTATGTTACAAACAACATTGTTCTAATGAAATTTGAGAAGACTACAGCCAGAATGAACTGAGTCAGCAGCGAAAGAAATGAACTACATTGTTTTTCAGAAAGGAAGAGAAGTTCAAACTCAAGGGTGTCCTGGGATATAAACATAATGTCTGTAATAAACAAAACGTAGAGGTAATGTACACTAACGATGACAGAAAGGAATAATTTCTTAAGTCAAAATTCAAGCAGTTCTAGGGAAAAGTGTTACATCCTGTGGCTGTAACCCCTGTATTGACTCATGGTTTTATATTAGTATTTTCCCCACTTTAAGGCACTGTGTAAAGTATAGAAACATTGAGAATGCTTCAGCACAGTATGGCAGGATGATACACCTAACAAAAAAGAAATAGAACAACAGCTTTTTATTCCCAATTATTTTAAAAATGAAGGGAGAGCAAAAAAGTGGCACTCACATAACGATCTAGAATCCAAACCACTAGAAAGGATTTACCAAATAAATTATAAAAGGTGTTAGAATCTGGTTTGCTTACCCAGTATTGTAAGAGCTGTCAGTGTAAGAACTAAAGGTAAACTGATAGCAAACTCTCAAGTAAAAATCACTGTAAGGCAAAAGCCTGTAGATAGGCTGAAAAGAAATGTTAGTACAGATGCAAAAAAAAACAAAACTAGAATAAGTAGGGTACCATGTGAGGACCTTCAAAGCAACAAAAAAAAAAAAAAGAAAGGAAAAAATAGTAATAAGGGATCTATATTAGATCACCGAATGCTTAGGTAAGTGAACGGTGATTAATCGACCCCATATAAGCAAAAGCTTACAAAACCGAATTGTCAGAACAGTGATTTTTTTCCAAGGAAAAAAAATCGCTGTTCCAACAAAAGAAAAAAGAAAAAAAGAAAGCACATTAAAACATGACATTAAGTGGGCTTCACCCCACCCCAACATGGGGCTGTGCCCCACACCCCTACTTAAATATACCAACTCCGAGACCGCACTACAGTGCCAAAAACGACAAAGTACCGAAGCGGCCAAGCAAATTCTTTCCCAGAGGAAGAATTCGCTTACATGCCACTTCGATATTTTGCAGTTTCGGTTTTGTCACTTCGACCAAGATGCATTTGAAAACATGCGTCTTCAGTCTGCTGATAGGAATCCGTAATAAGATATGAAATACAGAGTTCTAAATCCATTTCTGATCGGGTAAACCAAACATTCAAATAATGGTAGACTCTAGGCAGCAAGCATCTGTTAGTAAAAACAAAATCTGAAAAATAAACATTATTTTAAGATTCCCTTTGCAGAGGGAGTTAAAGAAAAAGTAAGAGAAAAGTTCAAAAGATGCTCAAACCAGGAGTGAAACAAAAATGATTAGTGAGTGAGGTAGCCCAATAATGATAGTTCATAAATATGGAAGCATTAGCTGCAGTAATGACTTTAAGGAACTGGACAGAATTTCAACATTCATTAGATATCCTATTCCAGAACTAATGTGTCAAGAGACCCTGGTTCCTGTGAAAGACTAGATATTCGAACACACTGAGTGTGACTAAGAAATATTAGAAGGTACAGACTTTGCCATGTGCTAAAATAAAAGCAGCTTTTTAACCCACAATTGTCTATTTCAGTATGCAGTGCTACAATTTGCCTAACAAGGAGCTCCAGCCAACTTTCAGACATTTATTGGTAATGTATTAAAACCACATTCACTATATGTTAATGCTTATTTGGATGATATGTTCAACCATTCGGAGGAAAAGGAGGCTGCCTTACCCAAGGTGATATTTGTATTAAATTCTTACTTTAGACAACCTTTGTAATGCTTAGTAAACAGGGTATTGTTGATGCATGTATTTGGTATACCTTATAGGAAAAAGGGATGAATAGTACAGTGCCTCATTTTGATCTCTGTATTTACTTTAGTTTTCATCTGGGTACTCTGGCTTTTTCCCACATGCAAAAAACATGCTGTAAATCAGGTGGACATTAGATAGGAATAGCCATGGTAAGGCCACAACTAGGGAACTGAAACACCATTAAAAATGACCTACACCTTTCAGTAAAAGATAAGTGAAGGCCTTTCTCAGACTATGTGGGTAGAACAGAAAATATTTACCTAATTTTACAAGAATTGCCTGCTGTTTGACATATGCCACAAAAGGAAAGGCTCCACTCAAGGTGCAATGATCTGCAAAGGCCAGTAGAGCTTTTACTGAACTGAAATAAAACTGAACTGTTTAACACCTGACTAACACCCACCTCCTGGTATTGGATATCTTGTCTAATTAAAGCTGTCATTTGACTCTAAAATGTATATGACTTTGCTTTGTGGAATATCTAGAGCTCGTTACGGGATAAAGTCCTTATCTGTGTAAACCCTGTGTGAAACTCTCAGTTGCTTACCATGTTATATAAATGTTCGTAACCTTACTGAAGACTGTAAACTATGTTAATTTGCAAATGTTACTAATGTAATATAATCTACTAACTTGGAGCTTTTTTCCCCAGGCCTCCGCTGAAAATGGACATATATCCAGTTGGACCATCCCGGTAAACAAATGTAAAATAAATAAATAAATAAATAAATAAATAAATAAATAACATTAAATGATATTCCCTGAGATTCACTAAGAATTGTGTATGATTTGCTCAAAGTTGACACATTTACAGTGTTTCAGAGTGATGAGCAGCAGAGCTCATTGAATATGCCTACTGCTTATCATGCATACATGTTTACAAGCGTTCACCATGGCTAGCAGCAGAGTTGTCAGCTATAACACAGTGCAGGAAGTGCAAGTATGCAGTGTAAACAAAACTGCTTGCCTGTAGGCAGATCTATCCTGCAAACATGCACAGACAGTTTATATGGCAGTAAGGGCAAGTTAAGTACAACAATTATGATGCCGGGGACAAAATGAGAAGAATGTACACAATCTTCAGTGTTAATAGTGCAGTCATAAGTAGAAGAGGAGGGTAAACGTAAAAAAAAAAAAAAATTCTCAGTTAATGCATTCAAATGTGATGATGTCACAAAGAAGCATTTTCAATAAGAAGCCATATATCTTGATGGTAATAATAAATAATCCTGTTTCCGATTGTTTATCAATGTACATAACTAAAAAGAGATGTGCTATCAAAGGATGTGAGATGAACATAATGCAAAATTATAAGAAGGGTGAAAATGTGATATTAATATTCATAACATGCAGCGTGGTGATAGTAATTGTCAAGGACAGTGGATACATTAGTGGCTATTTGCATACACTGCAGTTATTGAATATGACATATGTGAAGACAGAATGTAATATATGACTACAGTGCTGTATTCTTTACTTCATCCTTTATTAACAAGGTACGAGCTGTATAGCTGCTATGTCATACACAGCAGAAAGGGATGTTATACCATTTGTTGTCATTGAACAACCATAGAAAGGGGATTACATTACCATGACACATTTATTAGACAAGCATTTGCTTTGTATTCATGTACATCATAAACAGTAATATAGTAGCACTAAAAATATACAAATGATAAATGAGCATAGATCTGATGACATTGCAGTAGTTCAAAGTCTCAGTCTGTAAATGAAGTGCATCTACTACATTATTAAATGGGGCATGCTCATAAAACATTACAGTGAACACTGCAATAACAGCATGCAAACAACTCAAACACACAAGAAAATATCCTCATTGCATAGGCCAAATCACATGTAATGATGATCTGGCATCATGCCATACAGGAAGACACATTATGAAAGTCCTCATGTCATATAAAGTTGTACAGTGTTAGGAAAACAATTACAGTACTACAGTAGTATTAATAGTAATGTGTGGGGAAGACATGCAACACAGTGCATTCTTGTTCGGAAATTAAGAAATGCTTCTGTGAACAATCAATGACATACGCAACATATGCATCTACCCAGACTCAAACACATTCCATGACATATATCAGAAAGATGTGTGTCAACTTGTGATGCCAGTAGTAGAAGTAGGTACACTCTATGTGCTATGATGAACACACTTGAATGGCTTACAGCACTTTCCTATTGAAACAGGTATAGATCCCCTACTCTGTAGGGTGATTCCTTAAAAATGTTGCCCTTTGACTGAGATATAAATATTTCTATTGCCTAAGTCACTCCTATCTCTCACGGGTATGTGACAGGCAGATGTTACTAGGTTCAAACCCTTGCAAATTATACTACATGCTCTACAGAGCTGTGTATTGACTGCATTTGCCACACAACATAGCAATGGATCTTGTCACAAATAAATGAAATTAATATGTGAAATAATAAAAAAATATATTTGAGGATAATTTGTGCAATATGATTGTTGTCAGAATTATGAAAAGGAGGGGGGGGCGTGGCCAAGGATGAACACAGGATAGCAGCAGATTTCTTCAGCTCCACCAATTTCATTACATTGACAGGAATTAATTACTTAAAAAATTAATTCTTGAAGTAATTTTCTTTCTAAATATGTTTGTTTTATATGGTTCTTGAACTATATCTAAAAAAGAAAGGAAATCTTAATAATATTCCTGTCAGAAATTACTTTGGAAATTTTCCTGTCAGTTTATCAGTCTGAAATGAGTTCCAGTAAGACAAATTCTCAAGACTCCAGCATCAAGAAAGAACTTCAGTCTCTGATAATTATAGTCCAGCAACTTACTGCTAAGATGGATAAAATGGATACTAAAATAGACACTTTCATAGAAAAAACTACAAAACAAATAGACTTGTTACATATGGACCTGCAACAACAGAAGATCCAGATAACAGGCATAGAAGAAGCTGTGAATGACATGGAAAATAAAATACAAGAAGAGGAAATCAACACTGAGTTTCTGCTGAAACAAAATACACATTTACAAAGCTGGATGACCTGGAAAATAGATCTAGGCGCAATAACATTAGGATTTTTGGACTGCCAGAAAATATTGAAGGTAACAATATTACTTCTTTTTAACAACATGGCTCCCTAAAACTTTAGATTTACCAGAAGCATTCTCTTTTGGTATCGAAAGAGCACATAGATCTATAGCTAATACTAACTCTAACAAAAACTATCCTAGATCAGTTATAGTTAGATTTCTGTCATCTTTTGATAAAGAGATGGTTCTTAAATCTGCTTGGGCTAAAGCTCCTGTTAAGTTTAATGAGACAACTGTGCATTTTGACAATGACTATTCTTCCATGGTAATTGCTAAAAGAAAAGTTTTTCTGCCACTAATAAGGGAGCTTAAAAGCACAGTTTAAAACATACCTTTGTTTCCTGCCAAGCTTAAAATCTTCCTTCCTGATGGTCCTAAGGTCTTCGATGATTTAGACTCTGCTTTACTGTTTGTCAAAGAAAAAGGATTTTGGATAAAATAGAAGAAATTGAATGGGCTAGTTTTTTCATTAAAGAGATTGGCAACTGAAGCTTCCTGGAAGACTTCAGAGAAGAAGAAGAGACTAAAAACAAATGATTTGTTATATGTTTTTTCTCTCTCATCATTTTAGTTCATTATTAATCTTTTGAATATAGTTCCTGCATTTCCAGAAAGCCACAAATATTTTGGAAAAGATTTAATCAAAGTTATTCTCTATGTGCAAAGAAATGTTTTGTTTCATAACCAGTCAAAATGCCTGAGGATTTAATGGCAGGCTGTGACTCGATTTGTTTTCTTTCTGAAAAAGTAAGGTTAGTAATTTGATACATTTTTTTATCTTTATCTTTTTTTTCCTTCTTCTTTTATTATTTTCTTTGTTTAAACAATGACATTCTATTTAGATTATGTAGTGGGTAAAGGGTGGGGGAGGGCAGGGAGAGAACAGTAATGAAAATATCATTAATAGAATAATAACATTTATTTCTTGTAAAAGTTTATAAGTTCTTCAAATGCTATTTCTAATTATACTTTCTTGATTATACTGCTTATGCTTGTTTGTAAATAATCTGTCATGCTTTAACTAATAATAATCAGAACTAAATAAGAGTAAATAATATGTTTTATTTTTAACTCTATTAATATAAACAGTAAGTAACATTCCATTGTATATACTTCTTACAGCTTTCTCTTACATTTTTTATTTCTGCCTCACTCCCTTTTATTTTCTACTCTCTTTTCTTTTCTTTATTAATATATAGAAATGCTTTTGACTGTGTGGGCACAGTGAATAACAGGATTTGTATGAAAATTGAGTTGGAAGAAGAATGCTGAGTTTTATTGCTTGTTGGTAATTTTGAGTTTAATTTCATTTGCATAGAGGATGTGATGATCTGTGGAATACATTGTGGAGGTTCTGTCATGTTTAGATGCATTTACACTGCTAAATGAATGTTTGTCACTAGTTTTTAATAAGTTTCCCGCCAAAATGTTAAGAGAGACAATCTGGGATGTGGGCTGTCTTATGCACAATGTCCTTGAGTTACCTCAGAATCTTCAAATCACAGAATTCTCACAGAGAAACTGAAAGCAGTTAGTATAAACATTGACAAGGTTATCACACTGACACACCACAGATTCAGGAAAAATACTCTGTTCATAAAATATGTCAGTTATAATGAGTTTAAATGATGTAGTTTCTTGTAGTAAGTAAATGTCTTATTTTAGAAGGCATAAAAAATGAAACATTTATTTAAATGTTTTTGAAAATCTACTTAACAGCAGCATAATAATCTGTGTTAAAATTTGTGTTCCAAACATATACTTTACTATAACTCATTTAATTCATCTGATTGACAAACATAAATAATCTTATAACTCTATTCTGGAAGAAATGTCATGTGATATATTTTAAAGCAGTAGGTTAGCATGATTGTAAAATCTGGTTACCAATATGTGTTTGCTGTGCATTATTTTGTATAAAGCAGACAGATTTATTCTAGGGACAGCAAGTAGGATAGTGCTCTATAAAGACACAACTCAGTGAGATCAGATATATATATATATATATATATATATATATATATATATATATATATATATAGTGTGTGTGTGTGTATGTATGTGTGTGTGTGTGTGTGTGTGTGTGTGTGTGTGAGTGTGATGGTTTTTTTTTTCTGAGAATCTGCATAACTATCCAATATGATTTATAATAATTTCTATGAATACAATATTTTACTCTATTGACAAAATGAATGTTTGCCACAAGTTTTAATAAGTTTCCGCCAAAATGTTAAGGAGACAATCTGGGATGTGGGCTGTCTCATGCACAGTGTCCATGAGTTTCCTCAGAAGCTTCACTCACAGAATTTTCACAGAGAAACTGAAAGCAGTTAGTATAAACATTGACAAGGTTATCACACCGACACACCACAGATTCAGGAAAAATACTCTATTCATAAAATGTGTCAGTTATGATGAGTTTAGATGATGTAGTTTCTTGTAGCAAGTAAATATCTTATTTTAGAAGGCATAGAAAATGAAACATTTATTTAAATGTTTTTGAAAATCTACTTAACAGTAGCATAATAATCTGTGTTAAAAACTTGTGTCCCAAACATATACTTTACTATAACTCATTTAATTCATCTGATTGACAAACATAAATAATCTTATAACTCTATTCTGGAAGAAATGTCATGTGATATATTTTAAAGCAGTAGGTTAGCATGATTGTAAAATTTGGTTAAGAAAAACACACAACTGGATCCGAAAATCCAAACGAAGTTTCCACAAAAAACAAAAGAAGCAGCACAAGCTGGATAAGAAATGATTTCTTTACTGGATTCTGGTACCTCGGCCTTCGCCTTCACATGCAATAATGTTGTAAAGTATAAACCAGTATAAATACACACCTTGCTCAATCAATCATGATAATTAAACAATTAATCAATCAGAAATAAATACTTCACTTTAAAGAAATATACATACATATAAATAAATAAATAAACTCATATATATATGTATTAATATATAATAAATATACACTCTGCAAAATAAATAATTAATATATTATACTTCTAAATTCATACCATTGGGAAATAATGTTCCATAATTTACAATATACCTAGATTCCATATTCAATAATTTATTCTGAAAATTAATATTACTTTCACCCATTCCCCATGGTTTTGCCAAAATACTGAATTTGAAACCAGAATGATCCCCCCCATGAAAATGGTGGAAGTGGCAAGCAACTGGACTGTCAAGTCTATTGTTCCTAATATCCCCCAGATGTTCCAAAATTCTTAACTTAACCCTGCGTTTTGTTTGTCCTATATACCATTTTTGTTCTATACAATTACATCCAATAATATATATCACCCCTGAAGAGTTACAATCAAAATGGTCTAAGGCATGATATGTAACCCCATTGATATTATGACCGTCTAAATTAATAATTTTGTCACAAATTTTACATTTCTTGCAAGCAAAAGAGCCTGCATTTGATACCCTATCCTTCTTACCCTTACTTCTAATTAATTCTTTCAGATTTTTACATCTTGTGTGAGAGAAAACAATGTTATGAGGAACAATGTTCCCTAAGAATTCATCACTAATTATAATGGGCCACATATTTAGAACAATTTTCTTCAAAATTGAAGAGAAAGGAGAGAATTTGTTTACAAAAAATATTTTATCCATCACCACAGGATTTTTTTCTTTAAATAAAATTGAATTGTTCACAAATCTCCTCCTGTTTTTGACTGTAATTCCCTGTTCATTTAAATTTAACATTTCCTCCACTTTGGTTCTATGTGAATAAACAATATTCCTGGAATAACCTCTGTTCATCAATTTTCTACAAATGATGTCAAATTCCCTTTGGACATTTACATTCTCAGAAGTATTTAAAGCAATACGTCTGAACTCACCAAAAGGCAAAGACTCAATTAAGGAATGACTATGCATACTATTTGCATGCAAGAAATTATTTACAGCTGTCTTTTTATGAAATGGTTTATGTTCTATTATACCTTTAGTGCTAATATAAAAATGTACATCCAAAAAAATCCATATTTTTAACATTAGTCTGATATGTAAAATCTAGTCCACATGGATTCGATTTCAAACCCATAATAAATTCATCAAAATCTCCTGGGCTACCCCTGCACAAGAACAAAAGATCATCTATGAATCTCTTGTAAATCAAAACTTTATTTTGAAAAAACTTTGTTGTATAAATGAATAAATTTTCAAAATAACCCATGAATAGAATGGCATAGGACGGTGCAAAGCTGGCACCCATAGCCGTTCCCTCTTTTTGTAAGTAATATTTTTTATTAAATTCAAACACATTATGAGTAAGACAAAATTCCACCAATAAGATGATAAAGTGGGTTTTTGGTCCTTCCCCCATAAAAGAATGAATGGCCTCTAAACCCCATTTCGTAGAAATTGACGTATATAAAGAAGCCACATCCACACTGGCCCAATAATAATTATCATGCCATGTCTTTCCTCTAAAGCTATCACACACTTCTTTTGTATTTTTTACATGGGAAGGAATTCTCACTAAATATTCTTTTAGTATAGAATCCAACAATATACCCACATTTTGAGAGAAAGCCCCCTTTCCTGAAACTATTGGACGTCCAGGCGGATTGGTTAGATCTTTATGTATTTTTGGCAGAATAAAAAATCTAGCATCATTTGGACTTTTGATATGCAATTTCTTAACATCACTGTGGGAGAAGAAACCAAGCCTTTCACCTTTTTCTAATAATTCCAAAAGTTTGTTATTAAACTCAACCATAGGGTTCATAGATAGAGACATATAAACCCTATTGTTTGAAAGTAATTCAAGAGCTATGGAATTATATCTATTCCTATCAAAAACAACCCAATTGCCACCTTTATCTGATTCCAGAAATACATATTTGTCACTCATTTGTCTGAGCTTACATAATGCTTGCCATTCATCCTTTTTTAAATTATAACATTTTCTATATTTTTTAAATGAAAAATATTCATCCTTAACTTGCTTATATAAAGCCTTCTCAAAAAAACTTATGCAGGAATTATTTTTAACAGGATTAAAATTACTAGCACATGGGATCTTGGGAATAGTAAGTTTACCATACCCTGTATTGTATTCAAATCCCCTATCGGTCTCATTAACATTTTGTTCAATACAAAACAAAAAGAAACACACTGCCAGGTAAAGCACTCTCCTCAGAAACACCAAATCAGCAGGAAAAAAGGCAATGAGTGCACCATGAGCTGAAGTCAAAAGTAAAATATCAAGTAAATCCAAAAAGTCTTCTTTGTATTTAAAATCCTCGTTTATTACAAAAGATATAACTGCAGGAGATAGCAAGTTGTAAGCTTTCGTTGTTACTTAGCTTCTTTGTAATAAAGAAAATGCTGAAACTTCAGCATTTACTTGATATTTTACTTTTGACTTCAGCTCATGGTGCACTCATTGCCTTTTTTCCTGCTGATTTTGTTCAATACATTCAACATCATCATAAATATCAAATAATTCATTCTCATGGATAGAAATATCCATTAGAGAACTATCCAAAAGTGAATCATTGGCAACATCAGCAATGTCATCACGACTTGTATCATGAACAGTATCTAATGACCGTCTATGAAAAAAGACTTTTAAATACAATTTTCTGCAGAAGGCCTTAACCTCCAACAGAACCTCCGCTAGTGTAGGAATATGTGTGGGAATGAATTTTGTGCCCATATGCAAGACATTAATCATATTTTCAGTTAGCACACAATCTGACAGATTAATTATATTCAAACGGTCACAACTAGAAATGGAACTAGCAGTATTACAGAGATCACTATGTACAAATGAAATATTTGGTCTTGAAAAAACAGACCTGGTTGTTAAAAGTCCATTAGTATCTTTTATTCCCTCTCTGCTGGAAACGCCGATTCCGACCTTTTCTTTGAGCTGACCCCTCGTTGGAAGAAGCGCCAGAATTTAATGTCTCATTGGAAAGACCCTCCGTGCTGATATTTTCAAACGAAACACTTTTTTTACTCGTACTTGCTTCTATAGACGAAGAGGAAGTGTCCCTGGCGTTCCTTTCATTTCGCGCTCTGAATCTACTGTTGCTCCAGGAAGATCTGCCACGCCCCTTCTTAAGGTTATATTGCCACGAGAAAATTTTACCGGTAGAATAGTCATTTTGATCTCTCGTGCTTGCCACTTCCACCATTTTCATGGGGGGGATCATTCTGGTTTCAAATTCAGTATTTTGGCAAAACCATGGGGAATGGGTGAAAGTAATATTAATTTTCAGAATAAATTATTGAATATGGAATCTAGGTTTATTGTAAATTATGGAACATTATTTCCCAATGGTATGAATTTAGAAGTATAATATATTAATTATTTATTTTGCAGAGTGTATATTTATTATATATTAATACATATATATATATGAGTTTATTTATTTATTTATATGTATGTATATTTCTTTAAAGTGAAGTATTTATTTCTGATTGATTAATTGTTTAATTGTCATGATTGATTGAGCAAGGTGTGTATTTATACTGGTTTGTACTTTACAACATTATTCCATGTGAAGGCGAAGGCCGAGGTACCAGAATCCAGTAAAGAAATTATTTCTTATCCAGCTTGTGCTGCTTCTTTTGTTTTTTGTGTAAAATCTGGTTACTAATATGTGTTTGCTGTGCATTATTTTGTATAAAGCAGACAGATTTATTCTAGGGACAGCAAGTAGGATAGTGCTCTACAAAGACACAACTCAGTGAGATCAGATATATATATGTGTATGTGTGTGTGTGTGTGTGTGTGTGTGTGTGTGTGTGTGTGTGTGTGTGTGTGTGTGTGTGTCTATGTATGTATATATGTGTATGTGTATATGTATGTGTGTGTGTGTGTGTGTGTGTGTGTGTGTGTGTGTGTGTGTGTGTGTGTGTGTGGGTATGTGTGTGTGTGTATATGTGTGTGTATATGTATGTGTGTGTGTCTGTGTTTATGTGTGTGATGGCTTTTTTTTTTAGGTAATAACAGGTGTTTCTGAGAATCTGCATAACTATGCAATATGATTTATAATAATTTTATGAATACAATATTTTACTCTATTGACAATAATGAGTTTAAGTAAATGCTCATATACAAACAATTCAAGATTTTTTGGAAGCTGTTGATAGAATTCACATGACAGAAAATAGATGCATCTTAATGCATGTAATGTCTGAATCATATTAGCCAAAGTTTTTGATTTAAATGAATGTTAGAACATAATTTTCTCTCCTCTTGATTTCTAACATTAAGATTATTTGAATGCTATTAGAATACAAGTGTTATATATTACATAGATCTATATAATAGTATGAACAGTTTTAAAAAAAAAAAAAAAAAAGAGTTTATTTTAGTTTATATGATGCTGTTTTACCAAATGTGTAGTTTTGTCTTGATAGATAATTGAATTGAAAACTGTTAACCTCAGTTAAATATAACTAGTATTAAATTGATAAGGTGGTAGCTGAGGTACTGCTGCTTAGGGTAGGGGTTAACTTGAGTAGTAAATACTGCTCTAAGTTGGAGTTTTCAACTCCAGGCGGGATGCAAGGTTTAATCCTTACATTATTTTCACTTGTTCATTGTTATATGTATATAGTTTTGACATCCACAATATATTTTGTACACTCATTGTCACTACAAACAAAATTGAATCCTATACAAAATCCCATAAGAGATTTAATAAATACAGCTATATTTAAAGGTACACCTAAAAGAGGAGATGTAACATTATTTATCTTGTTATTTGTTATTTCGATCATAAGATTCTTGTGTTTTAAAAATGCCAAATGACATCTTTAAAAGGAATTTCTTTAAACAGTAATGGATTGAATAATCCGTGTAAAAGGGCAAGCCTAATAAGATACATTAATCTACACAAGGCTAATCTAGTCTTCCTGCAAGAAACCCATCTCTTGAAAAAAGATATTGATAAACTAGCCACTAATAAGTATACAGTATTGGTTCGTTCAGAGCACACTCAAAAAAAAGAGGAGTGGCTATTTTATGGAATAAAAGTATGCCCATTCCTAAAACCATTAAGTCTTATCAGGATGACAAAGGAATGTTTTGTATGGTTACAATACAAATTAATGGGAAGACTTACACTTTAATTAATGTATATTGGATACCTGGAATTGGTATTAATACAGTGAAACATCATATTGATAAGATCATATCATTCTCTGTAGGGAATATTATTTTAGCTGGTGATTTTAATTGTATACTACATGAAAGTGATACTACCACTATAAAGAAAAGAAGAATTACATCTAATGCAAAACATTTAAATGATTTTGCTAATTCTTATCATTTGAATGATATTAATAATCAGATAGAGTCAAAATCATTACCATACACCTTTTTTTCTAACAGATACAAAACTTATTCAAAAATAGATAGGGTCTTTATTTCTAACCAGATGGTAACAGATTTAATTAATTCCAAAATCATTTCATGTCCTATATCTGATCATAACTCAATTGTTTTTGAATTCATGATAAAAAATACTCATAATGTTCAGATCAAAAGGATACCAGCATACTTAACTCAGCTAAAAGACTATAAAGAATATATACTTTCAGAAGTACAACATTTTCTAGACATAAATAATACTCCTGAAGACTCCATTGTATATGTTTGGGATGCCTTAAAATCATATCTATATGGACAAAGTATCAGATGGTATAATAACAAAAGGAAATTTTGGGATAAGGAATTGTTAGATATTCAAAGTAAACTAGACTCTTATAAACATAATAATAAAGAAAATATTATGGACAAGAAAGTTATTGAAGAAATAAACAAACTAAATGAGAAATACAAAGAAATTTTAACTCATAAAG
Source organism: Protopterus annectens (assembly GCF_019279795.1). Classification (NCBI taxonomy): domain Eukaryota; kingdom Metazoa; phylum Chordata; order Ceratodontiformes; family Protopteridae; genus Protopterus; species Protopterus annectens. The sequence goes on from NC_056734.1 coordinate 252,730,461, forward strand.
TTAAAATAACTTTAGAGAAATACAAGTTTTTGTCTTATTCAATAAGCCCCAAATACTTACATAGACTTAAAAATAAAACAAAAAGATTGAATAAACAAAACCATATCAAAGAAATCTTTTTCTAAGGAAAAAGAAGAATGTTTCTAGTATACCAGAAATACTGGATGAATTTAGAAATCACTTTCACAAGATTAACCATAACAACATTAACATGGAACCTAAAGATAAAATAAAGGAGTTTATAACCACAAACATGAATAAAAAGCTTAATAAACAACAGATTAAACTATTGGACAAGAGTATTTCATATACAGAAGTTATTACACAAATAAATAAGCTTAAATCAAACAAAGCACCGGGTAATGATGGTATTATGCCAGAGATATATAAAATCCTTTCTAAAACTACATATTCATTAATACATAAGGTTTTTATTCTGGCCCAAACTGAGTTAATAACCCCCCCCATCTTGGCAATATACATTTATTTCACCAATTTTAAAACCTAATAAAGATCCAACTAGATGTTCTTCATATCGACCCATCTCATTACTTAATGTTGATTATAAAATGTTTATGAGTATTTTTGCTGATAGATTGAAGACAATTATCCCCGGCATTATAGACATAGATCAGACGGGCTTCATTGTAAATAGAAATACTTTTGATAATATAAGAAGAACTTTAACATTAATTGATTTTGCAAATAGGAAAAAGAAAGATTTAACACTTATTAGTCTTGATATAGGTTCAGCATTTGATTCAGTAAGTTGGGACTATCTGTTTACCTTACTGAAATGCACACATTTCTCTGATGCATTTGTAAATTTAATTGAGCATTTATACAAAGGAATGCTGGCTTATATTTAGGTAGGAACATATGTTTCACAAAAAATACCCATTCTTAAAGGTACAAAGCAAGGATGTCCACTTTCTCCACTATTATTCACTTTAGTAATGGAGCCTTGGGCTAATTTGATTAGAAACAGTACTGACATAGAGGGTTTTGAAATAGAAGAAAATACAACGTCAAAATTCAACTTTTGCAGATGATGTTCTAATTACATCAGCAGGATCTAATTCTTCTATGCAGTCTTTATTTGATAAAATGATGACTTTTAAAAGTATTTCTGGTTTAATATTCAATGAAGAAAAACTAAAATACTACCTATATATACACGAAAAAATACTCTCATTAGTGATTTTACTAAATATGTACCCAACTCAGGTCAGATAACTTATTTAGGTATAATACTATCTAAAGATATTAAATCTATTATATATAATAACTATAATACCTGTTTTCTTAATATACAAAATCTTTTAATACCTGGAATAATATGTTTTTACTATGGAGGAGAGACTTACAATTATTAAAATGATAATATTCCCCAAGATTTTATACTTAATACAATCAATAATACTTTCACCTACAAAAATAACTATCAAGAAACTGAATACACTAATGTTAAATTTCTTATGGGCACCTAATAGACCTAGGATTGCATTAAAGAAACATACTAATAGCTGGTCTCAAGGGGGTATTTCTTTTCCAGACTTTAATTTATATATTATCTCTTCTATTATAAAAGTTATTACTTTATTAATAGATCGGTCATATGTTGCAAAATGGAAAGATTATTGGGAGCTAATTTGTATGCACTTCATGAAAATCTCCTTAACACATAAAAATATGATTATAAATAACTCCATGTTGTGGTTGCTAAAGGAATTTTGTACTTCACCTATTACACCTAAACATATGGTCTGTTACCCATTAAATATTATTATTAGTTATCGTAACTTTATATTCATGCACCCTAAGTATAGGGAATGGAATTTTATTGTATTCCTATAATTTATACTCAGGGTATGCTTATGTCATCTACTTTTGAAGGAGCTCATTTAGCTATAGATAATAATCTAAAGTACTGGTATCAGCTGATATCTGATAATAAAGTTAAAAATCTAGATTTCTTAAAACAAGAATTTGATCTAAGAGAAACTTGCTGGTTAGAGGTTCAGATCTTTAGACAACATCTCATTGATATAATAGATCTAATGTCTATAACAGTTAAAGAATCTATTCCAAAACTGATTGATTACTTGATAATAAATTTACAGCATAAAGTTTCTGATAAAGGTAAACTTTCATATATACATAAAATTATCAGACAAGAAACTTTTACAATGTAGATTCATACTGGAATTATTTCACCTCTATTAATGGGGACCCACCAACTCAACAAGATAAACAATATATATTGGAATCTGCTTATAGAACTACATCTTCCATTGTCTGGAGACTTTATACATGGAAATTTTTCCATAGATCTTTTTATACACCTTTGATGATGAATAAAATTAATAATAAAGATAATCTATGTAAGAGATGTAATGTAGAAATTAATGCTGACTGGGCTCATATGTTTTATGACTGTATGAAGTTGAAAGAATACTGGAAGTCAATTAATGAATTTTTGCAGGCTCTTTTTACAGATAATTTCATTATTTCTAAGTCTCTTATATTATTCAACACACCTGTACCTCAATGTGTTAAAAGATTAAGCTTCCCTTGTTATGGTCTATCCTAGCAGTGGCTAGGAAAATAATAACTAGAAATTGGATTTCAGATACACCTCCTTCGTTCAATGAATTTAAAAATGTTATGAATATAATGTGTCATATGGAAATAAGCACAATTAGAATGAGAACAACTAGAAAAACATCACATTTTATTGTATGGGATAATTTACAAAATGTGTTAAAAAAATTCTAATTTCAATAGCACAGTATTTTAGTTTAATTAATTGATCTGATTGTAGTGGATGTCTTTGTAAATACTTTAGTTGTTTTGTTGAATATTATAATAATACCTATTTTTAATTATTTGTATAAAATTGTTATGATATTTCTCTTATATGTTAAAACAATAAACTTGTTTTGAAAAAAAAAAAAAAAGAATTATGAAAAGGAGGTTACTATGCCAATGTTTATACAATTGTGAGCATTGCAATATCAGTGTGCCATGGCCAGGGAAGCTGTGCCTGTTGTTTTGTACATGCACTGTCCCAGGAATGAAAACACACTGTATCTATAAGACTATGCTATAACAAACCATTACTGAATGCATCCTCTCAACTGTCCAGATTTTTGTAGAATGTCCAAAGTTTTGCCTTTTATTTTTCTTGTGTTCCTTAAAATTGATGGTTTTCTGACAAATTGTTGAGGATGAAAGTCACTAAATAATGACAGACATTCAACTTTCAGGCTTCACATCCTCTACAAAATGCACATTAATACAAAACATCTTATTCTATCATCTTTCTAAGTTTATAAGAGCAATATTTAAAATCTGTCACTATTGTTTGGGCCTTTGTCCCCGATTATTGTTGGCTTTGTTTAGATATCTTTAGCTAAAAGTTTGAGAGGTATGCACAGGAACACCCACACTATGGCATTTTTAGAACAACTGGTTCACTGGCAGGATATTAAAAAATGTACTTTATATTTCTTTTCCAAAGTAAAAATTGAGAATAATAACTTTATGCAGTGTTGCTTGTGTAACATCAGTACATTCTACACTGCAATTGCATACAATATTACACTTGTGGATGTCATTCACGCATGACAGCATTGGGACAATCAAATCTTACAGCCAGTTAATATGGGTTTTGAACACCTGGCTACATGATGACAAAAGCTACATTATATTGGGAAGAATGAATGTGCCATGATGCAAGTGGTGCTACAGTTGTGAAATATTTGGGTATTTGAAGTCGTAACATCATGTTATTGCTATAAGGAATATTTCTGTGCCTAGAATTTCTTTATTTGAATGGATGACATCACCATTCTTTCATGTCCACTCTGGATCATAGATAAACGTACTAAGCTGGGCATTAATCCCTATGTCACTTGATGGGTTGCCAACTGGCTTACTGACAGAACTCACACTGTAAAAGTAGCCAACTCCAAATCCAGCTCCAGACAAGTGACAAGTGAAGTACCTCAGGGTTCAGTCCTGGGACCGCTCTTGTTTGGCATCTACTTCTCTGAAGTACAGGCCAACACTAAGGGACTCTGGCTAATAAAGTTCACAGATGACTGCAAACTGAGAGCCATTATTGAATCCCCAAATAATGTGGATATTCTACAAAAGGGCCTTACAGAAACAGATGCTTGGTGTCAGAGCCATCGGCTCAAGCTCAATGCCAAGAAATGTATAGTCATCTCCTTTGGGAAAAAAATATGTAACCGTGAGTTACCACATAGGTGGCAGTACACTAAACACCAAAAGTGTGATAAGACACAGGTGGACAGTGGTCTCACTTTTAATAAACATCACCACAACAATCAAGAAATCCTTCTGTGTCATACACCTCATCACTAAGGGCTTTTCATCCAGAAAAAAGGAGGTCATTGTCCCACTCTACTCATCCCTCATTAGACCTATTATAGAATAAAACTCTCCATTTGGTATGTACCTCTCAAGACATCTGCAACAACTGGAAAGGGTGCAGAAATACCTCACTAAAAGAATAAAAACCACTTGGCATGGCAGGACCCGGAAGCACGTAAACAAAGGCTTTCAAAATAAGCAGATGAAGAAATCAAACAGCTGCTAGGTCTCCAAAAAGATCCTTTAATATAACAAGGCAAAGTAAAAATCCACAATATCTTCCAAGCGCTTTCACTCGACCACTTGCGAGCTTTTTCAAGGCAAAAAACATTGCTGGAAGTTCATTCACATTAAATACTTCCAGAATCATCACATGACTTCCTGTGAACCTTTCCCAACAGGAAAATCACCATATAAGGAAATTCTAAAATGCATACTTATTATCATTAAAAATAATTCATTTTCTAAAAATCTTGGCAACTAGATACCATATTAAACATAAAATCAAATCAAACTGTTAAAATGTGGCAAAAAACAATTCTGCAAAATATTTTTATAATCACAAATAAATGCAGTGACCCCTTTACCCTCGGGCGTAAAATCAAAACTCCAAATTGAAACCTAGATTTACTGAATAGCATTGTAAAACATTTCTTTCCTAAGTTTCAAATATATAACATGACATTCCATATATCTTATTATAAGATTTTGTAAATTCAAAAATGAGTAAAACAATAAATGTCATGTTGTACCAAACTGTGTTATAAACGGGCTTGCCTCAATTTCAGAACACTACTAATGTTAAGGGTGTCATTCAGACCTGGGTATCTAGTAGCGTCTAAACGGAGCTGCCAAAATAGCTCACGGTATTCTAATTTTGACTCCCAACTGCCCCCTCTTATATCCGGTTGTACCTGTTCCAAAACCATAAACTTTATGTTCATGTCCTTACATGTCAAAGAGTGTTTATAAAAGGCATTACTTTCCTTCCTTACATTGATGTCCTTGAAGTGTTCATAAACCCTTCTCCTAAACACCCTTTCAGTTTTCCCAATGTAAAAACCATGGCACGTGCCACAGCATCCAAGATAGACTACCCCCTTAGATCCACAATTAAAATGTTTGTTAGCGTGGAACTTGAATACCGTGAGCTATTTTGGCAGCTCCGTTTAGACGCTACTAGCTACCCAGGTCTGAATGACACCCTTAACATTAGTAGTGTTCTGAAATTGAGGCAAGCCCGTTTATAACACAGTTTGGTACAACATGACATTTATTGTTTTACTCATTTTTGAATTTACAAAATCTTATAATAAGATATATGGAATGTCATGTTATATATTTGAAACTTAGGAAAGAAATGTTTTACAATGCTATTCAGTAACTCTAGGTTTCAATTTGGAGTTTTGATTTTACCCCCGAGGGTAAAGGGGTCACTGCATTTATTTGTGATTATAAAAATATTTTGCAGAATTGCTTTTTGCCACATTTTAACAGTTTGATTTGATTTTATGTTTAATATGGTATCTAGTTGCCAAGATTTTTAGAAAAAGAATTATTTTTAATGATAATAAGTATGCATTTTAGAATTTCCTTATATGGTGATTTTCCTGTTGGGAAAGGTTCACAGGAAGTCATGTGATGATTCTGGAAGTATTTAATGTGAATGAACTTCCAGCAATGTTTTTTGCCTTGAAAAAGCTCGCAAGTGGTCGAGTGAAAGCGCTTGGAAGATATTGTGGATTTTTACTTTGCCTTGTTATATTAAAGGATCTTTTTGGAGACCAAGCAGCTGTTTGATTTCTTCATCTGCTTATTTTGAAAGCCTTTGTTTACGTGCTTCCGGGTCCTGCCGTGCCAAGTGGTTTTTATTCTTGGTTGGATATTGACCTCACTAAAAGAATCACAGGCCTAAAGCAGATGCCCTATGCTGACCATCTAAAAAAAACTCCAGCTATACTCTGTCACATATCGTCTAATCAGAGGCGATCTCTGCTTAACATACAAGGCCATGTCAAACCCAGAGCTGCTGGACATGCTACACTTAAAGAAATCCCAATCCCTCAGAGCCACATGTTCCAGGGATCTAAGCCTTGTCATCACAATGAACAAAACATGCTGGATGGATAGGTGTCTGACCCAGAGACTCCCCAGATTCTGGAATAGACTGCCTTTAAATGTCAAGCAGAGTGCCTCTTTGGCTCTCTTCAAAAGGAACCCTGATGATTGGATGGAAGATAGGGATTTCACCCCGGGGATCACATCAGTCACCCTGCTAGACAGTGGCCCAGGGAAGTAAATATCGTGGGAAGAAATAGTCAGGGAATTGTTATGGCTAGGCTTGTATAGGCCCTAGGGTTGATAGCCTAGTACCAGCCTATGAACCTATGAACCTATATGTTTATGTTCTTATAAAAATGTATAAAAGTAGTTAAGTGCACAACTACACATAGGCTCAAAGGTTCATGGAAAGTTATTAAGCTAACGGCCCTAAAGCCCTTACAAGACTAGCCATATTTATCCTGAGTTGCTCCAATTGTCAGTGGTTAGGTGAGTGAAGTTCACAGAGGTGAAAGTCTATGGTAATTAATACAGATTTCCTCTGTCCAGGAGGAACATGGGCACCACCCCAGGAGTGAATTTGAGGTCACCCATCCATTGATCTAGGTTGCATTTGAAAAGGATCATTGAGGTGATCTCTTTCATGTGAATTGGAAGCTTGTTTTTTTTTCAGAAGTGTGTGTGTGTCGGTGAGTGGACCTAATTGTCTTCCTTTCATTGCTGGGCTGAATAGCTGCAATGGTCGTTTTTGGACTGGTTTGTCTGTGTGACATTTGGGCCTTGGGCTGAATAGCTGCAATGGTCGTTTTTGGGACTGGTTTGTCTGTGCGACGTTTGGGCTATTTATTTTTATCTCCCTCACAGTTGTGAATAGTAACCTTCTGTAAGGGTGCTTGATAATTCTTTTAAATGAAACTTTGCCTGTGAGTTGTCATCTGTAGGGTTTGCTTATTGGGACTTGTTAGGACCTCTACATTTTGGATTTGTTGTAAATGATTGTTGAATATGAGCGGAGTTGCTTTTTAGGGACTTTGCTCACTGCTTGCACAGCTTTTAGCTGTTTTATTTCTTAGTTTTATGATACTTCCCTTCTATCTTGCCTGAGTAACATTTGTAGCTTCACTAACTTGTTGCTGTCTATATTGCTTTGTGTTTATTTTTGCATACAGGTGTGTATTAACTGCTTTATTTATTGAGGGGTATTTTGAATATTTCACAATATTGTAAGAAAAAGTATCCCTCTATTTACTATTGTCTCCATTTTTTTTGCAGATTATCTGCTTTTGTTAATCTGTCTGCATTTACTTATATGTCACATTTTATTTTGGAAGTTTACTGGATCGGTAGTCAGACGACTGCTGTCTGCTAATTTAGGAGATCATGTTTTGTATTTTAATTAAGACAAACTTTTTGCCTCACAGCAAGAGGTTCTCCCATTTGATTCTCAGCTGGAGTGTGGGGAGTGCCTTCTGTGTGGAGTCTGCATGTCCTCCACACGGTTGGGTGGGCATTCGAAAGACATGCGTAATGGGCTTGCCTTCATTGAAGGTTGAGCGTCGAGCTGGCACCTTGGTGTTCGTGAAAAATCTACTGCCAATCATTAGCGGACCGGAGTTCCGCTGTGGCGACACCTAACTGGGAAAAGCCAAAAGACACAACAACAACAACAGCTTTGTTTGCAGTCTTACTGTTGGGACCTTTTGAGGTTTCTATATTGCCACGTATTTTTTGGTTTGTAAAGAACATATATTTTGTTTTATAACTTAATATCTCTTTAGTTTTTTCTAGAGACTGCCTGTCACATTTAAAACTGCTTTATATATCGTATCGTTGTAACTATTGCCTAACGCCTATGACTAACGATGTTGCCATTTTTTTTCCTCTTCCCTCTGCTATTTACACTGACATATGTCACATCTTATCACACTCCCCTGCAACTCTCCCCTTACCCTCCACTCGGAACCTACATCCCTCCCAAAATCTATCCAGGTCCTGCCATACTCCTATATGCTCACACTCACTGTACTCTTCCACCCTATTTATTCTTTAAAATTAAATTACGCCCCTTATTAAAACTAATCTCAAACTTAAAACCCAAATTTCTCTATCCTCTCCCTCATCCTGTCTCTTTACTCTCTATCCTGACAACACTCCTCCTTTCAAGTGATATACATCCCAACCCTGGTCCTAATATCCAATTCTTATCTTCTAATTCCTCTACTCCATCTACTATTACTATTACTTCTTCCCCCCACACCTCTAGCAATCCTACTCTCACTAGTACCTCCCCATCCACTCTCACTTCTACATACAAAACCAAAAGACTTAAATGCTTCTCCCTTAATATCCAGAGTATCTGCAACAAAGTGCCTGATCTCAATGCTCTCATTCAACACTACACTCCCCACATTTTAACTCTCTCTGAAACTTGGCTAAAACCCCACATCCACAACTCTGAGATCTGCCCCCCCCCCCGGTTTCAATATCTACAGACAGGACAGACCTAGCAAAAAGGGATGTGGTGTCTCCATTCTTTTTTCTGACTCTCTCAATATTTTACCACATTCAATTACCCCTCCCTCCTGCCACCCTGCAGAGCTACTCATAGTAACCTGTCATCCCAACAACTACCAAAAAATGGCCATAGCCTCAATCTATATTCCACCATGGAATAATATCACCATCCTTGAAAACATCTTATCTTGGTGTTTTCATCACATCCACTTTGAAACTATTATACTTGGGGATGTAAATATTGACTGGAACTTAATTAACTCTAATACACCGTCTCATAGTCTCAATCTACACGGTTTTACTCAACTTGTTTCCTCCCCCACCTGCCTTGGCAAAAAACACTCTAATTTTATCCTAGATTGGATTCTCGTAAATTCTCCTAATTTGTACCACCAGCCAGGAACACTATCTGACTCCATTAGTGACCACCTACCTATCCACATTACTAGGTACTCACCCAGACTCACTTGTTCTCATCTCTTTATCAATATTCGTAACCAAAGAAATTTCAGTATCACTTCCTTTAACAAAATTCTCTCAAATATTAACTGGTCCTGCCTATATTCTCTACCTTTAAATGATGCACTTAGCTACTTAAACCAGACATTCCTAAACATACTCAACTCTCTGGCCCCTATCAGCAAAATAAAAGTCAAAGCTAAACTTGCCCCCTGGCCATCCAAAGAAATCTTCCACCTTATGCATAAAAGAGCTGCCACTTGGAAACAATATCAAAAAAACAAATCTTCTGTCTTCCTTCAATCTTACGTGGAACTTATAAACCTTACAAAAAAAAAGAGTCAACCAGGACAGAAGAAAATTTTACCTCTCTAATCAGTCTCTGAAACCTAGTAACCCCCAGAAGTTTTGGTCATCCATAAAAACTCTTCTCAACCCTGGCTCACCCTCAATCCCCAATCCTTTTCCCAATCAATCTCCCTCTGATACCACCATTCATTTTAATCACTACTTTATTGATACCATTTCTAAACTTGTTCCTAGCAACTCTAATATTCCCAACCCCACCTCTAATTCCACTTCCAGTACTTTCACTTCTATTACCACACCCACTTTTTCTCCGTACCCCCAATCTGATTCCTCTAACCTCTCTGACCCCTTCTTGCTCAAACCTGTATCTGTTAGTTATATGAAAACTTTCCTTAGTAAACTCAAACCTTGTTCCCCCGCCCCTGATAACCTACCTTCCCAATTCCTAAGAATTGCTGCTGACTCTGTGGCCCTTCTTGTCTCCATTCTAATAAACTGCGCAATCCAAGAATCTATTTATCCCTCTATTTGGAAGGAATACTACACTATCCCACTACATAATGGTGGAAACTCCACAGAACCATCTAACTTCCATCCCATTGCTATTCTTTCTCCCCTCTCCAAAATTCTAGAAAAGTGTATCCATTCTCAACTGCTTTCCTACCTTACTCAAAACAATCTTTTAACCAATACCCAGCATGGTTTTAGGCCCAAACACAGTACTAACACAGCATTTCTATCCTTCTCTCATACAGTAGTCGAGTCCAGAGACAATAAACTTGTGTTTTTCCTTTTCTTAGATCTGTCAAAGGCTTTTGACACAGATTTTCACAAGCTTCTACTTCAAAAACTTTTTCAGCTGAACATTTCTATCCCCACTCTAAATTGGTTCTCTAGTTACCTGTCCAGTCGCTTACAAGCAGTTAAATGGCAAATTTCCTTTTCACCCTTTCTGCCAGTTCAGACAGGTTCCTCAAGGTTCAGTTCTTGGTCCCCTCCTTTTCAACATCTTCACCAATGGCCTACACACTGCCAGCATTCTCTCCCCTACCATACAGTATGCAGATGATTCAACTCTGATTTCCATTTCTGACTCTATCAATAACCTCCACCGTATCACCCAGTCTTCATTTCACTCTGTTGAGAAGTGGCTCTTCAACAATCAACTTATCCTGAACCCCTGTAAAACTAATCTCTTACTATTCCTACCTAAAGTTCTAACCCATCACAAATCCACCTTTCTCGTATCCTCACTAAATGGCACCATCACTGGGCATGTTATATAGAAACAGCAAATTCCTGACCTCCAACTCTAAACTACTGCTAGCCCAAGCCTATCTCCTCCCCGCCCTGTTCTATGGCTCCCCTCTACTTTCAAATTTACAATATAACCTGCTGGCAAAACTTGACCAAACTTATAACAAAATTGCTAGATTTGTCACCATCAGCCCATATAAATCTCATCACTGTTCTGCTCTCAAAAAACTGCATTGGCTCAAATTCCCACACCTTCTGACCAAATGTCAGTTGATCCAAGCTTTCCAAATTCTTAATTCTAACTCAGACTGTCCATCTCTGTCCAACCTGATCTCCTCGTACACCACTCCCTGATCCCTGCGCAGCTCTGATAAACTCTTTCTACAAGTCTATAAACCCAATATTAACACAGGTAAAATACTTTATAAACACTCCATCTCCCTTATTTGGAATAATCTTCCACTCCATATTAGAAGTCATACCTCTCTTCCTAACTTCAAACATGACCTTATTTTGTACCTCCATAACAACCCTATATGTACCTGTAACCATCCTACTTAGCTCCTCCCTTTCCATATTCCCATTTCTTCACTAGACTTATCATTAAGACCTTTTTCCTCTTTCTTATCTTACTTTATCCAATCTGCTCTTCTTTCTATACCCTCCCTCTTTATATAATTTACTTTATCCTACTGCTCTTCTTTTTTTTTCTCCTCCCTCTAGATCACTTCATTCCTCCTCTACTCCTATCTTCTTTTGCACTTTCCTTCTTCTGACATTGTATATAGCTATGTACTATTCTTTAAATTATATTTATTTTTCTTATCCATTGTATCCAAAAGTTTGTTTTGCTCTTTATATTGTTAACTTGTCTCTATTTGTATGTATTTGTATGTTTTGTTCGGGGCTTTTCCCCTCAGGTCTCAACTGAAAATGGGTAATTTCTTACCCAGTTGGACTAACCCAGTTAACAAATGTGAAATAAATGAAATAAATAAATAAACTGTTCCAGAGAATTGGCACTCTGGGAGATTCATCTCTCTCCAGCATGACCTGTCCATGTCAGAGGCTAGGTTAAGATCCCTGAAGCGAGTAACCCTCATGCAGTTTGATTTACAAATGTACAACATTTCCATCAGGGCCAGGTTAGAGACTGCCCTGTAAGCCAGACACAGGTCACCCCTTAGCAACATGCAGATAACATAATACAGAGATAGGGCTTTTAGTCTTTCTGTGTAAGACTTGTTTTGTGTACTCTGTAATTTCTTGGTGAGAAACCTCTGTGGTCTCTCCAACTGTTGCAGGTGTCTGCTGAGGTACATGTGGGGGACTCAATGATTGCTACAAATTTGCAAATCATCAGTAACCTTGGTCAGGCACAGGCTGCCAAAGTTTGCCTGGACTTCTAAGAATTAAATTCCAAACAGTAAAGGGCCCAGCACAAAACCCTGTGGTATGCCACTGGTGACTGGTCTTTTGCAAGAAGTGAAGTCACTTACTTTGACAGTATGTGTCCTGTCAGTGAGCCAGTTGGCTGCACATCTGGTAATGAAAGGGTCAATTTCCAATTGGGAGAGTTTCTCTATAATACCTGAGTGGGGGGCTATGTCAAATGCCTTTGCTAGGTCAAGATATGTGACATGCACCATTCTTCCCTCATCCAGGGCTTTGCTAACTTTCGTAAAGAAGTCAACCATGTTTAACCAGCATTATCTACTTATAACAAATCCAAACTGAGTTAGGTCAAAAGTTTGGAGATTATCTATGTCCTTGTTAATAAGGTCCATAATGATTGTTTCCATGACCTTGCAGATGAGGCTAGTCAAGTTTGTGGGTCTATAATTCCCAGGGTCAGTTGACAGTCCACCTTGGTACAAAGGGATTACTGTTGCTGTCCTCCATTCCACTGAAACATAGCCAGTTCACAGGCTGTGGTCAAACAGTGATCCAAAAGTGTCTGCTAGGTCATGTTTTTAGTTGTTTAAAAGGTGACCTCAGATGTTGTCTGGTCCAACTGATGCTGTGCTTTTGGCCTTAGAGAGAACTGAGATGACCTGTTGTCTTGAGATAATAGGTTGAAGAATGGTGGCAGGTATTCTTTTGGGGTGACTGGAGGGGATAGGGGAGTGAAGTTTGCTCCGAATCTGTCAGCAGGTTGGATATTAGGGTCTATATTATTTAAATGAAGAAGTAAAATCTGGACTCACCTTTCATCACCTTTCCTGTTTCCCGAAAGTGCACAACATCAAACCATCAAATCACCACATTAGAGCAAATAACCGACACCCCCCTAAATAAATATACCTACTCCGAGATCACACTACAGTCAGGAAAAGGGCAGATTTAAAAAGGGTGTCCACACACACATACATACACACACACACACACACACGCACACACGCACACACGCACGCACGCACGCGCATGCACACACACACACACACACACACACACACACACACACACACACACACACACACACACACACACACACACACACACACACACACACACACACACAGATAGAGACAGAGACCCAGAGGAATAGAACAGACATAGGCAGAAAGGGAGAAGGAGGAGGGAGGTCCAGTGGACAGTAACAATTTTTATGAGATATGTCTTATTCTGCAGCTGTAAAGGAAATTGTTTTTGTTTCTTCTGTCATTTGCTTTTTGATGCTTATCATCCCTGTTTCATCTCCTTTGTTATATCTAGACACATCTGGGACTAATATATGACCACCTGCACATGGTAAGCACCATAATACATCATGATTATGAAATGATTTATAAATATCAATGATTATATATTCGCCATTATGAAGGTGGTATGGACCTCCTCAAAATTGATTACAAGTATAGATTCACAATCATAGGACTACATACATATCTGCTGATCTCAGAAGATCCAAACTCAGTGAAAGTTTTAAAACATGAGGATAATAAGATGTCTTCTCTGTTTAGTCTAGCAGAAGCATATGTGTGTCAAGTGGGAATGGAAATCAAACCAGAAGCAAGTAAAAATCAGGCAGCAACTGAATGTGCCAAAAAAGCAAAAGAATGAATATAATGAAAGGATCAGATGAGAAGGCAAGAAAAGTGGAAAATGCATAGATACAGGTGTGAGTACAGAAAACTCTTGGAACAACTTAATTTCGATCAGGACTAAATGCAAGCATCATTAAGGAGAGGTGAATTTAAACCAAAAGATGAAAGGTTAATATTGGTGGCCCAGGAGAGTGGATTGCATACATGTTGGTTCACAAAGTCCACTGAAGATGTGGAAGAAACAGACAAATGCATGTATTGTAAAACATAATTGGTAACAGTCGTACATCTTGTTGCTGGATGTGATACACTAATGGCAGAAGGACTGTATACTGAAAGGAACAATGATGTGGCAGGACTGTTGCACTGGGGATTGTGTAAACATTATAATATTGAAGTAGCTGAGAAGCAATGAAGACATGAGCCACAAAGCATTATAGACAATGATGATGTTTATAAAACATGGGATTACCCACTACCAACAGTTCAAAAGATAGATGTGAGGAAACCAGATGTCGTAGTCCATGAAAATAAGACAAACGTAGCATTGACCAGTGAAATTGCTACACCCAGTGACTACAGTATCTTCCATACAGAGAGATACAAAGTGATCAAATACCAGGATTTACAGGCAGAAATGAGGGCAATGTGAGAGAGGGATACCCAGATAGTTCCAATAATAGTAAGAGAAATTGATCTTATAAAAAGAATTTACAATCATGCATGATATATTACTGATACATGTAACTCCATATGAACTGCAGAACGAGTCAGTTCTGAACATATTGAAAGTGCTATGAAGAGCACTTCTAACATATCAAATATTGAAAAAATACTAATTTCATGAACTTTAATTATACTTTGACACAGGAATGGGGTCCATTCTCGTCATGGTATTAGGAAACCCAAAAAGACTTGGAGAAATTAAACTGAGGAAGTAAGCATACCTTCTGTATTCTTTTTAATGTCCAATAAAAGTAGAAGTACATGTTGTTTACTTGCTATCATATGTGATCTTGTCAGTGGCACTGTGGACCTCCTGCCGCCTGATGTCAGAAAATTGGTAGCCTCTGGTGACGATGGTGGTGATGAAGAGGTACAGTCTGGGAGTGCAGAGGTCCATTCTGACACTGAGGTTGTTCCTCAGATATCTCCTGCCCCTATTTCAGACACAATCAGTATGACTAGGTATATCCATAACACAGAGACCTCAGACACTCTGAAGGCTGAGGGTGACACAGCTGATCATGGTAGTGTGGTTACTCCAGCTGCAGATCTGGTTGATTTTCCTTGTAGACATCATGAGGGCAAGGTGCCACACAGGTGGGTTGCTACAGGTGCTTAGAGTAAGTCTGCTGTCTACCCCACTCTTGATGTTGGTGTGTCTGTAGGTGCCACCTGACGGTTGTGTAACATGGTCACAGATGCACAGGCACATTCCAAAGGGCCACGGAAGAGATATTGCAAGTAGTAAACACTGTGCATTCTGATGTGTGGGATTGCCTGATCTATGTAGGTGACTCTTTGGACAAGATGAATGACACACTAGCTTGGGCAGGCTCTGTTATGGATCATTTGCTGGGAGAGGGTCAACATCCAAGTGGCCGTAGAACTGCTACTTCATCCAGTGTTAGCCAACGTGACCATGCAAGATCCTGATCTCGTAGTGACACTACTTCCACTGCACTGTCATTGATTATAGTCCCCACAACCAGACATGGTAGGCCACATGGTCATCATACTGGCTGTAGTCATGATAAGAGCTCATCTATCAGACATCACTCTCGTTTAGATAGTACCCTAAATTCTATCCCGAGCCAAGGAACAAGTAGTGCCTCTCCTAGCAGAGGTAGTTCCTGTGGTCTGGGGTGATGATGCAGAACTGACTAGTCTACCATGCATGGCTCATGCCTGTCTAACATCCCAGGATGAATTTCTAGCACAGTGTTTGGTTGTGTTCATGCAGATACACACATTTACAAATACTTATCCCCACACACACACACACACACACACACACACACACACACACACACACACACACACACACACACACACACACACAATTTATCTAAGCAGTACTTTTGACTACTAAAGATATCTTGCCACTGGCCTTGAAAATTAGATATTTAAGGAATGCATTTTAGTTTAAATTGCACACACTCACTGGTTTAGAGTCAGGCTTGCCCTCCTATGCTCTGCTCCATCCTGTGCAAGAGATGATGACTGTGCCCTGCCCTTTATACATTTATTTGATACTTCGAGTTACATATATGTCTGATGTGTAGAGTGGATAGCTAATGCTTGCTTACTCAGAACCTTCATTCGTTGTAAATGATTGCAGAATAAGTGCTTTTAATCATAGTTCATAATTAGCCTTGCATGACTGCTTCCATACTTGTTGACCCTCACTGTATTTCTGTTACTGTTGTTACTCATGCAAGTCAAAGTAGATGTTTAAGTCTTGCGCATTGTTATACTTGTGCAAATAATGCTAACATTGACCTGATTACTCATTTATATACAGTGATCAAATGAAATGCTTGATGTACATTACTGGGCAAAATCCTTAGCTGTGTATTGCAAACATCACTCAGAACTGATGTTGCTATACACGTCGGGCATGTATCACCTTAGGGACATGATAATTTGCATAACACAGAAATCAATTATGTAACTGTTTGGCTTTCTCTATACAGGTTCCAGACTTACCTTTGTAATAATGCAGATGAGAGACATCTCCTTGGGGGATTACCTGTGTAACATGCTAACAAAATACAACAATTACATGGTTAAGTAAAGGATGTGTAGTTTTGTCAGGCATCATTTTTAATATTTTTGTGTGTGCTAAGGACATTATTCTTTCATTTAGGTATTCAGTGTATGTTTTATCCTTTGCCTCATAGCCAGAGCCATGGTATTTTCTGCATGCTTAGGTCTGCCAGCAGCATGTACAGTTGAAGATTCACCCTCAGACGCCTCATCTGTATCTGCTGGAACTGCTGACCTTGCCTGTGATAATAGAAACTGTGGTTCTGCCCCTAGTTGTCCTTGTTGAAGCTGTCACCTGAGAATGATATCATGCAGCATTGAACAAACTGTGGGTATTTCGGCAGAGGTTGCTGGGATATACTGCAGGGCATCTTCTGAGGTAACTAGACACCGGAACCTTGATTTGAGCAAGTCAAATTCATGTTCTGTAATATTCCTAGCTGAGATGTGGGCATTGCTGCATCCTTACTCTGTGGAGTTGTGTGGGTTTCTCACAGGTGTCATGAGCCATGGTAACAGTGCATAAGATGTATCCCTCACTAGATGCCCTTGTGGAAAGTCACCCTTAGCAAACCTTGTTTACAGTTCACAGATGGTGTGCCATATGTGTGAGTCATAAAAACTGCATGTGTTACCTGCACAGACACTGTAGATGATCCCTTGGGCATAACAGGAAACCTGGCAGTTTATAGACTGGTATATTTTCCTGATAATGTGCCTCTTTCCAGGTTCATGGCCACTAAAACTTCAATGAAGTGTGCTACTGTATAGGTTCATAAGTTCATAGGTTCATACTAGGCTATCTGCCCTAGGGCATTTATAAGCCTAGCCAGAGTGTGTTTGGCTTTCGCCACCCATTTTAAATTAATTTTGCTATGTCCTTTTTCAAGGTTAGTATACTGTGCCTCTGTCTAACAGTGACACAGAAGTGATACCTGGGGTAAACCTACGATCTCCCATCCACTCATCAAGATTCCTCTTGAAGAGAGTTAATGAGGGACTCTGCCTAACCTGGACTGGGATTTTATTCCAGAGTGAAGGGAGCCTCTGGGTTATGAATCTGTCCCTCCAGCATGTCCTATTTATTTCAGTGCTGAGGTTCAAGTCTCTCGAGCGTAGCTCGATGGGATTTGAATTTTCTGAGGTGCAGCATGTCCATTAATTCCGGGTTGGACATGGCTTTATACGTCAGGCACAGATTGCCTCTGAGCAGGCGGTATGCCACTGAGTAGAGCTGGAGTTTCTTTAACCGTGCAGCATATGGCATCTGTTTGAGCCCTTGATCCTCTTGGTGAGGTACTTTTGGGGTCTTTCCAGTTGCTGCAGGTGTCTGGTAAGGTACATCCCAAAAGGGGCATTGTACTCAATTATGGGCCTGATGAGGGATGAGTAAAGAGGCACGATGACCTCCCCTGATCTAGATGTGAATCCCTTCATGATTAGGTGGGCTATATAAAATGTTTTTCTAACCACTTTGGCCACGTGGTTGTCAAATGAGAGATTGCTATCAACTTGGGTCCCCAGGTCCCTAATTACTTCTTTTGTACTTAATGGATAGCCACCTATATGGTAATTTGTGGGCACTTTGTTTTTGTCAAAGGGGATGACTATACACTTTTTGGCATTTAGCTTGAGGCCATGGCTCTGGCACCAGTTGTCTGTTTCTATGAGGCCCTTTTGGAGGATGCTTGTGTTGGCTGGAAAGTCGATTATGGCACCCAGTTTGCAGTCATCTGCGAACTTGGTCAGCCACAGTCCTTCTGTGTTGGCCTGTACCTCCGAGAAATATATACTGAACAAGAGAGGTCCCAGGACTGAGCCTTGTGGGACGCCACTTGTAACTGGTTTGGAGTCTGACATGGCTCCAGCAATTCTAACCATGTGGGTTCTGTCCTTGAGCCAGTTTGAAACCCATCTAGTGACATAGGGGTTTATATTTAAGCTGGTGAGCTTATCTATAATGCCCGAGTGGGGTATTGTATCGAAGGCTTTTGCGAGGTCCAGGTAGGCTGTGTGGACCACCTTCCCCTCGTCAATGGCCTTGGTGACTGTTTCAAAGAAATCAACCAGGTTTAAGAGGCAGGATCTGCCCTTAGCAAAGCCGAACTGGGTAGGATCCAGTGTCTGTAGGTCCCCAATATCTTTATTTATGAGGTCCATGATGATCCTTTCCATAGCTTTGCAGACCAAGCTAGTCAGGCTTATGGGGTGATAGTTTCCAAGATCCGTTGAGGCACCAGCTTTGTGGAGAGGGACCACTGTTGCTGTACACCACTCTTTGGGTACATATCCTGTAGTAAGGCTGAGATTGAACAGTAGTTTTATGTTTGGGTTTAGCTCTTCTTGGAGTTCATGTAGGACGCAACCTGGGACACCGTCTGGTCCCATTGATGCTGTGTTTTTTGCTTTGGAGAGGGCAGCTCTTACCTGAGCATCTGAGATGTCAGGGGGGCAGCACTCTGCTGGGATAGATATTTGCCCTTTTGGTGGGGAGGGAGAAGTTTGCGCTGAACCTGTCAGCTAGGATGTTGGCAATGTCTGTGGATTCGGTGTATTTTTTGTCATTTTGGACTAATTCTGAGCATATCTGGGAATTCCCACCCAGGTTCCTAACATAACTAAAGAAAGCTTTGTGATTATCCTTAGTGTCCTGTGCAATTTTTCTCTCGAAGCTGGCCTTAGACGATTTTATGAGTGCCCGTAGTTTTTTGCTAATACTGATCAGAGATGCCTTCCCTTTTTGGGATTTTGCTCTATCATGTAGTAGCTTCCTCCTTCTAATTGTATAGTTTGTTTATGGCTGGGGTCCACCAGACAGGACGTCTGCCTTTGGAGGATTGGGTCTTGGTTTTATTTGGGATTGCATGATCCATTCATTTTTGAAGGTGTTCATAGAATGCGTTTATAAAGGATTCTGCGGTCTGGGCCGTATTTTCCACAGGCCCGGGGGCTTTGAAGGATTCCACCTCAGTTTTGAGGAGTGTGAAATTTGCTTTAGAGAAGTTTTTCACTGTGGTTTTCAGGGCAGGGGGTGGAGTCGGGATGTGAATATCCAGTGAGATTAGTTTATGGTCTGATCTTACCAGTGAGGGATACACTTCTGGTCTGCAGCATAGAGTCCCCATGTTGGTGATGATCAGGTCCAGTATGTTTTCCCCTCTTGTGGGAGTGGTAACAAGTTGTTCCATAGCATTTGAGTTTATAAATTCTAGGAACCTTTGGGCTAGGGTGTTGGAGCTAGAGTAATGCTTCCAGTCTATGTTTGGGTAGTTGAAGTCGCCCAAAATAATGGTGTTTGGAGAGACCTTCATATTTTCCAGTGTTCTCAGGAAGGCCGAGTGGGGTTCCTGGGTTTGGGAGGGTGGTCTGTAGCAGGCTATAAA
Organism: Protopterus annectens; assembly: GCF_019279795.1. Lineage (NCBI taxonomy): Eukaryota > Metazoa > Chordata > Ceratodontiformes > Protopteridae > Protopterus > Protopterus annectens. The sequence continues at coordinate 252,750,664 of NC_056734.1, forward strand.
CTGGAAGGCAGTTTTACCCACTGTTAGTTGCACATGGATAGTCTCTGATGCTTCGTGCTGTGCCACCAACCTGGAGGTGTGGGTATCTTCGATGAATATTGATACTCCCCCTCCTTTTGTGGTTCGGTCCAAGTTTTGGGGCCGAAAAGCATGGTATGAGGTATAACCTGGTAGTGCTGGGGTGCTCTCGGGAGCCTTGAACCAGGTTTCTGTTACTGCACAGATATCGATGTTCTCCATGCTAAGGAGAGTTTCGAGTGCATGTATCTTGAGGTTTAGACTTCTGGCATTGAGTAGCATTACTCTTAGTTTCTTATCCCTTGTGATACCTATGGAGGTGGGTTTGTCTTTTGAGCCTTGCCTAAAAAAGGCACTATGGGGGTAGCAAGAGCCTTTGCCAATATCCGAAAGCCCAGGGGTGACAGGTGCAAGCCGTCCCTAGGGAAGCATCGTGGCTTGTCGAGCATGTCATCCCAGGCTGACAGGCATTGGATCCCCTTTGAATGACACCAATACTTAAGCCAATTGTTGAAATTGATCATCTTGTCTTCATATTGTGGCATCATTCTTGGTGAGGGTAAGATGCTACTCAAGGTCAGGGTCATACCGGCCTGGGCTACATGCTCAGAGAGCTCCTCTATGTCTCTTTTCATGCATGTGTGTAGTAGGCTAATGGCCCTGGAGCCTTTACACGCCTAGCCCATAAGATTACCCTGGCATTGTGCCACCTGACCTTAGTTCCCAGTGCCTCTGTCGAGCAGAGCCACTGGAGTGATCCCCGAGGAGAATTTTACTTTTCCCATCTACTCATCAAAATTTCTCTTGAAGACAGCCAGTGAGGTGCTCTGTTTGACATGTATGGAAAATCTATTCCATAGCAAGGGCAGTCCTTGGTTTGTGAACCTGCCCCTCCAGCATGTTCTGTTGACTGTGGTAATGAGGTAGAGGTCTCTGGAGTGTGTGGTGAGGAGGGATTGGGATTTCTTTAGATGTAGCATTTCTAACAGAGCTGGGTCAGACATGGCTTTGAAAGTTAAGCAGAGATCGCCTCTAAGTAGGTGATATGAGACAGATAATAGTTGGAGTTTTTTGAGTCTGTCCATATAGGACAAGTATTTAAGGCCTAGGATCCTCTTTGTGAGGTACTTTTGCGACATCTCCAGTTGTTGCAGGTGTCTAGTGAGGTACATCCCAAATAGAGCATTGTACTTGATGATTGGCCTAATGAGGGAAGAGTAGAAGGAGACAATGACCTCTTTCTTCCTGGATGCAAAAACCTTAGTAATGAGATGTGCCACATAGAAGGACTTTCTCTGACCACAGGCAATGTGGTGGTCAAAAGTGAGATTGCTGATCTCTTATAATGCCTTCTGTGTTCAGTGGACTACCATCGATGTGGTAATTCATGGGAACTGGGTTTTTCCCAAAGGGAATGACAGCACATTTTTTGGTATTGAGCTTAAGGCCATGGTTCTTACACCAGTCATTGGTCTCAGTGAGGCCTTTCTGTAGGATGTCAACATCACTTGGGGAGTTAATAATAGCTCCCAACTTGCAATGATCTGTGAACTTTGTCACCCAGAGTCCCTTCATGTTGGCCTGGACTTCAGAGACGTAGATACCAAACAGGAGAGGACCCAGGACCAAACCATGTGGGATTTCACTCATGACTGGTTGGCAGTCTAGCTTGGAGTCAGCTACTTTCACACTGTGGGTTCTATCTGTGAGTCAGTTTGCATCCAACCTAGTGATATATGGGTCGATGCATAGTTTAGTGAGTTTTTCTATGTTTACTGAGTGTGGAGTGGTATCAAAGGCCTTGGCCAGATCAAGGTAGGCTGTATGAACCACCTTGCCTTCATCCACAGCTTTGGTGACTGACTCAAAGAAGTTGACCAGGTTGAGCAGGCATGATGTACCCTTCACAAAACCAAACTGTTTGGGATCCAGAGTTTGGAGATTCCCTATATCCTTGTTTTTTAGATCCATGATGATGCGCTCCATAACTTGGCATATCAGACTCATCAGGCTAATTGGGCGGTAGTTCCCATGGTCTATAGTTGCTCCTCCTTTGTGGAGAGGGATGACTCTAGCAGTGTACCATTTGGTAGGGGCAGAGCCAGAGGTGAGGCTGTGGTTGAACAGCGCAGACAGGTGAGGTGCCAGTTCACTCTGTAGTTCATGTACAACACAGCCAGAGATATTGTCAGGTCCCGTAGAAGCTGTATTCTTGGCCTTGGACAGTGCTGTTCTAACCTGTGCAGCAGTCATACTGGCAATCTACTGCTATTGTGATTGGTCCTTTGCAGAGATGGGTAAAGTTGGCACTGAATCTGTCAGACAGTATATTGAAAATATCTGTTGGCTTGGTATAGGAGGTACCATTGTGCAGTAGCTCAGAGAAAATCTGAGTATTGCCGTGAAGATTCTTTACATAACTATAGAAGGCCTTGTGGTTATCTTTACTATCTGCTCCAATCCTGTTTTCATAGCAAGCTTTACAGGACTTGATGAGGGATCTTAACTATACATTTCAGCTGAGAAGGGAGTTTTTCCAGTCTTGGGACTTCACCTTATTCCACATCAGTTTCCTGCTTCTGTTGTAGAGTTTGTTTATGGCAGGGGACCACCAGATTGCCTTCCTTTTTTTGGAGGAGAGAGTCTTGGTTCTATTGGGTATAGTGAGATCAATGTATTTGTGTACGTGTTCGTACGGTGTATTGGTGTATGATTCGGTAGTCATGCAACTATTATAATAATAAAACAAACTATATACCAGCCTCTGGGCAGCCACGGTGGTGCAGCAGTTAGCATTGCCACCTCACAGCAAGAGGTTCTCCGGTTCGATTCTCGGCTGGGGTGCCTTCTTTGTGGAGTCTGCATGTCCTCCCTGTGGTCGCGTGGGTTTCCTCCGGGTGCTCTGGTTTCCTCCCACATCCCAAAGACATGCAGTAGGTGGATTGGGCACTCTAAATTGGCCCTAGGTGTGAGTGTGTGGATGTGTGTGTGTGTGTGTGTGTGTGTGTGTGTGTGTGTGTGTGTGTGTGTGTGTGTGTGTGTGTGTGTGTGTATGTGTGTGTGTCTTCTGTGGAAGGCTGGTCCTGGGCTGGCAACTCAACACCGTAAAACTCCACTGCCAATCATGAGCAGACAGATGATCCACTGTGGCAACCCTTAACTGGGAAAAAGCCGAAAGAAGAATAAGATATACCAGCCTGTAGGTGAAACAAAGTAAAAAAAAATCACATAAATCACTAGAAAATGAGGTACCACTAACAGCTCCATACAAAAGGACTTTAATCTTCACAGAAATCCACAAAAAAATGCTAAAAATCCAGTGTTGCTCAGGTTAAGCACTTCCGACCTTCAAAAAGGCCTTCATCAGAACTAGAGAAAACTGGTAATCTAAACCTGTTTTAAACCCTATCTAATTAAATAGTGGCCAATCAACAAGTGCACTTCATCAAAGGCAATGCAATGTGGTACCTCATTTTCTGATGGTCATGCAGCTATTCTCCATTTGCATGGGTGCCGTGAAGCTAGCTACCTCTGTTTTTAGGAGCCCAGTGTTAGCTTTGGAGAAGTTTTTCACGGTGGTTACTTTTGCAGGGGGTGCGGGGTGGGAGGGATGTGTATTTCTAAGTTTATTAGTTTGTGGTCGGATCTAAACAAGGAGGAGTTGACTATTGGTGTAGAGCAATGGTTGGCCATGTTAGTAATGACTAGCTCAGGGATGTTGCTACCTCTAGTGGGGGTAAGAAAGAGCTGGTCCAGGGCACTGGAATTAATGAATTCCAGGAAACGTTGGGCAAGTGTATTGGTATATGAGTAGTTTTCCCAGTTAACGGAGGGGTAGTTGATGTTGCCCAGTATGAAAGTGTTAGGTTGGCCCCTAATATTCTCCAGGGTGCTTAGAAATGTGCAGTGTGAATCTTGGGACATGGTTGGGCACTTATAGCAGGCTATGACCTGAATCGCTGCCTTACCCAATGTTAGCTGCACCTGAAGTATCTTTGACATATTATGTTGTGTGACCAATTTATTTTATAAATATTTATTTTATAAATAATTAATAAAACAAATGCATTCCTTGCTTGAAAAGAAGGAATGTGTAACACATCTAGCACGGCTGTCTCTGTCAGAATACAGCCAGGCAACTGCCTTTAGGGATCTCCATTAATTAAAACATTTCTTTTAATAGTGTACAGCTGCAGCAGCTGTGCTTTTCAGCTCTACCATTCTATGATGAAATGCTGCTGCAGCCTTTTGGTTTCAGCAATGTAGCTCTCAGGGATATATCTCGTGAGCTACATGCCAGAACCCTTGCGCATCCTTTATGAATATGGAAGCACCACCACCTTTGGAGCTTCGGTCCAAGTTCTGGGGCTGAAAGCTGTGGAATGAGTTATTGCAGGGGTGTTTTCTGCTGCTTTAAACCAGGTGTCTATTATAGCACAAATGTCGATGTTCTCCATTTTGAGGAGTGCTTCGAGTAAGTGCATTTTGAGATTTAGACTTCGGGCATTGAGCAGCATGACCCTCAGATTACATTTGTTTGCAGCTGTTATGGTGGTAATTTAGTCTTTGGAACACCGCCTAAAAAGGCACTATAGGGCTGGCAAGAGTCTTGGCCAGTATCCCGAAGCCCAGGGGTGACAGATGCATGCCATCTCTGGCAAAGCATCAAGGTCTGTCAATCATGTCATCCCAGGCAGACAGATACTGGATACCCTTAGAATGAACCAGAAACTTAGCCAATTGTTGAAATCAATAATTCTCTGCTTGTACTGTGGTATCATTCTGGGTGATGGTAGGATGCTGCTCAGGGCTAGGGTCATACCCGCCTGGGCTACATAATCCGAGAGCTCCTCCATGTCTCTTTTCATGTAGTCCAGGGAGGCATGTCTGAGGTCATTCACACCCACATGTACAATGACAGAGTCATATTTGTAACTGTTGTTGAGGAACCTGAGTGCATACATTATGTGGTGGATCCTGACACCTGACAGACAGCTGATTGTTACTTTCTCCTTATTCATCCTAGTGAGTGGGACATCAGTGTGCCTCACTATTGAGTCATCTATGAGTAGTGTGTTGGACATGCTGTTTTGCTTTAGGGGTTTTGGTTGAGTGGCACACTATTTAGGAGAGTTATGTGTCTCATGATTAGTGTTGTGCTGTGGTGGCTGAGTGTGTTTCTGCCTTGGAGGTCTCTGCTGTTTGGGTAGATTTTTATTGAGAGCCTCCATGAAGGTGGGTGTGTGGTTTATGTTTTTATGTGAAGGCAGTGCTGGTGTGTGTTCTGGAGTGCTATGTGTTCCATGTGGTGTGGTGCAAGTGCTGACCTTCTCCTCTTGACCAGCTATTCCGGTCTTGGCTGGAGAGTGTATGGCTTCCAATTTGGATATATAAGTGCATCTCTCACACGTCTGAGTTTTGGGAGGTAAGACAAGAGGGTTGTCAGTGTACATGAGGCAGTTGCTACATTGCCTCAGGATGCCCAAGTTCACCAGATTAATAGGAGAAAGCACAGGGAACTGGCAATTAGACATGCCTGAAGGAGTGGTCATTAATAATAAGCACTAAAGCTGTTTCCTTGTAGAATGTTTAATGCTGGTAGCACTTTGTGTGCTACAATAATTGCTACAAGAAGTCTCGTAAAGTACTAGCCTAATAAGCTAGTAAAAGTGCAGGAGAGGAGACAATTAGCAAATCTAAGGGAAAAATTAAAGAGCAGACTTTGGCACCACTCAGAAGCTTACAAACAGTCCTGGATACAGCAAATCTGTATCTGGACTAGACTAGTTACAGGAAAGGCGGGAAACAAGCTTAGAATTTTTTTTACAGAAAAGCAGCTAAAACAGCACTAAAAACAATTCACGTGCAGTACAAGCTAGTGCACTTGTGTGTAGCAATATTAAAGCAAATACAGTTTAAATAAATGCAATTTATTCAGACTTTATTCTAAACTGAATTCAGTTATTGTTTTATTCAACTCTGAACAGATAAAACATGCCAAAAAATATACTTATCAGCTGAGAAGCACACTCAGTCATAACAAAAGAAGATTCTAGCAAAGTTTATTTATTTATTTTTTTAGTAAAGTGGAAAGGGAGAAAGGAGTAACTGAAGATAATTGCTTAAGAACCTAAGTGGGTTGGCCTTCTCAAATGTTCTCACTGTATTAGGTAGAATTAGCTAATGACACTAGATTGGGAGGTATGTCCCAGATTAAATTTACAGTAGGGGTGGGCAGCTGCAAAGCTACAAAGTATACGAACAAGACACCAACAGAGAGGGGGGGTAAGAAACTACTACAGCTAGTAGCTACAGTAGTTTAGGAAGAAAACACTACAGAAATGTTTATCACAGCAGAAAAACAGCTACTAAATGAAAGTTTTAAACAGATAAAGGTGCAAGGAGACTCTAGAGAATGCCTTTAACTACAAACAAATCAGTTATATGATGCACTCCTTGACAGGATATCAGAACAAACAGATGTTTAACAAATGGAGAAAATTCCCAGTTAATACCTTACACACAGTGTTCTGTGTTTTCTGCCAGCATAGTTCTTGCTCTGTCCTATGGGGTGTGTGTGGGAAACAGATATGCTACCTTGCATACTGTAGAATTATATTTAGAAACTGATGTAATATTCTGGAAGTTAAGGCCTGTGACTCCTCTAATATATCCCCTGTGGGTCTCTGGAAAGTACCTGTGGCTTGTATACATAATGCTACACATACCTTTATTTCCACTAAAATGGGTCTTCATGATTTCCCTGGGGCCTCAAGTGAGGCAGCAGAGGTTGCATGTTTTCTCTAGAGTTTCCCTGTCCACCCAGTATAGCTCTACATTTTCTGTGTCCATGGTAAGTCAAACAGCTTGTAAACACCCGTCTTCTTCTTCCTGGCTAAAGTCTGGCAACAGCAGCAGCACCTATTGCACATACAGCTTTATAATTGGAGCAGCAACAACTACTAGCTTCTTTTTTCTATATAGCTGTGGCTGTAATCCAAAGAATTTGAGTACACTGCATGTACATGATTGCTTTATACATTCAGTTACAACTCTGCTATGTTGGATTGGTTAATTAACATATAATTCAGCTACTTGTGTTATCATTAGCATATTCTGCCATTTTCCCTTGTTTTGTGGCTCTAGACTGTGTAAAGCTGTTTAATCATTACAAGACAGCGCTCTATTGTGTGAGTAGTGTGCCACAATGTGTACACGATAGCTGCACTTTCTGTAGCTATTCATAAATCTAGCCCATTATGTTCTGAGCCAGTGTTACTCACTTACGATTGTAGAAAGAATTTATTATGAATAAAGATGCATTAGGTATCTCCCTGGAGCAGTACTGGTCCAGAATATTCAAGGTATGGAACATTCTTTGTATTATATTAGTTGAAAATTAAATAATGCAAAGTCATTCCACTCTTAAGAAAAGGTTTCTGTTACTTATGCAGGTCTTTTATTCATTAACAGATTAAATATTAGGGAGGACTTTCAGACAGGTAACTGATTATGTCCAATTACAATGGATGAGTAAATAGACAGATGGCTATTCAAAGTTGCGTTGCTGGGCACTGTCCTTCTAAGCCTACTAGTATACACTGACCCACGAACCTAGGCTAGCTAATTGGAACAAAAATGGATTGTCAAGACTCTGTAATCCAGTACTGTAATTCCAAATTGATGGTTTTGTGCTGAGAGAGGGCTAATTTTAATACCTTTTGCACAAGTATGCAGATTGTACCTTTCATTGTGGCTTGTGTCTAGAAAATTCCCACACCGAGGCAGAAAGGCAAGTGAATATATTAGCTAGTTAATGTGAAATGCATTTCTCATTCTATATTGTATAAAAATTGGAAGCCTGGAGTCATCATAATACAAAGTGGGTACTGCAACTAGAGTTTCAGAGTGGAGTAAAGAAGGGGGTTCATTGCAGACACATGACCTATGAAGCTCGGTAGGCCAAATGGGGCTTGTTGTAGATGTAGCCTGGAGCAAAACACAAGTGAAGATTTATTTTGTTGTTGATACAAGCTGAAGATAATGCCTAACAAGGCCTTCATCTGGAACTTGTTTGCTGGATGGGCTGTATGACACATTATTTTGACTAATATAACCAGGGTACTGTTTAGACATTTTTTATATTCTTTTGTTTTCTGGGGATCTGTACAATAAAACTGTGCTTTATATAAAAGTTCTGCACCCAGTGTCTTACACACACACACACACACACACACACACACACACACACACACACACACACACACACACACACACACACACACACACACTTAAAATATCTGTTTTTATGCACATATTAGATGGCAACTGTTTAACTGTTTTTTAACCATTTTTTAAACTTTAAATAGATGCAACATCTTTGCAAGCTACCAAAACAGCTGTCTTACTGCAGCTGTAACATTTTACTTTTCATTGTATATGATGGAACTCATTTTAGTGACATAGTGCTATTTTGCAGTAATCACATTACTGTGGAAAATAGTTTTGTAACTGGAGCAATGAAATGTGTGGTGGGTATCTGACAACAGTAATGAAGTCTTGCATTGCTATCCATAACAATGAAAAAGCAATATACAGACAGACAGATGCAGAACACACACAGAGACCTATACACACAGATAGGCACAAAACACGAAAAACAAAAAGGTACGTTTATTTACTCTCACGTATAGCAAGTACTTTCATGGTGGCATGAGTCGATTCTGTAAATGGTCTTGCTCTATGTTCTTATTTTTAACTGGAATTTATGTTACTAATTTGCAGATGCTTTTGAAGTTTATACAGTCAGATTTATGTGTGATTGTCATTTCTTTAAATACACATATATATATATATATATATATATATATATATATATATATATATATATATATATATATATATATATATATATTCACACACACATAAACCATAAACATACATATACATATATCCACACATACACACATATGTATGGACTTAATTACTTTACAACAAAGCCAAAGGCAAGAACATCAGCCAAAAAATGTTTATAACACAAATGTCGACAAGTAACTGTTAAAGCTATACTACACTTTTCACAGTAGTCTGTACTTTTACTCAATGAAGACACTGAGACAGTTCTGCTTTTACGACATCCATTTACTACACATGAGGTTTACATCTAGCTTAACCATGAAAGGTATATACATCAAAAATGTACTTCAGCTTACAGTTTTAGATCTGCAATAATAGAATAATCAGTCTCTGACACAAAAGAAAAAAAAGTGATCTTTATAGTGTCTTTTCTGCCTGCATCAGCAGTTTAGAGAATTTGCCAGAATAATAAGGCTTTCCTTTCAAGCTAGTCTGCTGACAGTTTGTTTTCCATATTTTAAACATTCTGTTCCTGAAGAATAACTCCTTTCATCCTTGGGCTATCTTGCGTATCATATTGACAAGACGAAGCTGCATACAATAGTTCGTCTTGACCTGCTTGTAGATAATAATTTTACAAAGCTGCATAGTTTATAAAAGATAAAATATTTTAATTCTGATTCTTATTAACAATGAATGCCAAGCTATATGTTTTTCCATGTTAGGTAAGTAAGTTCAAGCTGAGTGTTCTCTGCACACTGTGTGTGTGTGTGTGTGTGTGTGTGTGTGTGTGTGTGTGTGTGTGTGTGTGTGTGTGTGTGTGTCTGTGTGTGTGTTTTAGGGTTAGATTAATGGTTAGGTAGGGGATGTAGTGTGTGTATGTGTGTGTGTGTGTGTGTGTGTGTGTGTGTGTGTGTGTGTGTGTGTGTGTGTGTGTGTGTGTGTGTGTGTGTGTGTGTGTGTGTGTGTGTGTGTGTGTGTGTGTGTGTGTGTGTGTGTGTGTATGTGCACGTTTCTTAGGGTTAGGGTAGTTGTTTGGTAGGGGGATCTAGTATGTGTGTGTGTGGGGGGTGAGTGGTGGGTGGGGTGGGACTAAATTCATGTAATTTTGTTTGTTGATGCTTACATGAACATGCTATGTCTTTTAACCAAGTTTATTTTAATTTTTTTTTTCATTTTTGTAAATGATGTTTGGAACAGACAAATTTGTCATGGGACATCTTTAGTTGGTGGGTAGATGAGTAGATTGGGAGGATTGGGCTTGTAAGGGTTGATAGGCAGATCAAGCTGTATAAATGTAGTTAGGGTGAGGAAGGGTTAATTTCTGGAGGTATGGAGGGAGGAAGTGAAGTAAGTAAGGGGCAGGATTTAGGGTATTTTGAGTATTAGGAGTGATGATTTGGAATGAAGGTGAACGGTTGTATGCTGCCTGATGTATAAGAATAAGTGAGCGGGTGGAGGACACTGCTTTTTCAGGAAGGGTGAGCAATGGTACACTGCCCTGATGGATGGTCAGTTAATGTTTTGATGATATGCAAAGAAAATGAAGTTATGGATAATAAAGTCATGATGCATTTATTTTATATGTTGATTCGATAAAAGTCTTCAAAGGTCTTTTGTTTTTTTGCCTGTTTATTTAAAGTTGAACATGACAATATTTGTTACAAACAATGTAGAAGGGTCCGTTCTTGTACGTGCTTTTGTGAGCATTGTTATAGGTTCATAGGTTCATAGGTTCATACTAGGCTATCTGCCCTAGGGCATTTATAAGCCTAGCCAGAATGTGTTTGGCTTTCGCCACCCATTTTAAATTTATTTTGCTATGCCCTTTTTCGAGGTTAGTATACTATGCCTCTATCTAACAGTGACACAGAAGTGATATCCATCCACTCATCAAGATTCCTCTTGAAGAGAGTCAATGAGGGACTCTGCCTAACCTGGACTGGGATTTTATTCCAGAGTGAAGGGAGCCTCTGGGTTATGAATCTGTCCCTCCAGCATGTCCTATTTATTTCAGTGCTGAGGTTCAAGTCTCTCGAGCGCGTAGCTCGATGGGATTTGGATTTTCTGAAATGGGAGGTCATCTTTTTGTAAAAATTGTATGGTTTTAAAATTATTTTCTATGTGGATTACATTAATGGCTTAGCTTTAATATCTAATGACAGCTATGACATTTTTTTATCCTTTTATACTAAATTCAAATATTGATTTTCATATTTTTTTATTTACAATATCTCAGAAAAAGGCATTTAATTTTTAGATGCACATTTAGAATATGGCATGACTACACCTAAAATTATCTAAAACGCACGGAAAGTCCAATTCTATTAACAATATCTTACATTATGACACTTTCTGTGTGAAGTATATACAAATCCTGTACTTATAAAAGGACTTGCTCTGTCCAAAGCAAGGGATGGTGTTTTCTGTTCATTCATGCACTGAAAGGGATTTATTTCATATGTGACACCTGTGCCCTGGCCCAGCAATCAAGGAGCCTCAATCATCACCACTAACACCATAGAGGGTGTCTCATATATGAGGAAAGGATAACAAATACACACAGTAAAGAGCAATTTCCCTTAAGAGTACACAGAGATCACAATCAGTCCGGGGCTGGTCACTCCCTTGCTCTCCAGGTCCCCAATAAGACTCCCCACTGGCACAGCTATAGGGTCCAGATCTCAGCCTAGCTGGGCAAGATAAAATCTCCAGCACCCTCTCTGTCCAACCAGTGCTTTGTGTCCCTGCCCAAGTAGCTGACAGACACACACTTTGAGATAAGAGTTTATACAACCACACATGCACTTCTGGGGGAAGGCTAGCACAAGTTCTCCAGCTGTGCCCCTTTTACCCAGACTATATGGTAGTACCCTGCCATCACCTAGCTAATAATTATCAGCTACTCAAAAGCCCTTAAAAGGGTGTGCAATTATTACTGTGCAATATTATTATCCAATTGGTAGTATGACTAAACAGTCTCAAGGCTTATTAGAGTGACTTGGTACAGGATCCTTATATACGTGCAATGCACAGTAGAGCTTAACTTATTTCTACACAAACCAGCCACAGTTAAAAGGTTTTAAAATATTTAATAATGAATAATTAAAACCACAAGGCAATACTTTCTACTATACAGTGCTAGTCAAAAGTTCAGAGATCACACATAAATACTTAAAATAATTCAGTAGTAGAGTTCTGACATCACAGAAATGCACTTAGTCTAATCTTTCTAGCTTCTAGCTATCTCTAAAAGAAAATACAAGTCTAAGATAACTTACATAAGACAACAGGCAGATTGCTGATTAGTTGGGTGGTCAAGACAAAAATGCGTAATGCCTTCTGATTCTCTCTGTTTAAATTGAAACTGCAGTTCTGATAAACATTACATCATTTCTTTTACACTTTCCTGGTGTTCCCAGGCTACACGTTAACTGCATTTACATTCTTAACATCTCTGTTTTGTTATCTTGCAGCTGGTCAGGAACAGAGCAATAAAATGCATTTGCATGTTTAAATCTAGCAATTTATCTCTTGGTTAAAACAACAGAAATAATTTCTTCATCTAGACTTTTTGGCACCACTATCTACTTCAAAGGGTCACCTCATGCTTTACTTTGGTCAGTAGAGTGCACTGTTGTCACATTTATTTCCAGTTCCACATGTAACAGTATTTCTTTACATTTAAGACAACAAGCCTGTAGTATACATTTATTTTCTTTCAATTAGGAAAACAACTCTGTAGTTCAACATTCATATTTACAAATGACAGAATTTAATTCTATCTGGCTAGGCTGGCAGCCTTCACATCATACAATAATTTTATGTTGTGTTTATACCTGTGTTCTGCAAACCTGTGAGTACAACTTCTGAACTCAGTTAAAAAAAGAAAGGTTCACTGATAATTTAGTAAGCTTTAGAAAGGGTCTTCAACCCATGTTGCAGCCTTACTAGAGAGAAGTTAATTCAGATATCGCAACATGAATAGACTGCATGAGATAGGAGCTGCTATTAATGTGCACCTACATGCCCTCAACAAGATGGCCAACCAACGTGGTACCTTGTTAAGATACCACAACATAATATACAAATGAAGAATCTTGAGTTTTTTAGATGATACATACCTGGTGGCATTTAAGAGATTTGCATCAAAGGAGAAGTAGAATACACATTTCAAAAATGCTTATTGAATCTTAAAATTATATAATAAATGACATAATCATATAAATAATCAATACTCAAACATATGCAAGGCACAAATCACATCAAAGGATGCATTTTTAGCACAGATGTTACACTTGTGTTACCTCTCAGCCTTGGAGGTGCCAGAATGCTGTCCTTAAACTTGTCTGAGGACACAATGAATGTCTAAATGGACTCAGAGAGTGATAACGCACACTTAGCAAAAGCTGAAAAATGTGATATTTTCTAGGGGCTAGAGCTTCTCATTAGTATCGGCAGTGAGCTTTTTACAAAATTATATTTTATAATGACAGAAGGATGAGGTCACATATGGGTGATTCAACAGATTCTAAAATTGTGGCTATTTGGAAAGTAAATAATGTAAGAAATATAGAAATCATAGATGAAGAAAAATTTTAGGGGCTACTGTCAAGTAATTTAAGAAACTGAAATCCCCAAGGTGATTCCACTACATACAAATAGCTAGTCATTACAGTAGTACACTATAGCTGAAAATGTAATTTTCAAGTTATACTTACATGTAACAATAAACATCACCTAGATATTTGTGTTTAGCAACATTGGAAACAAAATGTGTTTCCATACGAACTGAATTATTTTAAGAGTTTTAGGAAGGGTCACTTAGCAAAGTACAATAAGTAGACATTAATGATATTGTGCTTGCAAAAGCTGTTGATGCTTGCCTACCAACTGCAGAACAAGTTGTATGTGAAAGAATGTCATTTGTACATAAGTTACTGTTACCTGGTAAATCTGTGGAGTCTTTGTTTTGACACTGTTGTGTTACTAAGTTGGTTAAATGCACCATTTTAGTAGATGGAAAAGAACTGCAAGGATTGTTGGACTCAGGGAACATGATTACATTAGGTAAATAAAATATGTTCTTAAGTATAAAATATCTGCTTACATAGAAAATTGAAGGAATATGTGTATGTGGAGGAGGGGGGCAAAACAGAGCTTCCCATAAAAGAAGTAGAAACGAAAACTTCTAGTCAGAAGCAACTTAATTTGGTGAATTAAATTTTCTATAAAATGGTTAGGTGTTTTTTTACAAACAACACAAGCAGTGCAGGGTTTGAGTCAGGGATAATTATTAGGGCTAAAATTAAAATAGAAGGCAGCAGTTTAGTTAGTACTCTATGAACCTATGAACCTATAAGAGGAAAAAGAAGAGGAGGATATACCTGTGTCTGAATCCATGGGGCAAAAATCCATAGTCTGCACTTTATGATATTTTTGGAGCCATTCTGGGATCGGTAAGACCAAGACTAGATTTTAGACAGATTTTATTGACCTGGTAATGTAAAAAAAATTGAGGATTTTGTGCTGAATGTCGCGAATGTCAGAGGACAGCATCCAACCCGAGGTTTAAGGCTTTCGATACCCTGAAGTTTTGAAATTCACCCCTATCCAAGATGCACACATTATAATGTTGAAGGGTTATCACTGGCCTTCAACCCATCATGGAATGCAGAAACTAATAGTTTATTTTTTGGGAGTCATGTAATACAGTGAAAGATACATGACCTTTTGTGGTCTTCAGACAATTCTGAGAAAAGGGTCTTTAAATAGCTATTATAGAAAAGAGAAGGCAGCATGCATGGCCTTTTAGGAAAACTGAAGATGTGTTTGAGATGTGCTGTCCTGAGAGACAGGAAGCTACTTTGCTATATAAAAAGGTCAGTTGAATGTCTGACACCTCTAATTACTGAACTGCTTTGGAAATCAGTGGAGAGGGTAGTGAGCTACTGAACTGAATTCTGAAAACTTTGTTTGCACTGAATGGATTGCTGTGAACCTGCACATGTGAAAAAGCATTTGTATGACACTATTCTAATGCTATTCCACAAGTTGCACAAAAGTACTATTTTTTGTTCTCGTATATGATACAGCTGGAAAGCTGCCTCCTGTCTCTGTTGCTGTGACTACAAGTCTAGTCAAATATATGTGCATATATATTTCTATACATTTGTGCACTTTAAAATACTTTCTTCTATGTATCCTTCTGCTTGGTAGTGTATGTTATACTATTTTGCAGACTGACTCATTTACATATACTACTGCAGACAGAAGTCTTCTTTCACTATATGCAGTTGCTGTTGTTCTTGTCTTAGATTAAGGGTGAAAAAGGTCTCTGGACAGGACAACTTAACAGAGAAGAAAAAGAAAGAAAGAAAGAAAGAAAGAAAGAAAGAAAGAAAGAAAGAAAGAAAGAAAGCCCTTACATTATTCATATGCGCACAATTTTAATTTCATAGTTTCATAAGTAAGTCCTAGGTAATCAGTCTTCTGACCATTATAAATCAAGCCCCCCCCCAAAAAAAAAATTCAAATATTTCCTCCAGCTTCAAAGAGGGCAGGACAAAATAGACCAGGTGAGAATTTAAAGCTGCCTATAGAATTATCTAGGCCAAGTTTGCAAGTGGCAAGGGTGTCACACTGTTTGATGTATTGTACAAGTTTTTTTATTTTTTTCCAGAGGTGAGGGACATAATGCAACCAAACTCTATCTTGCCAAAGAGTCTTATTTATCTATTGATGAAGGTTTAGTTCATTTCAGCAGATGTTTGGGGTACTGTTTGTTCTGTGACAGAATAGGAGGTCAAAGATTGTTGGATCTTTTATTGCTGGAAAGGCTAGACACAGATCTCCAGGGATGAGTCCATAAGGGATGGACTGAAGAGAAAGGGCTGCCCATCTGTCCTGATAACAAAGATTGTTGAGGTCATTGATCTTTTTAGGTCTGAATCTCTGAGGTCTCTCAAGCTGAGTGATATGCTTGGACAAACGCATGCTGAATAGTGCATTATATTCAGTAATGAACCTGATGAGATATAAGAAATAGGAACTGACTTTTTAGATAAATTGGAGATGCCTTTGGACATTAGATGAGACAGATAGAAGGATTTCCAAATGACTGTGGAGACATAATGGACAAATGATAGGGAATTATTAATAAGTGTGCCTAGATCTCTCAGGGCAGTATAGGAGCAGAGGGGCGTCTCATGTATATGTGGGTGTTTTGCTTACCAGAAATGAACTATTCTACATTTTATCACATTTATTTTGCAGTTATGACTCTTTACACCAATTATTAATATGATCTAACCCAAGTTGGACCAACTGAGCATCAGTAGAAAATCAAATAACATAACCCAACTTACAGTCATCTACAAAGCAAACACAGATAACCATAAGTGAGGAGAGTTTGCCTGAGGGTTTAAGATTCAGAGACCAAATAGAAGAGAGCCCAGCAATGAGCTCTTTGTTAACCTTTGGAAACTTTTCTGCTCTCAGACGTCACAATTACAACTCTAAACATGTTTGTTCTGTCAGGCAAACAGATACCCACTGTAGAACATAAGGGTGTATATTCAGATCTACAGGTTGTCAATAATTTCTGCAAGGAGAATAGTGTCAGAAAGGCTTGGTCAGGTCCATATATACAGTACATGTTGCATAGCTGCTGTCCTCTGCTTTATTTACATTTTCAAAGAAATTAATGACATTAACAAAGCAGCACTTCCTTTGACAAAGCCAAATTTGTGAGGTTTCAGGGTAAAGAAATTTTCAGTGTCTAGATTAATGAGGTTTGAGATAATAGCTTCACATATCAGACAGTTTATTGATGGGTAGTTGAAGTTCTCCAGTAGAAATGTACTGGGTTTAATAAGAATTTCAGCTATGTTAAGATAATTATTGTGCTCAGAAGTGGACACAGATGGTGCTATTTAACTGGCTATAGTGTTGCAATTTGTCTTGTTTATGGTGATTTGGACTTCTAGAAGTCCAAATATGGTGTCTCAAGTAATCTGTCATGAGGTAATGAAATCCTTGGCAAATGCTGATACTCCCACCCGATTGTCCATCCTTATTTAAGAATCTTCCACATGTAAGAGTTGCACAGATTAAATATATGTTAATAGCATTATGTGAGGATATAGAAACTCTGGGAATAGTACTTCAGTCTCCCGTACAGTTATGCTACTCTTTATATCCATAGGTAGGAGAGAAGCACAGCATTTAATCATGTCTGTGATGGAGTGTACAATATATGACTACATTACGAAGTGAAGATGGTTTAAATATTAAATATGTGTTATGCAGAAATGCATAACAAATTTACCATAATTTAATTCGTCAGAAGAAAAAAGTGTTGCTACTCTTAGGATTGTTTACTTTTCCCAAGTACTCATTTCTTTGTAATGCATATCCATAACTAGTCCATATAAGGAAAATCATTGAAAAGATGTTATTCCGGCAATACAAACTCTGCAGAAGTCCTTGGCATACTATATTGTGCTTCATTATGTTGTAAAATGATTATATACAGAGGGCTAAAGACCTCTACAACTGCAGGGTTGCCTCTAGTTCAGGTATAACCTGTTACTAGCACTGTTCATTTTACTTTATTTTTCTACCACAGCACTGCCTTAAACAAGTTCCCTTTTGTCCTCATTTATCGTAACTGCTTCTACATCTGTGGGCTGTTCTCCTGAGAATGTTCTGATTAATTCCATGGAGTTGTACTGGATTTCAAATCTTCAGACTGCAAAAGCATGTTTTGGTTTCTGTGAAAGCAAGTAATTTTTTAACTCATATGTAGTAACCAAAAGTCATTGCTGATACACACTGTTGCTGTTGTTAAAAAAATGACAATTATGTAATACTGATGTGTATTTTGAAAAGAAAATAGGAAAGGGATTTTCCATTCTGAGAAAATGGTGATTATTTTACTGAAAAGAAATTCATAATGCAAATGACACACTTGATTTGCTGAGTGAAGTACCCTGTCTAAAACCAGGGGGAAAAGTTGCAGTCCATGTCAGAACGAAATGCACTTCAGAGAACAGGACGGCAGTATTTTAAATTTGTATTTAATGGGCAGCTGATCACCAGTTCTGCTTGTTAAAAAGATAAGGAGACTCAATGAAATTTAAATCAGCAGACACAATACTCCTGGACAATGTATTAAGCTTATCAGTGCTTTGTTTAGTTGTAAGTTTTCCTACATGATCATAAATGTCACACTATTTGTGTGTGTGTGTGTGTGTGTGTGTGTGTGTGTGTGTGTGTGTGTGTGTGTGTGTGTGTGTGTGTGTGTGTGTGTGTGTGCGCGCGCGCGCACACGCGTGTTAATCTACAATGGAAAGCACAGTTCTGTAACAGGAACTGTCTGTCCTGGGAAGAAGCTTCTGTTAAGTTATGTTAAAAAGGACCTTACAAGGCAGTGTCACAGCTGCAGGGGAAGTGTCAAGTGGTCCGGAATTACATTAACAGCTTGCATAATAAAGACATTGAATGCTAAGCCTGTCAATCTTTGTTCTCTGACTTTCTCCACAGACTATTCTCCTGGTAAATAGAGGCAGAATGCACAAAGCATCTAGTGGGATTTGTGTTCACTTTTAGTCTCAAGAGGAAACTAAGCCTTTAAGGAGCACCTTTCCCAGTTCTTTTGACTGTAATGCATAAATTGCTGCTTACATTGATTCAGAAACTGCATTTCATTAATGTCTACTGAAGCTACAGTTTGCATGTTAAGCTGATAAAGTGGAAGGTTTAGCCATTTCTCTGTTCCATGCACTGTCTTGACTGCACTGTGCGCTAAGAAGCAGAGCAATTCTGATGGCATTGTAAGGAAAATACATCAGCATTACCAGGGAATACCACCAAACCACAAACAAATAACATCACAAAGCATTTTGCAAAAGGTGGATATGTGTTTTTTTCTATCTGTCCAAAATGGAAAGTAGAATAGTTTAATGCACCAGATGAGATTAATATAGCAAATGTTAGTTATGACACTAAGTATAACTTGTCATGTCGTGTCACATGCTATTTAATACAGTCTCATACCAAACCTTGAATATACAATAGTTGTAACTACCTTCTTTCAGTGATTTCTGCCAAAAACAATACTACAAAATTGTCTACAGCTAAGTTCTACTTTCGCACCTGCTCCTACTGTCTACCATTAGACTTCAGTTTTTCTGAACAGACTTTATTCCACATGATGTATATAACAAATTCATACCATTACTAGGAGGCTTCAGTATTTAAATGTGTTAATGACTGTAGTAAGATGTCAACAGTAAGCTAAATTACCAAACATATATGTATTGACGTATTTATCAAACCAAACTATATAAGAGACAGCAATGTTTTGCACAACGTGGTCATCACTAACAATACCAGCATTTTAAGGAACACCCAGTTTCTTCCACATGACAGCACTATACATTTTCTTCTCACATTCTTCTGGCTTGGTAAGAAAAGAGATCCCCTATGATGACTGCTCCAGTACAAACATGGCATGTGGAAAATGTGTACACACTAACATTTCAACTTGCTACATAATGCTGCACCCACCTTATTCACTGTAAGAATTCAACACATAAAGCAATTACACTTCTCTCTAAAATGTTGTCAGAACTCAATGGTAAATACTTTCTATTAATAATTAGAAGGAGAGGGGGCAAGGAAACAAGGAAACTAAGAATGACTGAAACCTTTTTTCTCTTGTATAGATAAACGTACTCCAAAGGCTCCCAATGAGATGCACTGACCTGAATTCTAGAATATAAGTTAGATATACAGACTTATATTTGTGCTATGGCACGTAATATTGTATGGTATGTTATGTTTGATTTTGTGCTTGCTTAATGGCTCAGGTTATGTCTGAAAAGCATCCTTATACCAGTCCTTCTACCAAGTTAAAAATGTTAAATAAGTACCTGAATAAATAAAGAAATATAGCCTTACTTTACAGGGTAGGCAGCACAAACTGTTTTGTTATGCCAAACATGCATGAAAGAGGTTTTAAAATTTAACGGGGAGAACCCAAGCTTCCAGTTTGGCTTTCCCCATCCTTTTCAGATAAGGTCAGAAATTGCCGTACTGCTCAGCACTTCAGCTCTTACTTTTCTAGTCTTTTCATACTAGAGTCCTTTCAATCAATTTTAACACTGCCTTTGGCCATTTATAACCACTTATTCCTCAATCACACTTCAGAAAGGTCTCTGTGTGTCATACTAACAAGCTTCTCAATGACATATCCAAGCAAGGGAGTCCTGGCACTGATGGTGTGTCACCTGTGTTGTTGAAAATGTAGACAGGCTTTTAATGGTGGTCACTCATCCATGTAATTAGTATCAGTATATGTCAGAGCTCCCTCTCAGTTGTCTGGAATGGACATCTTGTTGCTCAGAAACTTCTTCCTAAACTTATTTTCTAACCTCTATCTCATTATACCCCTGGTGTATAAAATGTTGGACAAATCACTCTACAACAGTTATAACATTTTTTCCAGCATGTATGTTTGACTTATATCCCAACATCACCATTGTTCACTCTTGGGTACAGCACAGTTGCAATCATTTTGATGCTCACTGATGGTATTTTGAATGTGATATACAATGGACTCTTAAAATGGTGGTTTCTTGAATGATTTGAAAAAAAAAAGACTGAGATAGTAGGCCAGGCATATTGTCTTACTTCACTGTTCTGCTTATGTTCCTACCATATATTTCTTTGCAAGGCATAGCAAGGACAGAACATTCCAAGTACTCATCTATCAGGCTAACTGTGTTTACTGTGGACGAACATCAAGGTCTGTTCTTATCTCAGCACTTTTTTATAGTCTGGCAGCTTGGTAAGTTACAAATCAGACTCATTTCACCAGAGTTTCCTCAAACTCCTTCAGGGTAATCTGGACCATTTGTTGAACTGCCAAGCTGAAAGGCTGCTGCTAAATCCCAGTGCAATGAAAACTCTGCTTTTTTGGTATGCACATAGAATAATTCAAATGGTCAACAGACAAGACTGTAACTAATACACTGGGTGGGTACGGGTGAAGCTCAAATCTCATATGTTCTCTTCACTGCATCACTGAGGAGTACATTTAAGCACATCCCTGTCATTAAGGTTACACAGATTATCTGAGGACAAAGTCAACAAACAGTCGACTGCTGCTGGAAATGTTGTATGCTCTTAACACTTTCAGCAGCACAAAGTGCTATGGGCAAGGGATTCTAATGTCATACACTGAATGCCTCCCTTTTTCTTACTCCTAGCCTCAGACAATAGTTTCTCAACCTACAGATGCCTTGAAACTAAATGTGTAGATACATGCTTTTGTCTCTAAAGTAGGATCATCTGTGTGATTCCCTTGGTACAACATTTTTTGCATTTAAAGAGCAGTCAGATGAGATTCTTTCTAGTCTTCATTTCTAAAATGGAAATACTTTAATTACTACCAAGCGTTACCATACAAACTTACTCCAAAGAGTATATAGTACTCACTCTGGACTAAATCAGATGTTGCAATAATGCTAAATGTGCTATCTTAAAAAATAAATAAATAAAAACAAACAAAAAAACACACACTTACCAGTTATTTTCAGTTCTAAGCCCCAATACCTGGAATGATATTTACTTCCCAGAAAGTTTGTTGATCTCATGCTCTTTCAATTTCTGTTTTTCATCTTATAGCCAGAGCATGGTTATCCTTTTGAAATTACAGGTTTCATTTAAAGGTCATTGTTCAGTATGGAAATTCATAGTTTCTGGTGTTCCATGGGAAATTACATTTGTTCCACTGCTGTTAACACCTTTTCTTGAATCATAACATCCTCTGATTGCATAAGCACATTTGTTGATCAATAGACATTATGAGTTTTCAGTTCTCAGCCAAAAGACCTGGATAAACTAAGATTAATGTAGAAAAAAACATCAGTAATACACTTTGGGTGAAATGTTCCTACTGCTCATTCTACTAATGATTTCGGACTAAAAGATTTGGGTGCAACTGTTGCAATGAATTTCAGTTTTAGCACAAATAAGGCAATGCCAGGCACATGCTGTGTGTGACACCCGTGACCTGGCCCAGCAATCAAGGAGCCTCAATCCTCACCACTAACACCAGTGAGGGGCATCTCATATACGAGGAAAGGATAACAAATACACACAGTAAAGTGCAATTTCCCTTAATAGCACACAGAGATCACAGTCAATCAGGGGCTGGTCACTCCCTTGCTCTCCAGGTCCCTAATAAGACTCCCCACTGGCACAGCTACAGGGTCCAGATCTCAGCCAAGTGGGCAAGCTAAAACCACCAGCACCCTCTCTGTCCAACCAGTGCTTCGTATCCCTATCCAAGTAGCACAGACACACACACACACACACACACACACACACACACACACACACACACACACACACACACACAGACACACATACACACACAAACACAGACACACATGCACACACACATGCACACACACACACACACACACACACACACACACACACACACACACACACACACACACACACACACACACACACACACACACACACACACTTTGAGAAGAGTTTATACAACCACACAGACACTCCTGGGGAAGGCTGGCACAGGTTCTCCAGCTGTGCCCCTTTTTCTCAGACTATACAGTAGGGCCAGCTGCCACCACCCACTAATATTCATCAGCTTCTCAAAGGCCCTTAAAAGGGTGTCCAATTATTACTGTGCAATATTATTATTATCCAGTTGGTAGTATAGCCCAGGGCTAAAGCTATTGAAGTGGCTTTGTACAATTTATCAAAGGCATGCAAGTACTCTAAAGAGCTTCAATTATCTCTACAAAAACAGCCACAGTTGAAAGGGTTTAAAAATATTTAATAACAAATAGTCAAAACACAAGACAATACTTTTTACTAAACAGTGCTAGTCAAGAGTTCAGAGATCACACAGAACTACTTAAAATAATTGAATAGTACAGTTCTGACATCGCAGAAAAACACAGTCTAATCTTTCTAGTTTCTAGCTATTTCTAAGAGAAAACACAAGTCTAAGATAAACTTACATATAGAGCAAGACAGTGCTGGTGAGTTGGATGGTCAAGACAAAAATGCTTAATGCTCTCTGATTCCCTCTGTTTTTAAAATCACATTCCTGGTTCACATTACATCATTCTTCACACTTCCCTGGGTTCCCAGGCTAACAGAAACTACATTGACATTCTTCACTTCAGGGCAGGAACCAGAGCAGTAGAGGACATTTATGCATGCAAATCCTGGCCATTAACTCTGGCCTTAAAACAATAGGCAGGATGCCCCACTCTGGACTCACTGGCTCCGAGATTTAACATCAAAGGGTTACAACATGCTTTACTTGGTCAGTAGAGTGCACTGTTGTTACATTTTGTCCAGTTCCACATGTAACACTATTTTTACCATTTAAGACAACAAGCTTGTGGTTTACATTAATATTTACAGATGACAGTATTATCTCCAAAATTCTATCTGGCTAGGCTGGCAGCCTTTACCTATCTGCACCCAATTTTCACATACCCCCCCCCCCCGGAGAACTCAAGCTAGTTTTTCAAGTGACCCTTGTGAAACGCAGCTTGAAAGAGTTAGGTCTATCTGAGTGTACCTTACCCCATTCCCTGTCTTGAGAGCCCATCTGCATGGGCATTGCTAATCCCAATGTGGTGCAGCATGGACATATCATATGCTTGCAAACCCAGGATCCATCTGCTGGCTCTGTTTAACCATGTTAGGGGGTTGTGATCTGTCATAACATGAATTTCCTTTCATACAGATAAGGCTGAAGTTTCTGCAGTGCCTACACTATGGCTAGACTTTTCTTTTCTACAGCTGCATAGCATTCCTCCCTGGGTTGGAGCCTATGATGGAGATAAACCACTGGGTGCTCTTCCCCTTTGAAGAAATCTGGCTAAGTTCAACCCTCACCCCATGGTTTGAAGCATCCACCTGTACAACAAATTATTTGCTGTAATCTGGACTGGCTAACACAGGGGTCTTTCCAAAGCTTCTTTAAGCTTCTGAAATACCTGCACACATGCTGGGTTACACACTAACTTATATGGCCTGTTCTTCCTTGTCAGGTCTGTGAGGGGAGCAGCTATGGTACTATAACTGGGGATGAACTTTCTGTAGTACCCTGCTGTCCCTAAAAATGCCCTCACCTGCTTTTTGGTAACAGGAGCAGGTCAATCCTGAATGGCATCCACTTTGGCTGATTCTGGCCTTATCTTACCACTCCCTACTCTATGTCCTAGGTAGGAGACCTCTGCCATACCCACCTGACATTTGCTCAGCTTAATGGTCAACCCTGCCCTCTGTAGTCTGCCCAGTGCCTCCCTGACATGCTGAAGGTGCTCTGGCCAGGAATGGCTTTAGATGGCAATATCATCTAGGTAAGCAAGGGCAAACCCTCCTGCTCCTGCTAGGATATGATCTACCAGCCTCTGGAAAGTCATTGGGGCATTCATCATCCTAAAAGGCATCTTTGTGAACTCATACAAGCCAAAAGGAGTCACAAAGGCTGACTTGCCTCTAGCACTGGAAGTCAAGGGCACCTGTCAGTAACCTTTGGTAAGATCAATGGTTGTAAGATACTTAGCCCCACCCAGCTATTCTAGGGCCTCATCTGTCCGAGGCATGGGGTAAAAATCTGGCTCTGTGTAACTATTTAATTTCCTGTAGTCAACACACAACCTGGTGCTGCCATCCTTCTTTGGCACCAGCACCACTGGGAAGACCAAGGGACTGTTGGACTTTTGAATCACCCCTAATTTCAACATCTCCTGTACCTCCTCCCTAAGGGTCTGTTTGATGCCCTCAGGCACTCTATAAGGGGCACGCCTAATAGGCTTATGGGGTCCTGTATCCACCTGGTTCTGCCCCAGGTGGGTGCACCCTGGTTTCCCAGTGAACATGTACCCAAATTTCTGCAACACTGCTCAGATTTCTTGAACCTGGGTAGGAGATAGCTGCTGGGACATTGCTACCCCTTCCACTGAGGTGTCAGCTCGAGCCTCACTGAGGAGATTAGTCCCCAGATCTCCATCAGACTCCTCCTGCAATCCACTGCAAATGCTCAGCACAAGGGCCTCCCTATCATGGTAAGGTTTCATCATGTTAACATGGTACAATTTGTGCCCCTGCCTTCTGCCTAGCAGTTTCACCATGTAATTAACATCACTTATCTTTCTTAACACCTTGTAGGGTCACTCCCAAACTGCTTGCAGCTTATTGCATCTGACATGAATGAGAACCATTACCTGCTGCCCCACAGCATACTCTCTAGCTCAAGCATTCCTGTCATACCACACCTTGGCTTCTGCCAGATTCTCCTGGGCCAAGCCCATGACTTCCCCAAGCCTTATCCTGAGGTTCAGGATGTATGCCACAACAGACTCCTTGTGAGACTTGCACTCACCTTCCCACTCATCTCAAATTAAATCTAGAGGTCCCCTCACCCTATGCCCATACAGCAACTCAAAGAGTAAAAAACCTATGGATTCCTGGGGATCCTCTCTGTAAGCAAACAACAGATAGGGCAAATGTGTTTCCCACTCCCTCTTAAACTGATCTACAAATGCCCGTAGCATGGACTTGATTGTAGAGTTTAACCTCATTAACAAGACCATTAATCTGGGGATGGTAGGGGGTAGTCTTCATGTGCTTCTCCCCACAGGATTTCCACAGACAAGCCAGCAGGTCTGACATGAAATTGGCACCTCTGTCAGTCAGTATTTCTTTTGGGAAACCTACCTTGCTGAAAATCTCTAACAACGCATTTATCAGCTTATCTGCCTCAATGGAGGACAAAGCCACTGCTTCAGGGTATTGTTTTTGTGTAGCATAATCCACTACCACTAGGATATACTTTTTCCCTGTGGAACTTGGGGAACTCAGAGGACCCACAATATCCATAGCTACCCTCTGAAATGGCTCATCAATTAGAGGCAAAGGCATCAAAGGAGCTCTCACCTTGTCTCCTGCCTTGCCTACCTTTTGACACTGCTCACAGGTCCTGCAGTATCCTTTTACATCTCTGGAAATCCCAGGCCAATAGAAGTTCTGCATAATATGCCTCTTTGAATGTTTTATGCCCATATGAACTGTAAAGAGAATATCATAGGCTATGTCTAGAAGTGCCAGATGGTAGGCTCTAGGCACTACCAACTGCTGCACTCTCTCACCTTCTAGCCCTCCATCAGGGGTCCATTCTCTGTCCAGTAACCCTTTGTCCCAGTATACAGATTCCCCCTTTCCTTGAGAATCAGGTGCCTCCCTAGCTAACTCCTCAGTCCTTGCAATGTAGGGTCTGAGAGCTGAGTCGTTCTAAACTCTCTCCTTGTAACCCTTCCCAGCACCCATTCCACAGGAAGTCTGGCATCCTCTGACAGTGGTGCCTCACTGTCAGCCTGGGTACTACTACTCACCTCTACCTTTGCAGCCACCCTATCCAAGGGACCATCAGTACCCCCAATCAGCTGTGGCTCACCTTCAGTCTCACTGCTACAGGGTAGCTCCTTCCCTGAAGTAACCACCTCACCAGTCCTGGCTGCAAGTATGAAGTCTGTCTGGGTCTCCCACAGGCTACCAGACCCACATGCTTGTCTCCTAGTCTGACTGCATGTAACTGCACAAACACATGGTACTGCATCATCCAAATCCTTCCCTATCAGGACATTTACAGGATGGTAGTCTGGTACCCTTGTTGTCTCAGGACAACCTACTATTGGCATTTTGTCTTTCCCACTTACTGGCTCCCTCACCTTTGGTTCCCCACCTTGCCTCTGTGGACACCAGTATGCTACATGGCTCCACTGGTTGCATTCAAAACATTTAACCCCAGCTCCTGGACATGTACATGGACTAGTGCCTTCCCCTCCTACTGGCAGATTCTGTTGGGGCAGTTTGTGCTGCCCACCATGGGTTCCTTTGGACCCATGAGCAGTACTGGGGGTCCCTTTCCTGTGCAGAGCTGCCGTGCTTGCCAGGTATAGATCTCCCTTCTTCCCCAACTCATCTGAAGTAGCAGATTGTCTATCAGCTAACCAGATCCTCATGTCCTCAGGCAAAGTGCTAAGGGCTTGTTCCCTCACCAAAAGGTCTGCCAGCCATTCAAAAGTGGTGACCTGACATCCACTCACCCATCTATGTATATAAGTGCCCAGTTCAACAACATATTCACACACACTTTCATCTGCCTTGTGTTTATGCTCACAAAACTTTTTCCTATACGTTTCAGGTGTTAGTTTAAAGAATTCTAATAAGTGATTTTTAACAGCAGTATAATAAAAATATGCAATGTCAGACATAGCTTTACCATGGAGTAAGGGGGTCAGGAACTGTACTCAGAGCCTTTGGTCAACACCATACTGTTTGCATACCCTCTCAAACATATGAATGAAACTGTCAAAATTATCCCCCTCTTTAAACTGCGGAAAAAATCTACTGATCTTTTGTGCTTCTGGGGTCCAGTTACTCCCTTCCCCATTACCTCCATGACTTTGGCAAAGAGTCAGCATCTCTTTCTCATGCTGCATCTGCCTCTCCTTTTCCTCAGCTTCCAGAAGTAGCAGTTTCTCATTCTCCTCAGCCTGCAAACTTTGCAGTTTCTCCTTGTCCTCACTCTCTAGACGCCTTACTCTCTCAACTGCTTCTAGTTCCAAATACGTGGCCTCCAACTCAAGTCTCTTTAGCTCCAGATAGGTTTTTAAGTCCTCTGCAGAAAGGTTGAGCTGTCCATTCTCCGAGGGTATTATATCTCCACTGCCAGTCTGATTGTCCTCCTGGTTGCAGTTTTCTGATGCAGCTGTAACCAAGGCTGCAATTAGGTCTGCCTTAGTCAGGTTTCCATGTCCCATTCCACTAGCCTTGCACATCTCTGCCAGCTGGCTCCTTGTCATCTTTCCATATTCCTCTGCTGACATGCTGCCTGCTCACCCTGACTAACTAAGCTACCAAAAGAAATAAAACAATTGTGATCTGAACTCTGAGTAGTCACTGCATGGCTGATTTAAAGTACAAAACACCTTCACATCTCACTGTACTCCAGCTACAGGAATTCTCTTTACCCACACTACTACAAGACAGTTAGTATTTGCCAACCAATTAATATGTGGTGTAGATATCCCACCACTGCCAAACAATTAATATGTAATGCCCGTGCCCTGACCCAGCAATCAAGGAGCCTCAGTCCTCACCAATAACACCAGCGAGGGGCATCTCATATAGGAGGAAAGGATAACAAATACACACAGTAAAGTGCAATTTCCATTAAGAGCACACAGAGATCACAGTCAGTCCAGGGCTGGTCACTCCCTTGCTCTCCAGGTCCCCAGTAAGACTCCACACTGGCACAGCTATAGGGTCCAGATCTCAGCCTAGTGGGCAAGCTAAAACCTCCAGCACTGTCTGTCCAACCAGTGCTTCATGTCCCTGCCCAAGTAGCTGACACACACACACACACACACACACACACACACACACACACACACACACACACACACACACACACACACACACACACACTTTGAGAAGAGTTTGTACAACCACACAGACACTCCTGGAGAAGGCTGGCACAGGTTCTCCAGCTGTGCCCTTTTTTCCAAGACTATAGAGTAGTACCAGCTGCCACCACCCACTAATATTTATCAGCTACACAAAGGCCCTTAAAAGCGTGTCCAATTATTAATGTGCAATATTATTATCCAATTTGTAGTATAGCCCAGGGCTAAAGCTATTGAAGTGGCTTTGTACAATTTAGCAAAGGCATGCAAGTACTCTAAAGAGCTTAAATTATCTCTACAAACCAGCCACAGTTGAAAGGGTTTAAAAATATTTAATAACAAATAGTCAAAATGCAAGACAATACTTTTTACTACACAGTGCTAGTCAAGAGTTCAGAGATCACAGATAAATACTTAAAATAACTCAGTAGTACAATTCTGACATCACAGAAAAACACTTAGTCTAATCTTTCCAATTTCTAGCTATTTCTAAGAGAAAACACAAGTCTAAGATAAACTTACATATAGAGCAAGACAGTGCTGGTGTATTGGATGGTCAAGACAAAAATGCTTAATGCTCTGTGATTCTCTCTGTTTGTAAAATCACATTCCTGGTTCACATTACATCATTCTTCTCACTCCCCTGGTTTCCCAGGCTAACAGAAACTACATTTACATTCTTCATCTCTGGGCAGAAACAGAGCACTAACGGACATGTATGCATGCAAATTCTGGTCATTAACTCTGGCCTTAAAACAATAGGCAGGATGCCCTACTCTAGACTCACTGGCTCCGAGTTTTAACATCAAAAGGTCACAACATGCTTTACTTGGTCAGTAGAGTGCACTGTTGTTACATTTTTTCCAGTTCCACATGTAACACTATTTTTACCATTTAAGACAACAAGCCTGTGGTTTACATTAATATTTACAGATGACAGAATTATCTCCAAAATTCTATCTGGCCAGGCTGGCAGCCTTTACATATCTTCATCCAATCTTCACAGTGTGAATAACATAATTTCCAGAAATATCTCAAGTAGAGAGAAAGAAGTAATGTTACAGTTTTTTGTTTCTCTGGTTTATCCTCATGTCAAGTATAAACAAGTATGAAATGGCCAATGGCCTCTTACTCTGTGCAGTTAGCCTCAGGTGGCTATATCACTGAGCAGTAAAATAAAAACACAGTTCTGATGAAGTAACATGATGCTCTATTATGTAAAGCCCTAAAGGGACAGCTAAGTACTTTCTTCTACTAAACTGTTTTTAAGAAATGTAGAATCCTTCAGATCACTGTAAATGCTAGAGTAATGGTGTTTGTTATCTGTTTAGAAGCACTGATACTCTGGTATTTACAATGATCTGAAGAAGTCTACAGCTCTCACAAAATAGCTTAGTGGATAAAATAATTTGTCTCTCACTTCAGTGGCTCAGTAAAGTTTCCCATTAATTCAGCTGAACTGTATTTTTATTTTTATTCTTTACTAAAGAGTAATATAACATTCAGCTATTATAAGTAAAAAATAATCTGATCTAGGTAAAAGGGGTGCAAATCATCTTTATTTTATGCTCAGTTTACATATAACCTCTTATTAGTAAAACCCTGTCAACTGAATTTGTTTACTGTTAATTATAAGTATGTGAAGGTGGTTTATGTACTATGTCTAAGACTTTTGATGATCTATCTACATTTAAAGAGGGCATGGAACAGGGAGATGTGTGGGTTTAGGTTATTGAGGAATGATAGAGAATGGAGACATGCTGCTGAATAGCAATCGGTATTAAAGGAGGATATTGGACATGAGCTCATAAATGTATAAGGTTCAACAAAGCAAGAGTGGGGCAAAAGTACACCTAGGGTTAGAAGCTAGGTTAGCTGCCTGGCAGATAAGGTAAAGGGAAAGAAGAGAGCTGGTAGATTGATGCAGTACATTATCTACAAGACAAAACAAAACAGGAAGATGGGACACTGGAATGGAGAGTAAAGGATAGGAGTAAGAGGAAGAGGATATGAATCTGACAGGAACTGAACAGAGGATTCTGAGTTCCAGGCTGGAAAGAGAGAGCAGGAACTGACTAATACCTTGGACTACGAGAAGTCCAGTCAGCTACTGGAGGACTGTACCATTAAGTACAGCATTCCAGCTGTGACGCTGACCACTGCAGAGGGTGTCAAGGATGTCCAGGTTAAGGCACACAATTGTGATCATACTTTTATGTCCATTAGAGTGGGAGAGAAAAGGAAAAAATAGAAGGAGAAAATAATGGTGTGAGCTTTTAGAAGACTCAAGTATGCCTTGCCATGTTGGTGGACAGGGATGAGTTTGAAGAATGGGGCAAAATGAAGGAGTTAATAAGCTATAGGATAGTCAGGTATGGAGTAAATAGGATGTGATATGGGCAAGGCTGTGAGGAAGGTGAAAAAAAGGGTAAAAAAAAACAAGAATGCAAACACTGCTACAGAGAAATGTGAGTCTAGCAATTAGGGTAAGAAAGATAAGGCTTACAAAATGTGAAAAGGAGGGATGGTGAATGCAAAAGGGATATCAATGGGTACTAAGAACAACAAAGGAGAAAGTTGAAAGGGAATTAACAGAAAGGACCGAAAACTCATAGAAGCAAGATACATAATAGAACATATGACTGAAATGCCCAGGTTGAACAAAGATTGTATGGAGATCACAGACAATTGGGAAAAAGACAGAGGTATTGAATGAATACTTTGCTTCAGTCATTACAAAAGAAAGCAAAAGACGAGCACTATGCCAGGACAGAGAAACAGAATAATGGGATGAATAAATAAGAGGCAGCAGAGGAAGTTCAGAGTAAAAATGGCTGCCCTTAGGAAGCATAAAGCATAAAGCATAAAGACCAAATGAACTACCCCCACCAGAGTCCTCATATACCTGGTCTGTGTGTGGGAACCCCTCATGGAGATCTTCAGCAAGTCATAATGTCAAAGTGACAGAGGACTAGAGTACAACAACTGTGGTATTTTTTTTTTGCACTTGGCAAACAGAAAAAAATCTGCGGATCTACAGGCATACTAGCTTAATATCAGTGGCACGAAGTGTCATGCAGACAATTCTGAGGGGAATTCTTGCAACATTTCTAAAGGAAACAAACAGCAACAAACATGGTTTCAGGTTTCAGAACTAAAAACAGCTGTCAGTCAAACTTGATCCTATTTTATGAGGGGATTACAGAAGAGCTTGACAGGATAATGCCAAATTTTCATACTGTTCATGACTTAAAATGGGTCTTTGAATGTGTATCAGACAAGAGTCTGACAGGTAAACTAAAGGGATTGAAGGTAGGCCCAGGGCTAAGGAGTTAGATAGCTCCATAGTTATATGGTAGAATATAGATGATTGCAGTGTGGTGAGCAATAGTAAGCATTAGGGAACTGAGCAGTGGTCTGCCACAGGGGTCTAGTATTCATCAATGTACTTGCTTCAGTTACCTAAGGAAACAGAGCATAGTCCATATATTTTTTGCTGACACAGACATGCAGCAGTCAAAGATGAGAAAAAGAAGCTTCCATGAATATTTGAAAATGCTGAAAAATTCGGCAGAGTTTACATTTGACTTTAATCACAAACAAATTAAAAATATTGCATTTTTGCCTCAATAACTCTGGTATGAAGTAGAACAAATAAAGAGTGGAACTGTTAGAAACAGAGTAAGGAAAGGATCTTGGGATGTTGAGCTCATCTGGATCGAACCGCCAGAAGCATAGTGAGATAGCAATGGGAGCAGCAAACAGAAGTTCAGATTATTCAGGAGTTTTAGATTCTATAAGGAAATAAGTAGTGCTTGCATTCTACACAAACGTAGTCAGACCAAACTTTGAATACCAGAATACTGTGTGGAGTCTGAGGGGCATTATAATGAAACACCAGCCTGCAAGCTGGAACTCATAGGATGCTATCAAAAAGATATGTGGGGTGAAGTGAAAGGAATATGAACTCGGGTACAGGGCTTGGATTTTTCTCACTTGAAACAAAAAGAGAGAGGGTGTAATTTTGCTTCACATGATAATGTCAGGGAGACGTGAAGCGATCATTCTGAACAGGATGAAGAGATGTGAAAGGGGGCACAGTTAGTAGATTTTAAGAACTAATTACTCTTCCCAGATCTTCTAAAGTATTTATTTACAGTCAGTATTTTGGACCCATGGAGTGGGCTATCAGAATAGTTGGTGGAGATGAAATGCAGAAGCTGATAGTTCTGTATGGGGCTTTTATGTGACAGAGGTGTTCTACTGCTTCCTTCACATTCCACCATCTTCTCAGTCTTGGCCATGAAGCAAACAATCACGGCTGGCAAATGAGCATAAGTGACAATATCCAACATCTGGCATGCATTTTGAATTCAACTCCATAGGCCTAAGAACTGGGGGTATTCAAGGGTCACTCCACTGTAATGTTTCTCAGAACATCTGCAGCAAATGCAAATAACAACATGCTGCATTCAATGAGCAGTCCAAAACCACCTGAGATTACTGTATCTAAAATCCTTTCAGTCCCTATATGTATCACAGATACATAAATGTTATCTTGTTTTATTTTGGTATTGGAACTGTAGTGAAGTCATGAAATCATGACACTAAGATTGTTCTTCGAGTTTATACAATAGGTGATATTACATACAGATAACTATCTAAGAAATTGTTAAGGTGAAATTAAATTGTGTCCTGTGCAGTCATACCATTCATGATATTTTTCCAGTTGCATCATCAAAGAAAAATACAGGGTCTATATTATAAGATCGATGGTTGAAAACATTGAACAACATATAGTCAACACCATATGATCAATGTTTTCAAAGGTCGACCTTATAAAAAGACAAAAAGAAAAAAAGAAAAAATACCCTAATGGGTTTAAGCAGGGGGGCAAGGCCCCCTGTGCCCCACACCCCACACTACTTAAATATACCAACTCTGAGACCACACTACATTGCAGTAAATGAAAATCTTCCCTTACGGAGATTTCCATTTACATGCTCGAGATTCTGAGTGTTCACTATTCTCGTGTCGACAATGTCAGATTCGACATTGTCAGCATTCGAGAATATAATATAGACCCAAAATATATACATGAGTACATTTTACTGTGCTTAATGCAGACAGCACTCTATTATACCAAAATTATTTTTTGTGTGTGAACTGATGAGATTTTGCAAAATGTTCCATATTTTACCTCCAATGCACACCTAACCTATACAAATGAATACAATATAAATACATTTCACCTGGCAGGAAAAACATAAGAAGAGCATTTCATAGCTTCACAAACTGTGCAGGGCAGAAGGTTCATGTAAGATGTGGATACTTTTATACCTTGCTCAATTCACAAAAATCACCATTATCAAAGGAGAAAAATAGATAATGTGTGACTATCACGCATGTATCCATGATACGTGATAATGTATAAACCACTGCTGCCATGACACAGGTACATGTAGCCCCTTTTAGCAGGATGTGAACAAATGGTTCTACAGACATGCATACTTATTAGTTACAGCATAACATGACTAGCTATATCCCTTGACAGACATAATATCAACGCCATATACTCTAACAAAACAATAAATATAAAGATGCATTTAATAATTTCGGTTGTGGATCAGCAATGCACAAAATGACAGGAGTTTTCATCCAGTTTAGCTTTTGTTTAGTATAGGTTCATAGGTGTGTACTAGGCTAATGGCCCTGGAGTCTTTATAAGCCTAGCCCATAGGATTACCCTGGCATTGTGCCACCCAACCTTAGTTCCTAGTGCCTCTGTCGAGTAGAGCCACTGGAGTGATCCCCGGGGTGAATTTTCTATTTCCCATCCACTCATCAAGATTTCTCTTGAAAAGGGACAGTGAGGTGCTCTGCTTCACATGTATGGGAAGTCTATTACAGAGCATGGGCAGTCTCTGGGTTATGAACTTGTCCCTCCAGCATGTTCTGTTTTTTGTGGTAGTGAGGTTGAGGTCTCTGGAGCATGTGGTGTGGAGGGATTGTGATTTCTTTAGATATAGCATTTCTAACAGCGTTGGGTCAGACATGGCTTTGTAAGTCAAGCAGAGATCACCTCTAAGTAGGTGATATGAGACAGAGAATAGTTGGCGTTTTTTGAGTCTGTCCATATAGAACAAGTGTTTAAGGCCTAGGATCCTCTTTGTGAGGTACTTTTGCAGCCTCTCCAGTTGCTGCAGGTGTCTAGTGAAGTACATGCCAAATGAGGAGTTGTACTTGATGATTGGCCTAATGAGGGAAGAGTAGAGGGAGACAATGACCTCTTTCTTCCTGGATGCAAAACTCTTAGTAATGAGATGTGCCACATAGAAGGGCTTTCTGACCACAGTGGCAACGTGGTGGTCAAAAGAGAGGTTGCTGTCAACCTATGTTCCCAGATCTCTTATAGGTTCATAGGTTCATACTAGGCTATCTGCCCAAGGGCATTTATAAGCCTAGCCCATAGTTATGTGGCTTTCGCCACCCCTTTAGTTTGAATAAAAACTATGCCTATCATTTTGCTGTGCCTCTGTCAAGCAGTGACACTGAAGTAATCCCTGGGGTATATCTGCGATCTCCCATCCATTGGTCAAGATTCCTCTTGAACAAGGCCAGCGAGGTGCTCTGCCTCACATGTACCAGGATTTTGTTCCACAGCACAGGGAGTCTCTGGGTGATGAATCTGTCCCTCCAGCACGTTCTATTTATAACCGTGTCAAGGTTTAAGTCTCCGCCCTTGTGGTTCTGAGGGATCTAGATTTTTGAGGTGAAGCATATTCATCAAATCTGGGTTTGACATGGCCTTATATGTCAGGCACAGGTCACCTCTGAGCAAGCGGTATGAGACTGAATAGAGCTGGAGTTCTTTCAGTCGGGCAGCATAAGACATATTTTGAGACCCTTTATCCTTTTGGTGAGGAACTTTGGGGCCTTTCAAGCTGCAGCAGGTGTCTGGTCGGATACATTCGAACGGGCATTGTACTCAATCATAGGTCTAATGAGTGATGAGTACAGGGGACGATGACCTCCTGATCTAGATGTGAATCCTTCATGATCAGGTGGAATATAGAAGGTTTTCCTAACTACTTTAGCAACATGAGTGTCAAACGAAGGCTACTGTCAACCTGGGTCCCCAGATCCCTGATGACTTTTTCTGTGCTCAGTGGATTGCCACCTATATGGTAGCTAGGGGTAACCTTGTTTTTCCCGAAGGGTATGACTATGCATTTTTTGCGTTTAACTTCAGGCCTTGGCTCTGGCACCAGTTATCCGTTTCTGTGAGGCCCTTCTGGAGGATATCTGTGTCAGATGTGTTTTCAACTATGGCTCCCAGTTTGCAGTCATCTGCAAACTTTGTCAGCCATAACCCTCCTGTGTTTGCCTGTACTTCAGAAAAGTAGATGCTGAGGACTGAGCCCTGTGGGACACCACTTGTGACAGGCTTTGAGTCTGACATGGCTCCAGCAACTCTGACCCTGTGGGTTCTGTCACTTAGCCAGTTTGCAACCCATCTTGTGATGTATGGGTTTACATTCAAGCTGATGAGTTTTTCGATGATACCTGAGTGGGGTATTGTGTCAAAGGCCTTTGCCAGGTCGAGGTAGGCTGTATGGACTGCCTTTCCTCATCAATGGCCTTGGTGACTGTCTCAAAGTCAACCAAGTTTAGAGGCAGGATCTGCCTTTGACAAAACCAAACTGGGTTGGATCCAAAGTCTGCAAGTTCCCTATGTCTTTATTTATGAGTTCCATTATGATCCTCTCCATGGCTTTGCAGATAAGGCTTGTCAAGCTAATGGGGCGGTAATTTCAGGGGCTGTGGAGGGACTGCCCCTCTGAAGTGGGGCCACAGTGGCAGTGCGCCACTTTGGTGGGGACAAATCCTGAGGTGAGGCTAAGATTAAATAGCTGTCCTAACTGTGGGTTTAATTCCTCATTGAGTTCGTGAAGCACACAGCCGGGGACACCATCCGGTCCCATGGATGCTGTGTTTTTGCCTTAGTGAGGGCAGTTCTCACCTGGGCGTTGGAGATGTTTGGGGGGCTACAATCCTCTGGAATAGATATCTCTCCTTTTGGGGGGGAGGGGGGGGAGAAATTTGCACTGAACCTGTCAGCCAGTATGTTGGCATTGTGTGTAGGTTCAGTAATTTTCAAATCATTTTGAACTAATTCTGAGCATATCTGGGAGTTTCCTCCTAGGTTTCTAACATAGCTAAAGAAGGCCTTATGATTGTCTTTAGAGTCCTTGGCGATTTTTCTCTCAAAATTTGCCTTGGATGATTTTATGAGAGCTCTTAGTTTTTTACTTATAATGATCAAAGGTGTCTTACCTTTCAAGATCAAGGTTTGCCCTATCTTGTAGTAGCTTCCTCCTTTTGTTGTAGAGCTTGTTTATGGCTGGGGTCCACCAGACTGGATGCTTGCCTTTGGTACAGAGAGTCTTAGTTTTGTTTGGGATTGCCTGATCCATGCAGTCCTGTAGGTGCTGGTAGAAGGCATTTGTAAGTGATTCAGCGGTTTGAGTAATGTTTACCACTGGCTCAGGGGCCTTAAAGGAGACCACACTAGTTTTTAGAAGTGTGAAATCGGCTTTGAGAAGTTTTTCACTGTGGTCTTTTTGTTTCAGGTGGGGCGGGATGAGGACCTCCAGCGAGATTAGTTTATGATCTGATCTCACCAGTGAGGGGTATACTTCCGGTGTTGAACATTTTGATCCCATGTTCGTGATGATGAGATCAAGTATGTTTTCTCCTCTTGTGGGGATGGTGACTAGTTGTTCCATGGCATTTGAGTTTATGAACTCCAGGAATCTTTGGGTTAGAGTGTTCGGGCTTGAGTAGTGTTCCCAGTCTATATTAGGGTAGTTGAAGTCACCTAGTATGATGGTGTTTGGAGATACATTTATCCCCTCCAATGTTTTCAGGAAGGCCATGTGAGGTTCCTGAGTTTGAGAGGGTGGCAGAGCAGTCTTGCCTATGGTTAATTGCACCTGGATGGTCTCCGATGCATCGTGCGTTGCCACCAACCTTGAGGTGTGGGTGTCCTTTATGAATATGGACACCCCCCCCCTCCTTTCTTGGTGTTGTCCAGATTTTGGGGCCGGAACGCATGATATGAGGTGAAACCTGTTAGTGCTGGGGTGCTCTCAGGAGCCTTGAACCAGGTTTCTGTCACAGCACAGACATCGATGTTCTCCATATTGAGAGGTGCATCTTGAGATTGAGACTTCTGGCATTGAGCAGCACTACCCTTAGTTTTTTTCCTTTTTGGTGTTCTAGGGTGGTAGGTTTAGAATTTGAGCCTTGCCTAAAAAGTCACTATGGGGGTGGCAAGAGCCTTTGCCAATATCCGGAAGCCCAGGGGTGACAGGTGCAAGCCGTCCCTTATGCAGCATGGCTTGTCCAGCATGTCATCCCAGGCAGACAGACATTGGATCCCCTTTGAATGACACCAGAATTTAAGCCAATTATTAAAGCTGATCATCTTATCACTGTATTGTGGCATCATTCTAGGTGAAGGTAGGATACTGCTCAAGGTCAGGGTCATACCTGCCTGGGCTACATAATCAGAGAGCTCCTCGATGTCCCTTTTCATGTAGTCCAAGGAGGTACATCTCAGGTCGTTGACACCAGTGTGGACAATGACTGAGTCATACTTGTACCTGCTGTTGAGAGACCTGAGTGCTTGCGTTATGTGGCGGATTTTAGCACCCGACAGGCAGCTTACTGTGACCTTCTCCTTACTCAGTCTGGTGAGCGGGACGTCAGTGTGTCTGACTATGGAATCACCAATGACAAGTATGTCTGGCATTTTGTTTGGCCTTAAGGGCTGTGACTGTTTGACACTCTGACTGTGTGGTCTATGTGTTGCATGTGTTGGGTCGTGAGGTGGTAGTTGTTTGGGTGTCTGCTTTGGTGGCCTCTGCTGTTTTGGTAAATTTTTGATCAGAGCCTCCGAGTATGTCTTTGTGTGAGTATGTGTATGATTTGAAGTTGTGATGGTACCATGTGTGACTGGGTATGTATTGTGTGTGGTTATCTTCTTCTCCTGTCTGGTCTTGCCAGTCCTATGTTGAGAGAGCTCAGCCTCCAGTTTGGCCGTATAGTTGCATCTCTCGCATGTATTTGTGTTTTGTGGGAGGAGAGGATTGTCTGTGTACATGAGGCAATTGTAACATTGCCTCAATATTCCCAGGTTCACCAGTTGAGCTGGAGAGGACACTAGCAACTGATCCCTCGACATTCTAGAAGTAGTAGATAAAGAGACTTTCAAAGGACTCCGGGGGAAGTGGGTTTTAGGCTGGTGGGGTACTATCTATAATAGGAGTGCTTTATCAAGGTGCAAGTACTGTAGGAGTAAGTGCTAGGCTTTACAGATAGAGAATAGTCTACTTGGGAATCAAGTAGAGATTAACTTTTCAGTTATAGGATATGCTGGTTAGATCAGCAGTACAGCTCGAGGAAGGTAGTTCTAAGGGAAAATCTTATAATGCCTTCTATGCTCAGTGGACTACCATCAATGTGGTAATTCAAGGGAACCAGGTTTTTCCCAAAGGGGAAGAAGACACATTTTTTGGCATTGAGCTTAAGGCCATGGTTCTGACACCAGTCGTTGGTTTCCTTGAGGCCTTTCTGTAGGATGTCAGCATCACGTGGGGAGTTAATAATAGCTCCCAACTTGCAATCATCTGGCAATGTTGTCAGCCAGAGTCCCTTTGTCTTGGCCTGGACTTCAGAGAAGTAGATACCAAACAGGAGAGGACCCAGGACAGAACCCTGTGGCACTCCACTCGTGACTGGTCAGCAGTCTGACTTGGAGTCAGCTACTTTCGCACTGTGGGTTCTATCTGTGAGCCAGTTTGCAACCCATCTAGTGATATAGGGGTTGATGCCTAGCTTAGTAAGTTTTTCTATGATTCATGTAGAACACAGCCAGAGATACTGTCAGGTCCCATAGAAGCTGTATTCTTGGCCTTGGACAGTGCTGTTTTAATCTGTGCAGCAGTAATACTGGGTTCCTGGCAATCTACTGATATTGTGATTGGTCCTTTGGGGGGGGATAGGGGTAAAGTTAGCACTGAATCTGTTCGCCAGTATATTTGCAATATCTGTTGGCTCGGTATAGGAGATACCATTGTGTAGTAGCTCAGAGCAAATCTGGGTATTGCCATGGAGATTCTTTACATAACTATAGAAGGCATTGTGGATGTCTTTACTATCTGCTGCAATTCTGTTTTCATAGCTAGCTTTAGTGGATTTGATGAGGGCTCTCAACACTTTGCTGAGGCTGATAAGGGAGTCTTTCCAGTCTTGGGACTTCACCTTATTCCACATCAGTTTCCTCCTTCTGTTGTAGAGTTTGTTTATAGCAGGGGACCACCAGACAGGCTTCCTTTTTTTGAGGAGAGCGTCTTAGTTCTATTGGGTATGGTGATAACCATGCATTTGGGTACATGTTTGTACAGTGCATTGGTGTATGATATGGCGGTCATGCTACTATTCTCCATTTGCATGGGTGCCGTGAAGTTAGCCAGCTCTGTTTTTAGGAGCTCAAAGTTAGCTTTGGAGAAGTTTTTCATGGTGGTTACCTTTGTTGGTGGGGTGGGAGGGATCTGGATTTCCAAGGTGATTAGCTTGTGATCGGATCTAAACAGGGAGGAGTTGACTATTGGTGTGGAACAATGGTCGCCCATGTTAGTAAAGACCAGGTCAAGGATGTTGCTACCTCTAGTGGGGGTAAGAACGAGTTGGTCCACGGCATTGGAAATAATGAATTCCAGAAAGCATTGGTCAAGTGTATTGGTACATTAGTAGTTTTCCCAGTTAATGGAGGGGTAGTTGAAGTCGCCCAGTATGAGAGTGTTAGGTTGGACCCTAATATTCTCCAGCGTGCTTAGGAATGTGGAGTGTGAATCTTGGGACATGGCTGGGGACCTATAGCAGGCTACGACTTGAATCTCTGTCTTACCCAATGTTAGCTGCACCTGAAGTATCTCAGATGCATTATGTTGGGCTACCAGTCTGGAGGTGTGTGCATCCTTTATGAATATGGAGACACCACCACCTTTGGAACTTCAGCCCAAGTTCTGGGGTTGAAAGGTGTAGAATGAGCTGTAGCCTGGTAGTGCAGGGGTGCTTTCTATTGCCTTGAACCAGGTCTCTGTTACAGCTCAAATGTTGATGTTCTC
Source organism: Protopterus annectens (assembly GCF_019279795.1). Classification (NCBI taxonomy): domain Eukaryota; kingdom Metazoa; phylum Chordata; order Ceratodontiformes; family Protopteridae; genus Protopterus; species Protopterus annectens. The sequence continues at coordinate 252,791,267 of NC_056734.1, forward strand.
CATTTTAAGGAGTACTTCAAGTGAGTGCATTTTGAGATTTAGACTTCTAGCTTTGAGCAACATGACCCTCAAATTGCATTTGTTTGTAGCTGTTATGGTGGTAATTTGGTCTTTGGAACACCACCTAAAAAAGGCACTATAGGGGTGGCAAGTGCTTTGGCCAGTATCTGGAACCACAGGGGTGACAGATGCAGGCCATCTCTGGCAAAGCATCGAGGTCTGTCAATCATGTATTCTCAGGCAGACAGATACTTGATCCCCTTAGAATGACAACAGAAAGTTAGCCAATTGTTGAAATCAATCATTTTCTGCTTGTACTGTGGTATCATTCTGTGAGATGTTAGGATGCAGCTCAGGGCTAGGGTCATACCCGCCTGGGCTACATAATCCAAGAGCTCCTCCATGTCTCTTTTCATGTAGTCCAGGGAGGTATATCTCAGGTCCTTCACACCCACATGTACAATGACAGAGTCATGTTTGCACCTGTTGTTGTGGGACCTGAGTGCATGCGTTATGTGGTGGATCCTGGCACCTGACTGGCAGCTGACTGTTACTTTCTCCTTATTCAACCAAGTGAGTGGGACATCAGTGTGCCTCACTATCAAGTCACCTATGACTAGTGTGTCGGGCATGCTGTTTTGCCTCAGGGGCTTTGGTTGAGTGGCACACTGTTTATGAGAGTTATGTGTCTCGTGATTAGTGTTGTGTTGTGGTGGTCAAGTGCATTTCTGCCTTGGAGATCTCTGCTGTTCGGTTAGATTTTTATTGCGAGCCTCCGCAAAAGTATGTGTGTGGTTTGTGTATTTATGTGAAGGCAATACTAGTGTGTGTTCTGGAGGGCTATGTGTTCCATGTGGTGTGGTGCAAGTTTTGATCTTCTCTTCTTGACCAGCTATTCCAGTCTTAGCTGGAGAGTGTGTGGCTTCCAATTTGGATATATAAATGCATCTCTCACAAGTCTGAATGTTGAGGGGTAAGAGGAAAGGGTTGTCAGTGTGTATGAGGCAGTTGCTACATTGCCTCAGGATTCCCAAGTTCACCAGGTTAATAGGGGAAAGCACAGGGAACTGACCTGTAGACATGCCTGGAGGGCTGGGCATTAATATATACTGGAGCTGTTTCCTTGTAGAACGTTTAGTGCCGGTAGCACTTTTGTGTACTACAATAATTGCTACAAGAATCTGGTAAAGTGCTAAACTAACAAGCTAGTAAAAGTGCAGGAGAGGAGAAAACTATCAGAACTAAGGGAAACATTAAGAACAGACTTTGGCACTGCTCAGAAGCTTACAAACAGTCCTGGATACAGCAAATCTGTATCTGGACTAGATTAGTTACAGGAAAGGTGGGAAACAAGCGCAGATGTGAGCTTTTAAACCAGAAACTTAAAAGAGATCGAGAAACTGCCCAAATGGTTAATAAACTACAATTTTTGGGCCAAAAACTACTCCTCTTGTGGTAGATAGGCTACCTAGTGCTTACCACTCCCCCTGATAAGCTAGAAGGCTTCCCTACAACACAGAAGTCTTGGGGGACTCAGAAGCATACCAACAGCCCTGGATAGAGCAAATCTGTATCTGTACTAGACTAGTTACAGGAAAGGTGGGAAACAAGTGCAAATGTAGGCTTTTACACCAGAAAGTTGAAAGAGATGGAAAAACTGCCCAAATGGGCAATAAACTACAATTTCTGGGCCATAAACTACTCCTCTTGTGGTAGATAGGCTACCTAGTACTTACCACTCCCACTGATAAGCTAGAAGGCTTCCTTCTGACACAGAAAGTCTTCAGGGTTTCATTAGCTTACAAAGAGTCCTGGATACAGAAAATCTGTACTTGGACTCAACTAGTTATACGAAAGGTGGGGAACAAAAATAAATGCGGGCCTTTAAACCAGAAAGTTGAAAGAGATGGAAAATCTGCCCAAAAGGCCAATAAACTACAATTTCTGAGCCAAAACCAACTCTTCTTGTGGTAAAGAGGCTTCCTTGTGCTTACCACTCCAACTGATAAGCTAGAAGGCTTCTATCCAACACAGAAAGGCTTTGAGAGCACAGAAGCTTACCAACAGTCCTGGATACAGCAAGTCTGTATCTGGACTAGGCTAGTTACAGGCAAGACAGCGAACAAGCTTAGAATTTTTTTTTTTACAGAAAAGCAGTTAAAACAGCAGTAAATACAATTCAAATGCAGTGCAGGCTAACACACTTGAGTGTGTAGCAATATTACAGCAAATACAGTTTAAATAAATGCAGTTAAATTAAATGACTAAAAACATGTGCAGAAGGCAGTAAATTAGAAGGCTACTAACAAGCAGTAATAAGTGCAGAGTAAGAGCAATTGAACAGATAGCACACAGAACAGCAAACTAAGACAGTTACAATAAGAACAGCTAAATAAAGTATATATATATATATATATATATATATATATATATATATATATATACACACATATATATATATATATACACACACATATATATATATATATATATATGTACATATATATATATATACACATATATATATATATATATATATATATATGTACACACACACACACACGCACACACACACACACACACACACACACACACACATATATATATATATATATATATTTTTTTTTTTTTTGAGGGAGGGAAAAGAGCAGGATTAGGAGGCTGCAGGGGTTGTCCTTCCCAAATGCTCTCTTTGTACACTGTGGGTACAGCTGAAGAGATGGGACTAGTAGGAGTGCCTGAAATCAGAATATGATCTCACTGCACTCAGTTGAGTGAGCAAATAAGAGAGGCCAAGAAGGAGTATCCAAATACAAATTTACAAGAGGGGCGGGCAATTTCAAAGCCACCAAGATTATCACCAAAACAAGAACTTGGAGGGGGGGGACTAACTATAGAGACACAGAGACCAAATTGTTCAATTCAATTAATATTCAGTGAAAAAAATAAATAAATAAAATGCAGTACTATATGAAAAAGTGCAGATAAAAGTGTACTTAAATTTGCTTATGCGTTTAGTGCATAGTTTTGAGATACTGCCATCTTTCATATATACCTCTCTATAAACAATGTATCTCACCTTTACTGATGTAGATACTGATGAAGCTGACTGTATACAAATGGTCTCTGTTTCATTCTTTCATTTATTCTGATAATGTCTGATGTTACATGACTGCCATAACCGAAGGAGCAATGCATTTCTTTAAAAAAAAGTACATGGGTATCAAAAGTAATATAAAAGTAAGACATTTTATTTTTTTATTTCAGAAATGTTTTTAGGGTGACACAGTGATGCAGTGGTTAGCATTGTCACCTCACAGCAAGAGGTTCTCTGGTTCAATTTTCGGCTGGGTTACCTTCTGTGTGGAGTCTACATGTCCTCCCTGTATTCATGTGGGTTTCTTCTGCATGATCCAGTTTCCTTCCACATTCCCAAGACCTGCTGCAGGTGGATTAGACATTCTAAATTGGCCCATAGTGTGCAATTGTTTGCCTTCTGAGGAAGGTTGGTTGCCCAGCTGGCAACTCAACACCTTAAAACTCTACTGCCACTCATTCTGATGACCATAGATCTGCTATGGTGCCCCTAATGGGAGAAGACAAAAAAAGAAGAAGATGTGAGAAATGTTTCAACTGTAGTCACATGGTAATTTCTTTATTCAAGATAATTTGTCCCTAAACTGGACTTGTGGCTCAAAACATTTGATTTGCTCTTGTCCTGACAGTAAGTGGAACCTTTGAAAAGTATATCTGAGGTTTAAGATGCATAAAGGTAGAATATCACAGTGATGATTTAATAGTACCCATTAATAAAGGTAAGGAGCTAAAGAAATACATTTTTTAACTTTAAGTATTTGCACTAAAACTGAATCAATAATAATGAAAAGGAATTTGTAGATTAAGAATAGGTTAACATGAGGATTCATTTTATGGTCCTGAAATTTAATAATAAACTTAAAAAATAGGAATTTCAAGGCCACTATTACCTTTTCTTCATTTTTTCAAATGTGTAGGGTTTCTAATACTTTGGAAGGACTAGTATGACTTAAGTTTGGGTATGATTTAAGTTCATAAAATGAGTACGGCTTCAGTCACTGATTTTTGCTAAAAGTGCTCTTCTCAACACTCATAATGTATCAGTAATCACCTCCTTCTGCAATTCATAATGATTTGCATGCATAGACAACATATTTTGATTTTTTTAGCCTGTTGCTCCTACTGCTATTGGGACTATCACAGTGTCTTTATTTTTTATTTTGCTAGATTTGGTCTTTTATGACTTTATATCTTTCAATATTCTGACACTACAATTACTAAGTGCAGCTATTTCTATAGTTATTGCTACTTTTGCTCTTTTTTTCTTCTGTTGCAATATCTGTTTTTTTTTTTTTTTTGCTTCTGCTTCTTTTACTGCTGGCATTGGATTTTCCCATGTTGTTGTTGGGTCTTTCGGCTTTTCCCAGTTAGGAGTCGCCACAGCGGAACTCCGGTCCACTAATGATTGGCAGTAGATTTTTATGTGCCGAGTTGCCAGCCCTGATGCACAACCTTCAACAAAGGTACGCCCATTCATGCATGTCTCCACACAGAAGCTCTAGCTGAGAATCAAACAGGACAATGTCTTACTGTGAGGCGACAACGCTACCGCAGCACCACCACCGCATGGATTTTCCCATGTGATAAATGCTTAATAATTTTTTGATATTTTTGTGGTTTATGTTTCTATTACTTGCAGGGAGGGTTAGTTCTGATAAGAAATATTGGAGATTTGTAGCACCAAAACAGTATTGATATATTATGTGTATATATAAAAGGAATTATTAATCAATGAAAAATAAGAACTTAAATAGAAAAGAATAGGAGAATATGCACTTTAAAAATTACAATTTTAGAAAAAAGTTTACGTTGTTCCATTTTCACAATGTTTTATGTGTCTTAAACATACTGTCTTCATTCAATGAATATGGATTTGTGAGAAGTTTCCACCTATTTCTTTAAGATTATCCAATAACTTAATTGGAGAAAAAATCTAAAACATTCATTAAGAATAGTTATCAATAGACAAATAAAAGTAAGCTTTTCAAAATAAGTCTATACTGTGCAATTGATGAATATGAGCTCATATAAGATATGAGTGCTTTGTTAACTAAAGGAGTTATAAATGATTTTACATTCTAAGAAACTGTTGCTATTTTAATTGAAAAGTTAAGGACTTTAGGATAATTGAATGAAAAAGTCACAATGTAATAAGTAAATAGGTTCAATATATGGATTTTAAATAAACAGACCCTTGTCTAGTTACATAATTAAGATGCTTTATTGGCTCATAAAAACATACTATAATTTTCATTCAACACATTAATTTTGTTTATTGCAGATGGGAGAAAACTATTATTTAAGAATGCAAAATATACACGTATGCCCCAAACACTAAAAAGCTTCTAAAGCATCTAGACATAAAGAAAAAAAGCAACAGATAAATTAAATTTGTACTCAAAGCTTGAGCACTTCCTTCTATGTCTAACACAAAATTTGAATGTAAAGATAGCCGGCTAATAATAACTTTTAATATATTTGCTTGATTCGATTGCAAAATGTTTGACTTCTCTGCTGCACAGTTATCTACTTAATTTCATTGCAAAAATGTTGGCTCCTTTACTGCTCACTGAGTAATTGTTCTTTAAGTGTCTGATACCTATGACACAATAAGCTGAGGATCAAAATGTTAATGGTGATTTTCACCGAAAATCACTGTTGTTTGCAGAAATAATCTGATAATGATTCCTTTATTTCAGGAGAGTTCTCTCTTCATCAAATTGTGCATTTGTGGAGCTGGTACTCTAAATATAATAAGTATGCTGGACAATCTTTCCCTTCACAGGGATATGGACCATCGTGTCTTTCAAAAAATGCTTACAAATTAATTTCATAACCTTGTTTGTTTTAGGCATTAATTTCAAATTTTGTGGATTGCCTGGTTTAGATATTCAGCATTTTCCTATCATCATTTTGTAAAATAACAGGTTTATCATATTTTGCATTCTAAATAATTTATATTTTGTTTAGGAAAAAGTAATTATTATAATGATTTAACTAAAACTCTGTAAAATCATCACTAAACATATACTTACATAGAAAGATATTTATTTCAAAAATCAGCCAAATACAAAAAAATCTATAAGTGCTAAGGGACTCATTTACCTTTATTAATTACAAAGATTATTTTATGTTAATTGGTTATCTCTACTTTATCTTGAAAAGAAGATAAACATTGGACATGAAGTAATTTTTATAATGTTCTGAAACCTATGCATTTGTCTTCATCAAAGAAAAAGAATAAATATCTTGAAACATGTCTTTGAACATTAATAATATCAGATGTTTTAGTATAATCAATGTGGTCTGTTTTTATTTTTTCCAGTTTTTGGCAGATTGATTTCTAACAATTTAGCCAAATAAGCAAGATACAAAGCTGCTCTCTATACCTGCCAATAGGAGATACATCCATCCAAGACATTTTGGAATTATAATATCCATGCATTTTATCTGGTATAATTTCATCTTTACTTTTACAGCTTTATACATGAAGCTTTTTCTAAATATGTCTCTCTCTCTCTCTCTCTCTCTCTATATATATATATATATATATATACCTGGTAGTTCTGCAGTAGACACACTGGTTCCCCTCCATGTCAACAACAATATCAACGATTCTGTGTGAACCCTCTGCTGATCTGTCTAGATCTCTGACAGTGGACAGGAACTCCTCTGTTTCAATAGCACAATCAAACCCCATAGCCATATGTTGTCAGACAATTGCAGCCACTATACATTTCATGTGCATTATCATTTCACTAGCCCTATGTCTGATTTTCTGATAGGTATGACCATGGCCACTGACAGTGTTTACATCTTTGAATACCTATCCCAGATACAGCATGGGAAGACTTGTCTATTCTGCCACTGTCTAAGAGAGATGAACCATGTCAGTGTAGTGCCTAGATGCAGTTTATGGGATGTAGATTTCTTTGGCATCATAGAACTATATGAGATGAAATATAAAGGGGAAAAAAATAAAGGAAATTAAGCCACGACTGGTTGTTAATACAAATGTATATGGATGTGAGCATCCATCATGCACAGAATAATTGAAAAAGTAAGGCTCCCTATGAGTACACACAAGTTAATACAGAACTCTCCTAACTGCAAAAAATAAAGGAAATGAAAGACACTGTTAAAAGTATGTGAGTACAATGGTTGTGTAACTTTGTAGAATCTTGCAACATTAACAAAAAGAGTTTACACTTTTCAAGGAAAAATGGTAACACTTTCATGGGATACTCACTTGTGTGGAGTGCAGGCAGGTATATATATCACAGCATCACCATATTTTGTGGGCTACAAATCTAAAACTCCTGACCTCAATAAAAAGTGATACAACACTCTTCTCCAATAACTGGTCAGATTCCTGGAGAAAAGTTTTAATAATGTCAGGTTATAATCTTTACAAACATGTGTAATGGAAAGAAATAACTGATATGCATGACTATGCCAACAGCAAGGGCAAAACAATACAGAAAGCAAACCAATGGGTGTACTGTGAAATGCAGTTCATCAGTAATTATAAAATAAAGCATGCTATAAAAGCACACCAGCATACATTTGCAGCATATCAGTTGTTAAAGTAGAAACAAGTTTTGGCAGAAAATAGCAGTATTGAGGTCTATGAATCCAAACAGTCTCCCCTACTACAATACAAGTTGCTTACTTATATGATTACCTTTACAAAGAGCAGATACACCCTAAAAAGAATATGAATATGCAAATGAGCTGGGAACTCATTAGCATTTATGAATTCCAAAATCTGCACTAAGTACAGGGTAGGTAAACATGGTACATGGACCTACATTAGTGCATGCCCATGCCCGAGCCCTGTGATGACAAGCATAGAGAAATTTTACCTGCTAAGGGCTTATAAGTATGAATGATTATTTAAAACACCAAACTACATAGATGCTGGAACGATGATGGAACAAAAAATAATGTCAATGGATTTTTAAAAATGTTTAATTAAGGAATAACAATTAAAACACGGTATAAAACATCTTACATGTTTTTTCATAAATCATTAAATGGGGGTGGAGGGGTGGATTATATATACTACTAATCCTAACTGTGTCAACTCTGTTGTCTACTAACATTTCCTCATGCACTAATTGGAGATTAATTTTCCTTAAATATATTTTCAAATCAATTATAGCATTTACTATATTCAAATGAGTACCCAGTACAAAAGTCATACCCTTTGATAATAAATCCACAGGAGCTACATCAAAATTGGTTTCAAAAATTATAAAATTTAAAATCACTGTCATGATTGTAAATAACTCTCCATTTTGGATTATTCAACACAGGAAGTTTCCATTCGATTTGCAAACTGCACAGTACTTATTTCACTTGTCTCTTGCATTGCCACCGTGGTTGGTGAAAATTTGGGGGTTGGGTGTTGTTCTGTGGTTGCCATTGTTTGAATGAATAGAATTTCAGCTTATAGAGGGCAGTATTTAATTATCATTTTCCATAACTTTAAAGATTACATCAACTGAATTTATACTGTATGCTACAGAAGATATTTAAGTAAAATTATTTGGCTATTTTAACAGCTTGTGAGTTAACCTTATGATAACCTTAATATTTATATTACCATATGCATGTAAATATTTATACCTATGAGGGTATGAAATGGAGACTTTAATATGCATGAGGGGGTTTCAGTTAAACAATTGGAAGAAATGTGGTGGTATTTAAACTGTGAAAATAATTTAATGAACGCCTGATTCTGATGAAGTTCTACATAGGTTGAATGAAAGTGCTTATGTTTTATACCATTTTAATTATTTCATAATTAGACATTTTGAAAAATCCATTGGCAATATTTTTTGTTCCAGCATCATTCTGGCATCTACATGGTTTGGTGTTTTTAAGAATCAGTCTTTTTATGTTTTTTTGCTTGCTTATTTAGAAGTATGAATTATTAATATGACTGCAGAAATAGTGTTTCTCAGTCTGTCCTCTTTTTTTTTATTTCTCCAAATCTTTCGGGTTTCTAATACCAGGACAGGAATGGACCCAATTCCTAAGTCAAAGTATAATTAAAGTTCATGAAATTAGTATTGTTTCAGTCTTTGATGTCAGCCAGAAGTGCTCTTTGCAGTACTGGCAATGTGCCCAGTAATGACTCCTTCTGCAATTTGTATGGCATTACATGTATTGATAACATATCTAAATACAATTATCTATTCTTTTTTATAAGACCCATTGCTCCTACTATGATTGGATCTGTCTGGGTATCTTTCTTCCACACTGCTCTCATTTCTGCCTGCAAATCCTGATATTTTATGATTTTGTGTGTCTCTGTACACAAGACACTGTAGTCACTGGGTGTAGTGATTTCAATGATCAATTCTACTTTTGTCTTCTTTTCATGAACCACTATATCTAATTATGTCACATCTATCCTTTGAAATGTTGGTAATGGCTGATCCCATATTTTATGATGTAGACTTCATCATTTTCTATGATGATTTGTGGCTCATATTTCCAGAGTTTTTCAGCTACTTGAGTATTATAGTGTTTACATAATCCACAGTGCAACAGCCATGCCACATTATTATGCCTTTCAGTATACAGTCTTTCTGCCATTAGTATGTCACAACCAGCAGCAAGGTGTGCAACTGTTTCCAATTCTATTTTACAAAACCTACATTTTGTCTGTTTCTCCCACATGTTCAATGGACTTTGTAAACCAACATGTACATAGTCCACTATCTTGGCCCACCAATATTAACCTTTCATACTTTGGTTTGAATTCTCCTCTCCTTAACCATTCCTGCATTTGATCCTGATCAACATGAGGTTGTTCCAGGAGTTTTCTATATTGGCAACTTTATTAATGCATTTTCCACATGTTTTCCTTCTCATCTGATCCTTCATCTTATATTCTTTTTTTTTGTTTTTTGGCACATTCAATTGCTTCCTTATTTTTATCTATTTCTGGTTTGATTTCCATCCTTGCTTGATGCCGGTAGTATTCTGCTAGACTAAGAAGGGAAGTCATCTTAGATTTATTCTCCTCATGTTGAAAAACTTTCACTATGTTTGGGTATTGTGTGGTCAGCAGATATGTGTGCAGTCTAACGACTGTAGATCTATATAAGAAATCAATTTCAAGGAGGCCAATACTGCCTTCAGAGTGGGGAATATATAATCCTGGTATGCGCTGCTTTTGTAAATCATTTGATGAGCAATCTTCTTGTTTTCCTGTCTAATCTATCCAACACCTTCTGAGGCCAGTCGATCACTCCAAAACTGTAAATTAGGATAGGAAGAGCAAACTGGTTTATAGCTTGAACTTTGTTTCTAGATGTCAACGCTGTTTTCAGGATTAATTTAAGTTGTCTAAAATATTACTTACCAAGTTTTATTTGCATTTGTTCATGTTTTATTGTTGATCCTTCATCAATTCCAAAATATCTATACCCTCCCTCTTGCTCAAGTTCTTTTATATCACATTCATGTCCCAAACTGATGTTTTCTGGGCAGCTTTCCTGCTTTAAAGGTTGTTTTTACACAATTATCAATACCAAATTACATTCTTATATCAAAAAGTATATAAACATTTGACTGCTTGCAGTTGCGCTTTCAGTTACTCATCTGATGAGCTATATGGTTTTAAATCATCAACAAAATAGAAGATGAAATGTCTTTACATGTTTTTGCTTTCTGGGAGCCAAACTATAGCCATGACCTAACGTGTTAAGCAGACAGCTTAATGGGTTAAGGGCAAGGCAAAACAGCATGCATGGAATACCCCCCCCCCCCCATTGGATTTTTATCCCTGGAATAATAATTTGTCCTTTATCATGACTTAATTGTGAAGTGGTTTGTCACTGCTTCATGGACCTCTTTGATGTATAATTACCGATGGTGTGTCACAAAGAACAGACTTACAATAAAGTCTGGAATTACACTGACTGACATAGGAGAGTAATATTCCTAACATTTCTAGGAAGTGTTTATGACCTCACTTTGTGCCTCTGAGTAAAAATTTGTCTGCATTTCCAAGGAATACACTACTCAATGAAACAGATATCAAAGCAATGCAAATAAGATTGTACTACTCTTAGAAAAGCAGGGATAAGGGAATCATGCTCACAAAATAAAGAGAAGAATCTGCTACAGCATTGCAAATATTTGTTTTATATTGTGTGAGGAAATATTACCTCAGCTGTTGACAATATCCCATTCATCCAGACATCTACCAACAAATTACAATGGACAACTTTCAGGTACAATGTCACATCCTGAGTATATGTAATCTACCTTTTCTTCTTCTTAGTATGTGTCTGTAGCAAGTAGTGATGATAATCTTAAGTGTGCATTGTCAATGTCATGTTTGATAGCTCATTTCTATAGAGGTTGCTGTCTGTGAAAACATACTGAGGTTTTAGGAACATATGATTATGTTTCAAGGCAACAAAGCTGAGAAAACTTTACAAATGTACATTTTAACTACATGTTTCAGAATGTTTAATATTTTTTTTCTTTTTGTTTTTTTCCTCTCTTAATATTTTGCATGCTCCTTGGCATCTACACTGTTGACCAGCAGCAGTTTCCAGCAATGATTGAAAGTTTACCTCTTAAGGTAAAAAAATGATAAATTTAATTTAGAATGCCACAGTATCACAACTGAGTCCAGCATCTGTGTATTTTCATCAGCACTCTGGGCAGTATTGAGTGAAGACGTTTCACCTATCAGCTATTTTTGTAGTACAAGATGAAAGTAAAGGGATCTTGATCCTAAATAAGCAGGTCACATAATGCATGACTCAAATCCAAATTGCAGATATATTTTTAAGACTGGATTCAGAATAAATATTGTCACCCAATGTTGTATATGAAATGAATAGAATAAAGTCTGTAATATATGCTATAAATCTTACCTCTAGCCCATGTCAATTGATATTACAAATGTATTGTTGTTGTTGTTATTGTAACCTCACCTCTTCTCATTGTTATTAACAATATGAACTATGGATGTTGTAACAAATAACATTTGGCAAATTGTGATAACAGAAAAGCATTAATGTAAGTAATGTGGATATATGTGTCATGTATGCCACAGAACCTATTCCCATCTAAGAATTACTCATCATGACAGTAATACGCTTATTCTAATCTTTCATGCCATGGGTAATTGCATACACTGTGCCAGGAATTACAGTTCCTTTATTCTCTGTGTGCTGCCTTTCTGATATCTTGATGATGAGTAACCTTAACTTAACTTGTGATGTGGCAAGCCTATGCAAAAAGGATGGTGTGCCATTTTTATCCTATAAGTGCTGTGTTCCTTGGTAGGTATGTTATTTAATTGTGTTAATTTGCAATACAAGTTATTTTTTTTCTTTTGCATTAGTGCACTGTTCAACAGCATGCAAACAGGATTCAAAGAAGTGAAAAATTTAATTTGGGTTGCCTTCTGTAGCACAAACTAGCCAGGTGCCAGTGCACACCCATCAGGACTCTAGATAGTACTGAGTGAATAAAATGCAGCTGTCAGTTAACTTTACCTATAGCACAAGGTCTAACTGCAGTGAGTTTAGAGAAAGATGATAGGTGATGTAGGATTCAAATCCACTTTACAAATAATTTTGCAGAGAGGTGTCTGAATAAATATTGACACAAATGTTGGTATATGAATGTATTGTTGTTAGAAACCCAACTATTGTCAGTATTACTAGCAGCATGTTAGCTGTTGTCTGCCTCTTTCCAATTATTTGGCATCACCTAAAGTCCTGATAAAGTGTGACAAAATTAAAGTTGTGTTGTGGAAAAGAGATATGAAATGGATGAATGTGCCAGTGCAATACATGTCTTGTTTTGTTCATTGCTAGCTATACCCTTCTATTATTTTCATTTCTTTAAAATGTTCATTTTTTTACTACCTTTTTTATTTGCGTAGCACGAGGCATTGTGCAAACAAGGTTCATGGCTGAAAGAAATATATGAAAAATTTAAATATCGGCTGCCTTCTGTAGTACAAATGAGATAGGTGCAGGTGTGTGGCTGTCAGCACTCTTGATAGTGCTAAGTGAAGAAAATGAACCTGTCAGCTAACTTTTTTGGTGACACAAGAAGTAAGTGCAGTGATTTTAAACAGAGAAGACAGGCATGGTTTAATCCAGTTTACAATTACTTTTACAGAGAAGGTCATAACACCATTTGTCACAACATTTTGAGTAGGAATACAGAACTAAATACAAATGAGTATCATAACTGTGTCTATTGCAACAAAAGTATCATAATTGTTTGATATATAAGCCCAATATAACGTGTGTAATATCTATTAAACATGACAATGATTATGTTTCATTTTGAATGCACTTGCATACGTGTAATGTAGACTATAGTTTTGGTATAATTGTTATGACTCATCACATATCATAAGCATGTGTTTAGGAAAGTATGTCTTACGGCATATGTATGTAACATACCACAGCATGTATTGTTCAGGTCATACAACTCCATGCATCTGAAATATATTTACAACCACATATACTGGATTTTACATAGAAATTCAATATCATGACTTCTTAAAGTCACACAAATTCAAGCATCTGTAATTACCATGTTAAAAAATTGGTTAAATTCCCATGTGGTACTACTTAATTTGACTAGTGTGCAAGTCCCAATGGCCCAATTTGTCACAAGTCATACCATTTTTTCCTCCAGACAACAGTGATTTTAACAAACGCAATAAAGTATTTCAGTGTTTAACACCACAGTATGTATCAACAGACTATCATGCATGACTAACTCTCATTGCCATATTTTACATCTTCTGTCCTTTTTTATGTAATCACTGTCAATGTGTCTGCCGAGTCATTGTTGTACTTTCAATTGTGCAATTGCAACTAGCAAGATTGTCTGTCTTTGACCACAGGCTGTTACAGGCAAGATCTGAATTGGGTGCCAATTCAGACACATATTTCTAGCTTGACTTCTGCATCCGTGACTGCTGAAGGAGGGATTTTGTTCCATTTACAGCAGAAAGGCAGGGTGTGGAGGAGTCCAGGTGTTTTTTGACACTCTTCTTCAAACACTACAGCTTGGGGCTGCTGCAGGGAAGCATACCTGGTCTCATTATAAGGCTGAGGCATGAAATACCTTGGTCAAGGTTGTATCCAGAGCAATTGGCATTACTCTCACTGGGAGGAATTGTTGTCACCATTACAGTGATGTGAAGAAGCACAAGCAGGTCCTCCTGAGCTGATGGGACAATACATTTAGGACTGCAAACACACCTCATCTGCATAATTATAGTGACCCATCAACAGTCTATGATATGAAATTGATAAGCTAGCCAAGACAGCCATTATACTTTCATATCTTTTTTTCCTATCTCTACTGTACAGCCACAGAAGAGATAGCACATCAGGAGAAACTAACTCACCACAGAAAGGCATAGGGTAAGAATGCATCAGATCTGAATACAAGGCAAAGAAGTATTTTCAGTCCAACACTCTGCATCATCTTGAGCAGACATACCTAAACTTCTATATCAAGAAGACATTCCTGCTCCAATAACTCTTGGTGTTTAAATTAGGCAATGAGTACACCAGCTTAACCGAGTGTGGGTTCAATACCCATAAATAGACATTGGATTTTATTACAGGATAATAATCATAAAACATTAGCTGTAATAATGCATAACATTAACAACTGAATCTTTGCATATATCTGATATGGCATTTTCAAACAAATGTTTATTTTGTTCATATCATTGTGATTGACTGATTTTATGACACATTGTTTTTCCATTATATCTGGATGTAGCATAGGTGTACATATTTATTTCACAGATCTGTTTATGTATTGCAATAATAAAATAAAGTGACATGTCATTGATCTAATTCTCTCTTTTTTATCCCCCCACCCTATCTTTGTATTTCCTTTTTTTAATACATATTCATTTTCTTTAATACACTGTTTCTGAAAACAAAATGACCATCAGTACAGGGAGCTAGACTGACCATACCTCCACAGGTAGGTAGTTGCAATGGCACCACCACAGGCAGCAGAGACACCTAGCACATCTAGCTCAAATCTTCTCAGCACTACCACAACAACTCCTGACCTACCTGCTATACCTACATGAGGTAGCTGTGCCCCAGCTGCTGGTGCAGTGGTACAGCTGGGAGCAGTACTAGTGGAGTTGTCAATTTTTGAGCAGCTGACAGGGCTGGTGGTGTGCATAATGAAAAGTTCATAAGTACCTTCCCCAGTATTCCTCTTTCAGAAAAAATGAGCACATGTCCCATAAAAAATGTTCCTATGCTCCATACATAGCTCTCCACTTTGTTTATGTGTCATCTTGACACACTTCATTTAGTCTAATTGGTTATACAACATTATTCAATTGTTGTCACCAATCCCTGGTGTGGTAGCTCTCTAAAGTCATAAATTCTGTGAAAATTCTACATTTATATCTAATTTAATCCGATGAAGTCTGAGGGAAACTTGGATGAAAACGCATCTTTTTTTCTTACTTGTGTGGCGTTAATAAATACTAGTGTGACCATTTATCTGGAGCTCTCTTTATTGTCAGCATAGAGTGGTTACTCTTCTACTGTCTGGAATTTCGTTTACTTGTGTTTTTGTTTAGACTTGCTCCTTTCTGGTTAGATGTTTAAAGGTAATATACCTTTTTTCTGTGGTTGCAAATGACAGCAAATAGTAAAAATATGTTCCTTTCTGATGTGCATGACACAACAACTGTAGGGATTCTTCTTGTTTGTACAGGATGAAGTGGATAATACAGCAGTGCTGCCGGTTATCACAAGTAAATGTCCTGTATATACATCTCATATGCAGTAACAACAATCTATGCAAATATCTCCTAATGTATCTACTGTTCTTGCAAACTCTTATATCAACTCAGCATTTTATTAACATTTATATCACGTTTACATTCTTTGTTATACTGTTGCTTTGTGTCCCTCTCTCATAATTTCCTAGCACATCCACTTTTATTTTTGAGCGTAGGTAAAAAATTGTGAACAGGATTAATTATTTTTACATCAATATGGAAGTATTTATGTTGAAATGTTCTTTGTAATGTAAGCACATTTGGCTGCACTATCCGAGTACATTTTCCCATTTACCCTCCCCTCTTACTTATTTCTACAATAGTCTCATTATATGTGCTCCTCACATAACGTCTCCTGCATATTAATTCCTTCAGTCAACTTGTCCTTACTATCTATAGGCTGTCCCCTTGAGCTTGCTTACTAGGGTTACTAGGCTTACTAGGGTTTGCCTTTTGTTTACATTTGTGCTCTCAGCATTCACTGCAGCTTTTCATGGCCATCAAAACTTCTGCTGGCTACAAAAATGTGCTGATAAGGTCTTCGCTTGGTGAGCAACATGCATATTCAGTGAGAACTACTGCTCATTGCACTAACACCCTTAAATTGTCTAGCCTTAGCATGAAGTGTTTATGATTATTAATGAACCCACAATCTCTGGGAAAGCTATACAATTTTTGTCTTCTCCCAGTTAACACTTTTTGCCATATGAAGGGCTTCTTCAGAATAAATATCAATTAAAAAAAAAAAAGAAAGAAAACAAAATTATGACGTTTTAAATAATCTGATGACGGTACCTCTCCCAGTGAAATTCACCATCAATTTAGGTAATTAAAAGTCTCAGTTTCAGTACACTCCTAAAGTCAAGCATTTGAACTTACAATAGTCTGATATATTCCTAGATTTTACTTCTCATGGATCTCTTGGTAAAGTTAATATAAGATCACAGGATCATAGGAAGTTACTAGGCTATTGGCCCTGAGGCCCTTACAAGCTTAGCCAAGAATTTAGCCCATGTTTGGGCAAGTCAGAACCCAATGCCCCAGTCCATCAGGGACACAGGTAGAATCCCAGGGGTGTATTTTCTGTTCCCCATCCAGTTATCCAGGTTGCACTTAAAAGGGGTTAATGAGATACTCTGCTTGACATGGAAAGGGAGTCTATTCCACAGAAGGGGGAGTCTCTGGGACACAAATCTCTCCCACAACAAGTCCTATTGATGTCACAAACCAGGTTGAGGTAGTGCATGTGGGTTACTCGAGTGGAACTTGACTTGTGGATATACAGCAGTCCCATCAAGGTGGGGGTCTGAGATTTCTTTGCATGCTAGACAGAGGTCACTTCTGAGTAGTCTGTATGAGACTGAGTAGAGGGACAGGGCTTTTACCCTATCTGTGTATGGTACATGTTTGAGGCCCTGGATTCTTCTGGTGAGGAACCTCTGTGGTTTCTCCAGTTACTGCATGTATTTTGTAAGGTACATGCTGAAAGGGGCATTGTACTCAACAATGGGTCTTATAAGGGAAGAATGCAGGGATGTTATGACCTCCATGTCCCTGGATGAGATACCTGTACTAATGATGTGAGCCATGTAGAAAGCTTTCCATACAACAGAGGCAATATGGTGGTCAAAAGTCAGTTTGCTATCAATATGGGTGCCCAAGTCCCTCATGACTGATTGAATGCTTAGGACCTTGTT
This sequence comes from Protopterus annectens, assembly GCF_019279795.1. Taxonomy (NCBI): domain Eukaryota; kingdom Metazoa; phylum Chordata; order Ceratodontiformes; family Protopteridae; genus Protopterus; species Protopterus annectens. Next base: position 252,808,892 of record NC_056734.1, read on the forward strand.
ATTAATGTGATAATTTGTGGGGTCGTCACTATCCCCAAAGGGGATGATGACACATTTTTTGGCATTCAGTTTGAGGCCATGTTTCTGGCAACAGTCATTTCTTTGGGTGAGACATCACAAGGGGAATTGATGACAGCAACCAGCTTGCAGTTATCTGCAAACTTGGTCAGCCGTAGCCCACTTGTTTTGGCCTGGACCTCATTAAAGTATATCCAAGCAACAGAGGCCTAAAGACTGATCCGTGAGTTACACCATTTGTTACGGGTCTACTGTTTGAGGTGGCTTCCCCTATTTTGACTAGGGTAGGTTCTACCAGTGATTCAGTTTACAACCCATCTGGTAACATACAGATTGATGCCTGGTTGAGAGAGCTTATCTTCATCTTCACTGTTGTAAGATTTAATGATATATAGCACATTAAATAAATAATAAGAAAATAATAAGGTGCCTCAAAAGTTTGGTTGTGTATTGGACTTGATAAATGGGAACTGTTTGAAATAAAATGTCATTTGGAACAAGTCCGACATATAAGTCCCCCTCATTTTTGTCTTGTTCCAGTTATAAACAGAGGTGCACATTTCCCATCTTTTTAATAGGTTTTGATTACCAGCAGGCACATTTTCCTGTTCTTTTGAATAATATTCTTCATAGAAACTTTGTCTAAACTAAACTTTAAAGCATGGACAGAGTCATATATTTACCCAGAATTTCATGACATTCCGACTAAATGATAGGCCACATTTATGAGCAATGCACTTAATGCTGCCACCCTGTGCACGATGTACACACAACTGCACGCTATTTGGTATTCATTAAATAGCTCTGCATTTCATGCACATCCTCAAAAAAAGGGGAAACTGCATAAGAATATGAATAAAGTAGTTGAATTACATGCTAATTAACCAATCCAACATGGCAGAACTATTCAGGAATGTGTGAAGTGACCATATACGCCTGGTGCAACCTTTTGCCATGAAATTCAAAACTCTGGAATACAACCACGTAGACATTTAGAAAAATGATAGGGATTACTGATGTCATCTTTAATCTATATGTGCAATAGTCTTTAATTCAAGGTGGTGCTACTACTATGAGACCTCAGCAGAGAAGAAGCAGGGTGTTCACACCCCTTTGACATATCATGGACTGCATGATACAGAAACTGTGAAGGGGTATAGGGCAGACAGGGAAACAATAGAGAAAATATGCAACCTCTGACACCTTCACCCAAGACCCCAGTGAAATCATGCAGAACACATCTGGTGATAGCATTACATATACAAGCTGCAGGGACTTCCCAGATGCCAACAGGGGATATCTCGGGGATGTCACAGGTTTCAGCTTCTAGAATCTTACATCACTTTCTAAATGGAATGTTCCAACATGCAAGGGATCATATCTGGTTTTCTCACATACCAGAGGAAAGAGAAACAACCATGCAGCTGTTTTATTCCACACTTCCCTGAGGTTTTGGGGGACACAGACTGCACATGCACAGAAATAAAAGCTACGCCCAGTGAACAAGAAAGGAGGTACATCAACAGAAAAGGATTCCACTCCATTAACTGTCATGTTGTCTGTAAAGACAAAGGAATCATCTACAATGTTTGTGTAGCTAACCCTGGCAGCTTTATTGACTTACACATAAGGCACGCCTATGACCTGTACACAAGGATTGCTAGGGGTGACTTTCTACAAGGGCTTCTAGTGGGGATGCAGGTTATGCACTAGAACCTTGGCAATGGCACCCATGAGAAATCTACACAACCCCACTGAGTAAGGCTCTAGTGATGACATGCTCAAAGTAGGAATATAATAGAATGTGTATTTGGCTTGCTTAAATCAAGGTTCCATTGGCTAAACAAATCAGGATGTGCCTGCAGTACGAACTAGCCATCTCTGCCAAAATACTCAGTTTGTGAAATGTTTCATGGTATAATTCTAAGGAAAATGGTTCAGCAATGACAGCAAGGTTCTGAACCACAGTTCCCAGAACCAAAGGCAGTGCCAGCAGATAATGCAAACACAGATGAGGAGTCTGAGGAAGAACCACCATCTGCATATGTGGCTGGTAGAGATAGGCATGCACAATATGACATGGCTCTTGTTAACAGGCAAAGGACAGCACATACAATTACCACCTAACTGAAGAACTAAGATGCTAATCACCTGCAAATAGTAAAATTAATGCATGCCAAACTCCTCACAGTTTACTTAACATTACATCTGACTGATGCTTCCAGGTGCATCTGCAGTTAACTCATACTGACGCCTGTGGGTGTCAAATAGTGCTTGCTCATATTTGCATCAATAATTCCAAAACCAAGCCATGTACAAGGTTTTGAAATATTTCATGTTAATGCTTACCACAATGGCAAACTCATCTGCATTAGTATTTGATCTCTGTCTAGTGCAGGTAAACGGATGTAATGGTTGTGTCCTGCCAGCATCAGACATAGTCAACCCTCAAGGACTCATTTTGCAGATGCAGTATTATCCAAGATAAACATTGAACATATAAAAATATCTCAGCAATTACTTTCATGTGCAAATACTTATTTGTCAATAAGATAAAACAGGTCTCATTTCTACAGTAATGTCAGCAGTAAGTCATGAGTGAATTATATATTAAGTATCTATGATTGTGCCCAGTACTGTCCTTCATGCATTCATGCATTCATACATGACATTTGACCAATGTAAATAAACCAAAGTGACCAGGTCAGTGTTAATCAATGTTTGCAAAAATTTAAGAACAAGTGAAAATGCATAACTAGCAAGACTGAATTAGTAAGAATAATAAACAAATGCAGTTACAATCAACATGTACTTAAATAATACTTTACAAATGTACAGAAAACTGGAATATTAAAATATTTTTTAATAGTATATGTGATGAAAGCAAGTATCTAACTAAGCAGTCACTAACTATCTGCCCTGTGTATCAGACATAAGCAAACTAAAGTCACAAAGAAATGTGCAAAGGGCAGAGTACAGTCATCAACACTGGCACAGGGTAGTGGTGATGGTGCTAACTGAGGTTACAGGAAGGAAAGCCTGACACCAAAGAATTGAGTGTGTGTGAGTAAGAAACTAGTTTTTCAGTAAGTATACAATTGTCAGGGTCAGTAGCAACAGATTTCTATTATTCAGTATAGATTGTTTAGATAAAATGTGTATGTGAGGTGATAAGGGCAACATGGTCTTTACTTGTGTGTTAGTCTACATGAACACAGTCAAAGCACCTGTACTAGCACCATATCCTTGCATCTCGAACAAGTGTGAGACAGGCTTGGTAGAGTAGTCAGGTCACTATCATCACGCCGATCATGAGAGCCACCTCTACCACAAGTTCATTGCTAGTCCCGTGGTCTTGGCTGGAATTCAGGGTATTAACTGAATATGAATAATGTTTGCTGTACAAGCTTTCATCATGATATCTTCCAGTTCCAAGATCACATGGTCAGCCATGATAGAGTGTAGATCCCCTAACCACTGATGGAGATGTGGAAGCAGTGCCAGTAAGAGACAAGAATCTTGCATGGGCATGTTGGCTAACACATAACCATGCAGTGGCTCTCCAGCCACATGGATGCTGACCCTCCCCCATCAGATGTTCCATCACAGACACTGCCCTATCCAGTTTGACATTCATCCTGTACCAGGAGTAATCCATACAGTTCAGGCGGTCTTGTGTGCCAGAATGTACAACGTGCAGTACTCAGACTATCATGTCTGAGGCCTTGGTGGATTGTGCCTGTGCCTCCATGACAGCCCTACACATAGGTTGCATGGCACCTTGTGAATGGGCAGAAAGCCTACTCCATGCACCTCTATCAACACTCCTGTGTGGTACTTCACTCTCATGTTGGCTATAGGAAGACTCAGTCAGCTTTGTAGCTGGAATAGACACACTAACCCATTCAAGTGTGTCACCTTCAACATCTGCTTTGTCTGAGGGCTATGTGTGATAGGTGTGCAAAGGCATACTGACTGTGCAGGAAAAATGTGCAGAGGATGTGGGTGCCACGACCTTAGTTTTGAATGAACTCTCTGTAAACCCAGACTGTGCCTGTTCATCACTGTCACCCTCATCAGATACTACCAATACTCTGATATCTGGTGGTAGCTGGTAGGATTTCCACAGTGTAAATAGCATAATTAACTATGATAACAAGTAATTAAAACAAAAAAAATAAAATTAAATAAAAATGATCACATTTAATTCATGTAAAACATAATTTAAGCAATACTAAATAGAAAAGCAAGTAAAAACAATTTTAATGTATACTTAAGTATACTTTATGTACAGTAATAAGGGTAAAAACTTGCCTACTATGTGCAGGTGGATGAGCACAATCAGTACCAGATGTACCTATACCAGACAAATGGAGATGAAAGAGGGATGATAAATATCACAGTAAAAATGACACAATGGTTACAAAACCATCTACTTTATAGCTGCTGCATAAGAAACATCTTATCCAAAAAGTTTCTCTCCAGTATCGTCTTACACCAAATTCTCTCTCTCTCTCCTGCTTAGTGTCTCTTCTCCCTCACCCCCCTCACTCACTCGCTCTCCCTCTCTCTTTCTATATATATATATATATATATATATATATATATATGTATGTATATATAGATAGATATATATACACACACACACACACACACACACACACACATATTCTATGGGCTAGCCCCTTACCATGACCCGTGCCCTAACCCTAAGGTCCATGATGACTGCAGCACAGTGAAGGACATAGCAATGTCCTCCATTATGGTGTGATAGTCACAAACCTTAGAGTTAGGACATGCATTAGAGTAAGGGGATAGCTTTGCTAACTATCCCCTTACCCTAACCCTTGCCCTAACCCTAAGGTCTGTGACTATCGCACCATAGTGGAGGACATAGCTTGTTTTTTATGTCCTCCACTGTGCTGCGGTGTTTTCGGTGAAGTGCACTTACGCAAAAATGTCAATATCAAGGTGCAGGTACTCCACGACTATCGAAGCCAACCATCAACCAAAAAAGCAAAAATCAATAACATTTTTTTTTTTTTTTTAAATCAATAAAAAATGTTATACTTGAACAGCAAAAGAACTTTATTTCATGGGTTGTTAGCGCTTTCACGTCTACTCTGGATGCTTCTTCAGACTTTAATAAAACACTTCATCACTTCTGTATTTAAACACTTATCAATTAAACAGTTAACCAATGAAAGCCTTTGTATGAATACATAACTATAAAAGTCAGAAACTTATAAAAAGTCAGAAACTTATATTGTGAAAATTAAAAATTCAAAATTCAACACTGACACTAAAATGGATGTAGTAATAGATTATTACTGTTATTAACATTTCAGATTTTGGTTGATGGTTAGCTTCGATAGTTGTGGAGTACCTGCACCTTGATATTGACATTTTTTCATTTGGGGACATAGCAGGTACCTTACCCTGAGAGATCTCTGTTTATTTAGCACTTACGCAAAAGTTCACTTTCGTTAAAGTGAACTTTCACAGAAGTGAGGCTTCCTATTACAAGTTCAAAGTAGTGAACTTTCGTTCTTGTAATAGGAATCCATATATATATATATATATATATATATATATATATATATATATATATATATATATATATATATATATATATATATATACAGAGAGAGAGAGAGAGAGAGAGATAACAATTAAGAATATATACAAGAGAAATTACTTATTTTTATGGCATAACTGTAAGTTCAGGAGTAGGCACTCTTTGTTTGTCCTCTACCTCCACACCAACATCAATTACTCCATGGGGACTGTCTACATAGCTGTCTGGATCTTTGACAGTGGACATGAACTCCTCTGTCTCAGTCAGTGGTGTTTCAGTAGCAGGTCCACCACCACTGGCCATCATTTCACGGGCAATTACAGCTGCTCTACATTTCGCATTTTTCATCATGTCACTGACATTATGTTGTATTTTTTTGGTATTCATCCCCATCTTCTCCAATGGCACTGATGCCACTGACCACCTGCTCTAAGATACAGTCACTGGAGGACTTGTCAGCTCTTCCCCACTCTAACAAGAATGAGTTATGTCTCTATAGTGCCTGTATGATGACTTCATTCTGTATCTGTTTATGGTGGTTTATGGGGAAGAGATGGCCGGGGTGCAATAGCCCTGTGGGAGATGAAACATTACAAGAGGAAAAAAGGGAATTAAGTAAAAAGTGGTAGTGCTAACAAAATAAATAAATATATTTGTATGGATTTATTCAATCATCATGCAAAATGTCAGAGAAAACAGATTATGGTGGTTTAGGTACACATGGGAAAAGCAGAAGACAATCTGGTGAAGAGAATTGGGGCAGATATGAAGAAGGCAAGAGGAAATGAGGGCATCCAGCAAATAAGTGGATGGAATGCATGACAGAGGACCTGTGACAGTCAAGCATGATTATCAAAGAAAGCAGAAGAGCGGCACTGAATAGAGAGAGAGAGAGAGACAGCAACAGTTGATACAACACCCCAACCTCACATAGAAAATGGGAAAAAGGGGGTTGGTGATGATGAATGATAGAAATTAAAATGTAAGGCTCTGTATGAATACACACAAAGGTAATGCAGAAATGTAGCCCAGTCTCACTAAGAAAAGTAAATTAAAATCAATGATAAAAGTCGATAAGTATGAAAACAATGTGTAACTGCATACCACATAGCAGCATTATAAAAATATTCTACTTAATTACAAATGAATAACAAGCCTTCAGATTCTCACCACAATATTCTTTTAGTGGCAGAGGACATTTACATTAGCTTTCAGTTAAAAGAAATAAGTAATATACATAGCTATGACAATAGCAATGGACAAGCAATGCAGACAAACAACAAACACTGGCACTGTGAAATGTAATGCATCAATAATCTAAAAATAAATCCATTTGTAAGAAACAGTAAAATACCTTTACTGAAAATCAGTTCTGAAAGTAGAAAAAAATATTGCAGTTAAACGACAGAATCATAAAGTGTGTGGATCCAAACAGTCTCCATACTACAATATAAGTGCCTTACCTACATGGGTAGCTTATATAGTGCAGATCCAGCCCTATGAACAATGTGAATATGCAAATCAAGTGTCAATTCATTAGCATTCATAAATATTACAATATGAACTAAGTGTTGATAAGGTAAGCATGCTGTAAGGGCATACAAAATTCCATACAAAAGAACAAGCATTGAGAAGTGTTACTTGCTATGGGCTTGCAAGTGTGAATGATTAGTGTAACTTCAGAAATAATTAAGTGCTTCACACTCCTGTTGCTTTGATGTACATTTACTGAGGGTGTGTCAGGGGAAAATAGACTTAACAAAAAGTTAGGGGTCTACATTGATGCTTATGATCCAACTGAGTAAAAATCTGGCTACAATTCATATGCAGTACATGACACTTAATAGAAACACATATCAAAAGGCATCCAAACAACATTGCACTTATGTCAGACTACCATAAAAATGGAATATTGCTCAGTAAATGAAGGTAAAAAAAACTGCAGTACTGAAAACATTTTGTTGCTATTGAGCTTAACTGTAGCAAATATACCATTCATCTACATATCTTTTGGGTATTTATAAAAGACAACTGCAACAAAAGGCTTAAGTACATGTAAATGTAAAGTGATAACAATGCTACGGTTTCAGTATATGTAACCTACCATCTCTTATTAATAAATATGCCTGCTGTCTGTGACTATAGTGAAATTTGTCTCAAATGTGTTATGATAATGCCATGGTATCAAGGTTCAAATCTAGATGTGATGAGGTGTTGTTTGTGTGGCATTAGTAGTGTGCATATTTTCATTTTATAAGACAACAAAAGTTGAAAGAAGATCACAAATGGATTATTTATTTTTATTTTTTATTTATTTTTTGCTTCATCCTTTATGCGTTGCTTGACATTACACAATGGTGAATGTCAGCAGTCACTAGCATTGAACAATTTTTCACCTCCCAAGGCAAAAAAATGAAAAATTTAATTTGGGGCTGCCTTGTATAGCACATATGAGCCAGATGCTGGTGCGTGGCCATCAGCAGTCTGGACAGTACTGAGTAAACAACATGCACTTGTCAGCTAAAGATCTCTGGGGCATAATTTGTAAGCATACTGAGTGGGGAGCAAAAGCAGAAGTGCTGTTCATAGGTTCATAGGTTGGTACCAGGCTATCAGCCCTAGGGCCTATACAAGCCTAGCCATAATAATTCCCTGGCTATTTCTACCCACACTATTTAATTCCCTGGACCTCTGTTGACTCTGTGGTGTTCAAACCTTTAGTAAGGATACTTGTGCTTACAGTGTCAGATGAAGCATTGACAAACGTTTTTGGATATGAATTCAACATCCTAAACCTGCATGATAAATGCTGAGTGTGTTACCTATAGTCCTTGTGAATTGCTATTAATAATGTTTTGCTGTGGGAAACTAAACTACTTTTCTTGTGAGTAACAGCATTGACTATGCGTGATGTAAAAAATGACAGTTTCAAAAGTGCGAGAACAAAAATTTGGTAACATGATGAATGTTGATGGACGTAAAATATATTATAGGCTACTTTTCCATATAGCCTAGTTATTAATCATGACAGTAACACACTTAGTTTTCAAAGTATGTCATTATGATTGCTATGTGGTTTGTCACAAATGAGATGAAATATTTTTCTGTGTGTCCCCTTTTTATTAATTGACATTATCTGAATCGCTGATGATGTGCAACACAAATGCAAGTTCTTATGTGGCAAGCCAATGTTCAAAGTTTTGCTGATAGGCTGGAGTATTTTTAATTATGAATTTATATTGTTGTTTATTTTTTGTCTACTGTGTTTGCATACCACTTGGCAGTGTGCAATGATGTTTCACATTTAAAGGCAAAACTGAAATATTTAATTTGGATTGCTTGCAGTGCAAACAAGCCTGGCACTGGTGCATGGTCACCAGCATACTGGATAGTACTGAGTGAAAAAATGCACCTACCAAGTAATGATCTCTGTGGTACAATGTGTAAGCACAGTGAGATTTAGTAAGAGGATAGGTAACATAGGTTTGATTCCACTTTACATATATTTTTACTGAGGAGGTCAAAATGGCATTTGTCACAAACTTTTGTTTAGAACTATAACAGTATATACAAATGGGTATCATAAATAGGATTGTTGCGTCAAAGTTATCAGTTGTTGTTGTCTTTCAGCTTTTCCCAATTAGGGGTTGCTACAGCGGAACTCCGGTCCACTAATGATTGGCAGTAGATTTTGACGAACGCTGAGGTGCCAGCTCGACGTTCAACCTTCAATGAAGGCACACTCATTTACACATGTCTTTTGAACACCCACCCAACCGCAGGGAGGACATGCAGACTCCACACAGAAGGTACTCCCTGCACTCCAGCCGAGAATCGAACAGGAGAACCTCTTGCTGTGAGGCAACAACGCTACCACTGCACCACCTCGGCAGTGATGTTTGCTATTTAAGTCTCATCACATCATATGTATGAGTTTAGAACAGTATGTCATATGAAGTATGGGTGGCACATTTGCCATGTATTACTTAGGTCATGCAACTCCATGCCTCTGAAATTTATTTACAAAACACATATTGCATTTTACATAGAATCTCTAGAACCATGCCAATTCAAGTCCCATACATACAGACATTGTTTAAGTACATAACATTCATTTTGAAAGTAGTATATTTCAAATGAATATGTAAAAAAGGAAGTTCTATTGTAGCATTGATTGTTGATAAGTGATGATAAACAAGTTATCCTTCTTTTTTGCATGATTTTCATTTGAAAGTTGTTGTTCTTATTCTTTTGTCTTTTCCCGGTTGGGGTCGCCACAGCGGAACTCCGGTCCGCTAATGATTGGTAGTAGATTTTTTTTTACGATGCTGAGATGCCAGCTAGATGCCAAACCTTCAACAAAGGCACGCCCATTTACGCATGTCTTTCGAAATCCCACTCGACCGCTGAAGTGGTACTACTAAATTTGAATAGTGAGTAACTCCCAACAGCCCAATATGTCACAAGTCATACCATTTACCACCAATCAACAATGGTTATAAGAAACACAAAAAAAATGTCAGTGTTTAAGACTGGAAAGTGTGTAAATAGGTTGAGTATCACACGGCCAAATCTCACTGCCACATTTCACACTTTCACTGTTTTGGATACAATCATTGCCAATGCGACTGCCAAGCCATTTTTCTGCTTTTCAAATGTAGCTGGCAAGGTGGGGCATTATTGTGCACAGGCTGTTGCATAGAAGATCCATACTGGGCACTGATTCAGATACATAGTTCTAGCTTGACTTCTGTAGACATGGCTGGTGGAGGCGAGGATGGTTTTATATTTAGAGCATAATGGTGGGGTACTCAGGGGTCCAGAATTTTTGGGGCATTCCTCATCAAGTGCTACAGCTGTAGGCTTCTGAAGGGGGATTTTACCAGTTCTCAATATAAGGCTGAGGCTCAGGATAGCTTGGTCAAGTCTGTTTCCACTGCAAATGGCACTCCAGGCTAGGGAGAACAATGTTGTCACAATTACAGTGAATTGAAGAGGCACAAGATAGACCTCCTGAGCTGATGGGAGGATGAATGTAAGACTGCAAACACTCCTCAGGTGTGGAAGTATAGTGACCCATCCTGGTAAATGATATAGCATGTATTATTCAGCCAATAATTGATGCCAAATCCAACACTAACCCAGGAAACTGACACAGGAGACAGTGACAGTTCTGATGGTGAGGATGACTAGATTCTCACTGTGCTCAAGCTTGACGCTGGTGTGACTCTGATGTCCTGAACATATCCCCAGTTATGGTGTCTCCCAACCTACTGCATCAATCACTAACCCCATCTTCCTAGTATGTCTATGCCTACTATCTAACCTACCCTACTTACCTGACCCCCTTATTCCTAAGCATCTTCCTTATAGTCTTCTCCCTCCACCAAAAAAATTAAAAATGGGCACCTGTCCCACAAAAGAATTATGACCCCCTGTATTGCATTCTTCTTCTTCTTGAAGCTGCTCCTGTCAGGGGTTGCCACGGCAGATCAACACTTTCCATTTCTTCCTGTCCTTTTCATCTTGCTCTGTCACACCAACCACCTGCATGTCCTCTCTCAAGATATCCATAAACCTTATCTTAGGCCTTCCTCTTTTCCTGTTACCTGACAGCTTCATCCTTAGCATCTTTTTCCCAATATACTCTGCATCCCTCCTCAGCACATGTCCAAACCAACATAATCTTGCCTCTCTGGCTTTGTCTCCAAACCTTCAAACCTGTGCTGACCCTCAAATATACTTATTCCTAATCCTGTCCATCCTCGTCACACCCAGTGCAAATCTTAACATCTTTAACTCTGCCATGTCAAGCTCTGACTCCTGCCTTTTTGTCAGTGCCACTGTCTCCAACCCATATAACATAGCTGATCTCACTACCCTCTTGTAGACCTTCCCTTTCACTCTTACTGGTACTCTGTCACAAATCACTCCTGACAGTCTTCTCTACCCACTCCATCCTGCCTGTACTCTCTTCTTCACCTCTATTCCACACTCACCATTACTCTGAACCGTTGATCCCAAGTATTTAAACTCATCTACCTTCACCACTTCTACCCTCTGCATCCTCACCATTCCTCTATCCTTCCTCTCATTCACACAAATATTTTCTGTCTTAGTCCTGCTGACCCTCATTCCTCTTCTCTCTAGAGCATATCTCCACCTCTCTAGGGTCTACTCCACCTGTTCCCTACTCTCACTACAGATCACAATGTTATCTGCAAACATCATAGTCCACGGGGACTCCTGTCTGATCTCATCTGTCAACCTGTCCATCACCTTTGCAAATAAGAAAGGGCTCAGAGCTGATCCTTGATGTAATCCCACCTCCACCTTAAATGCAACTGTCACTCCCACCGCAGACCTCACCGCTGTCACACTACCCTCATACATATCCTGTACCACTCTTACATACTTCTCTGACACTCCTGACTTCCTCATACAATACCACAACTCCTCTCTAGGCACCCTGTCATATGCTTTCTCTAAATCCACAAAGACACAATGCAACTCCTTCTGACCTTCTCTGTACTTCTCGATCAACACTGTCAGAGCAAACATCGCATCTGTAGGGCTCTTTCATGGCATGAAACCATACTGCTGATCACGAATCATCACCTCCCTTCTTAACCTAGCTTCCACTACTCTTTCATGCTGTGACTGATCAATTTAATCCCTCTGTAGTTACTACAGCTCTGCACATCACCCTTATTCTTAAAAATCGGTACCAAAACAGTATTCCTCCATTCCTCAGGCATCCTCTCACTTTCCAAGATTTCATTAAACAATCTAGTTAAACACTCCACTGCCATTTCACCTAAACACCTCCATGCTTCCACAGGTATGTCATCTGGACCAACAGCCTTTCTGTTCTTCATCCTCTTCATAGCTATCCTTACTTCCTCCTTGCTAATCTACTGCATTTCATGATTCACTATCCGCACATCATCCGACCTTCTCTCCCTCTCATTCTCTTCATTCATCAGCCGCTCAAAGTACTCTTTCCATCTGCTCAACACACTCTCCTCACTTGTGAGTATGTTTCCCTCATTATCCTTTATCACCCTTAACTGCTGCACATTTTTAGTAGCTCGGTCCCCCTGTCTAGCCAATCGGTACAGGTCATTTTCTCCCTCCTTAGTGTCCAACCTTTTATACAACTCTTCATACGCCTTATCCATAGCCTTCGCCACCTCTCTCTTTGCCATGCACCTCATCTTCTTATACTCTTGTCTACTTTCTTCATCTCTCTGACAATCCCACTTCTTCTTCGCCAACCTCTTTCTCTGTATACACTCCTGTACTTCTTCATTCCACCACCAGGTCTCCTTGTCCTCCTTCCTCTTTCCAGATGTCACACCAAGCACCTTTCTAGCCATCTCTCTTACTAGCTTTGCTGTAGTTACCCAGCTATTCGGTAACTCTTCACTGCCACCCAGTGTCTATCTTAACTCTTCCCTGAACATCACCTCACAATTACCCTTTTTCTACTTCACCTATAAATCATGTTGACACACTTGATTTGTTCTAATTGTGTTTACAACATTACTCTGTTATAGTCACCCATCCTTGTTGTGGTGACTCTCTAAATTCATCAAATTCTGTGTACAATTTTATATATATGTTATGAAGAAGTGGATAGCTTTGGTCCTGTCTGACCACCACCATCCTGAAAATTCCTGTATTCTTTCCCATGTGTCCTCCCCACTACTTGCCCCCCCCCCATTTTCTAGCAACCCCTTTTTCACACATTTAATTTCATCAAAATTAGAATCACACACAACACACATGAACAGAAATGGCCCATCAAAATGCCTTCATTTTTTGTCTTCAGTGTTTATGTGCAGCTTGACATCATGCACCACTGTTAAATGACAGTGAATGGCATTTCAGGTGCTATGGCAAAAACTGGTATCACAGGCACTAATTTGGTTATCTTCATGCAATTGCCCTTAAACCGGCTGCACTATAGGAATGCAGAGTAGAGGCAATACTTTGAAACAGTTACTGTAACAGTTATCAGGTTGCTGGATGTAATGAACTAAGAGTTCCTATGTGGTGTGCTGCAATAATACTCATGCCTGTAAACTGATGTTTTTGCATAGTGTCAAAGGTTGGATTGCATAATTGCGTGAAAATATTATGTTATGTCTCTTTATATTTGTAGCATGCATTTAAGTACATACTTCTGTATTTATGTCTAGTTACAACATATCTTGACCCTAGCAGGAGAAGGGAAAATAAAACATAGCATTTGAATAGTGAAGCAATAAAGATTTTGCAAACACATTCCATCAACAACAGGTAAACTTATTAAACCAGCTTTATTCTGCTCATGACTTAATCTTGCTTATACTCTCCTACCCTTCCTACCCTTTCCTGCTGTCTATAAAAAAAACACTTCATTGCATAGAGCATGACAGATTAATATTTTCTTCAATATTGCTACATCCTCCCTTGCCTTAATACGTTGTCACTGTCCTTGCAATTGTGTGATTTTAACTTTGTGAAGTAGGATTTCCTTTGTGGTGTGATAAGATAAAGTCCAGAATTATGTCAAACTGCTATTGACTACTTTTACAACACTATTCCATGTGCGGCTGTTGCCTACATATTGTAATGAGGCAACATTATCCTGTCTCATTCGTAATCTACTTACTCCCTTCCTCCTTTGCCTCATTTCTAGCTCTCTACCCCCGTCTGTGTTATTAGTCTGTACCCTCAGCATTTGCATAATGCCTGCTACTGAGCAGCAATGCTGACATGAAATGGCAGTTGAGGTCTTATGGGAAAATCTTGTGAGTATTTGCCTTATACTGTATTAGCACAGTTAACTTTGCACAAGTGTGCTTATGTCCACTCCTTTATAGAAAAGCAGACTAAATGTAATAAAGTGTGATACGGTAACTCTTCTATATATATTAAGCTACCAAGTGTCATGTACAGTCTAAGGAACATTAACACTGATATATCTGTGATGAAGACTGCTGCCTATATCCTCCCTTTCATCTACCTCCTGTCAGATCCCTTACAATGTGCAATGTAAATGTGTTAAAGTATGAGTTCCTATGTGGAGAGCTGAGATAATTTTCCAATCTGTACAGTAGTATTTTATACTGTCAAAGGTTCAACTCCAGAAGTATGTCATACAATCATATAATGTTTGTCTATATTAATAGTATGTAACTGTAGGCTTCATATGTTATTAATCCACCACTCACCTATCCCTTCTTTATCTAGACTGAAAACACGATATTTGTACACAGCAATACCTCTAAAGTGTACAGATTTTCAAAAGATGTCCAAATTTATGCATATTATCTTCTGTTTTTGAATATGCAAAGACCGAAAGAATAATCAAGATAACAAGTCTAGGAATAACTTCTGACAATTTCTGATCAGAATCATTTCTGATTTTTTTGTTACTGAGGATCGCTTGTCTGTGATGAATAAAGGCTTGTTGCTTTGGAACACTATTTAGGTTTCATGATTTTTTGAAATTGTTTAAGCTCTGCAGATCCAGATTTGGTGTCCTGCAGACTACAAGAGCAACAGGAAGGACAACAAGATACTCTAAGTGCCTCCATTTTGATTTGCATTTATTTAAACCATATTTTCTTTAATATTGGTGCACACCCAAGTGTGCTAGCTTGCACTGCATTTAAAGTGTTTTACTGCTGTTTTAGCTGCTTTTCTGCAAAAAAAAAAAAAAAAAGCTCTACACTTGTTTCTCACCTTTCCTGTAACTGGTCTAGTCCAGATACAGATTTGCTGCATCCAGGACTGCTTGTAGGTTTCTGAGTCCCCCAGACCTTTCTGTGTGGAGAGAAGCCATCTTGCTTATCAGTGGGTGTGGTAAGCACAAGGTAGCCTATCTACCACATGAGGAGTGGTGTCTGGCCTAGAAATTGTAGTTTATTGGTCATTTGGGTGGTTTTTCCATCCCTTTCAACTTTCTGGTTTAAAAGACTATGTTTGCATGAGTTTGTGCTTGTTTAAGCTTAGCACAGCGGCACTTAGCTGAGTTAAACTTTTACCAGTGCCAAAATTCTGTGCTTCAGTTTTTCCCTTAGAACTTGCTTGTTTTTTTACTTCCTGCACTTCAATTAGTGTAATCGACTTGCATTTCAACAGGCTTTTGAAGCATTTCTCGTAGCACACTTAGGTGCTGTCAGCACTAGCCATTCCTACCCAATAATAGCACCCGTACTTATTAGTTATGACCACCCCTTCTGGTATGATTGTATGGCAATTTCCTGTGCTTTCACCTGCTAAACTGGTGCACTTGGGCATTCTGAGACAGTGTGGCAACTGTCTCATGTATACAGACAACCCTCTCCTCTTACCCCCAACACTCATACATGTGAGAGATGCACTTATATCACAAACATGGAAGCTGTGCACTCTCCAGCCAAGAACAGACTAGCTGGTCAAGAGGAGAAGGTCAACACTCGCAACACACTGCATGGAATACACAGCCCTCCAAAACCCCAGCCAACACAACTCACACATAGAAACACAAACCATACACCCACCTTTGCGGAAGTTCTCAATAAAAATTTACCCAAACAACCCTCGAGACAGAAATGCAATTTAACACCACAACACAACACCAACCACAAAACACATAGCTCACCACCACAGTGTGCCCCACAACCTAAGACCTTAAGGCAAAACACTCTACCCAACATACTAATCATAAGAGACTCAATTGTGAGGCACAATGATGTCCCATGATGGATTATGTGGCCCAGGCATGTATGACCCTAGCCCTGAGCAGTATTCTACAATCACGCAAAATGATACCACAGTACAAGCAGAAAATGATTGACTTCAACAACTGGCTAAGTTTCTGGTGTCATTCTAAGGGGATCGAGTGTCTGTCTGCCTGGGACGACATGAAAGACAGACCTCAATGCTTTGCCAGAGATGGCCGTATATGTCACCCCTGGGATTCTGACTACTGGCTAAGGCTCTTGTCACCCCCATAGTGCATTTTTTTAGGCAGTGTGCCAAAGACGAAACTTCCACTGTAACAGCTACAATCAAATGCAATCTATAGTCACGGTGCTCAATGCTAGAAGTCTAAATCTCTATATGCACTCGCTTGAAGCTCTCCTCAAAATGGAGAATGTCAACATTTTTTGCTGTAATGGAGACCTGGTTTAAAGAGGCAGAAAACACCCCTGCACTCCCAGGCTACAACTCATTCCATATATTTCAGTCCCAGAATATGGCTGGAAGCACCAATGGCGGCTGTGTCACCATATTCATAATGGATATGCACACCTCTAGACTAGTAGCCCAGCCTAATGCATCCGAGATACTCCAAGTACAACTAACACTCCAGGTACAACTAACACTGGGTAAGTTGGTGATACAACTCATAGCCTGCTACAGAACCCCAACCATGTCCCCAGACTCTCACTCTACATTCCTAAGAACCCTGGAATCTATCAAGGTCCAGCCCAATATTCTCATACTGGGTGACTTCAACTACCCTTCCATCAACTGGAAAAACTATTCAAGTACCACTGTATCGGTCCAACGCTTCCTGGAATTCATCATTTCCAATGCTCTGTACCAGCTTATTCTGACCCCCACTAGAGGAAGCAACATCCTCAACCTAGTTGTCACCAACATGGAAGACTGTTGCTCCACACCTATATAAATCCAACCACAAACTGATTTCCATGGAAATCTCCATCTGACCTACATCCCCCACAAAGATGACCACCTTGAAGAACTTCTCCAAAGCTGACTTTGGGCTCCTAAAAACAGAGGTGACTAACTTCTTGGCACCCATGCCAATGGAAAATAGCTGCATGACTGCCGAATCATACAGCAATGCCCTGTACGACACGTACACAAATGCATGGAGCTTGCCATACCAAATAGAAACGAGACGCTCTCCTCCAAAAAAAAAAGGACGCCAATCTGGTGCTCCACAGCCATCAATAAACTCTACAACAGGAAGAAACTGTTGCAGAAAAAAGTAAAGTCACAAGACTGGAAAAACTCCCTTATCAGCTTCAACAAAAATTTGAGATCCCTTATCAAATCCTCTAAAGCCAGCTATGAAAGCAGAATTGTGGCTGACACCAAAAACAACCAAAACAGCTTCTATAGCTATATCAAGAACCTTCAAGGCAATACCCAGATTTGCACTGAGTTATTGCACAATGGTACTTCCTATACTGATCCAACAGATATAGCCAACATACTGGCTGACAGATTCAGTGCCAACTTTACCCTTCTCTCCCCCCCAAAGCCCCCAAAGGCCCTATCAAATAACAGAAGAAAGTCTGGTAACCAACATTTCTGCAGCACAGGTAAAAGCTGCATTGTTCAAAGCCAAGACTACAGCATCCATGGGACCTGATACTATCCCTGGCTGCATTCTAGATGAGCTACAAAATGAACTGGCACCACACCTGCGTGCTCTTTTCAGTTACAGCCTTACCTTAGGCTTTGTCCCTAATGAATGGTGCACTGCTACAGTCATCCCTCTCCATAAAGGGGGAGCAACTACAGACCCTGGGAACTATCGCCCCATTAGCCTGATGAGTTTGGTATGTAAAGCTATGGAGTGCATCATCATGGACCTGCTTAACAAAGACATAGGCAATCTCCAGATTCTTGACCCCATGCAGTTCAGCTTTGTCAAGCAGAGATCCTGCCTGCTGAACTTGGTTGCATTCTTTGAGGCAATCACCAAGACTGTGCATGAGGGTAAGGCAGTGCATACAGCCTACCTTGACCTGGCCAAGGCCTTTGATACCATTCCCGACTTGGGTATCATTGATAAACTCACCAAACTAAGCATCAATCCTTATATTATCAGGTGGGATGCAAACTGGCTCACAGACAGGACCCACAGAGTGAAGTTGCGGACTCCGAGTCAGTCATGAATGGAGTCCCACAGGGCTCGGTCTCAGGCTCTCTCCTGTTTGGCATCTACTTCTCAGAAGTCCAGGCCAACACAGACGGACTCTGGCTGATGAAGTTCGGTGATGATTGCAAGCTAGGAGTCAGTATTAACTCCCCAAGTGATGCAGACATGCTACACAAAGGCCTCACTGAGACCAATGACTGGTGTCGGAACCATGGCCTTAAGCTTAACACCATAAAATGTGTTATCATTCCCTTTGGAAAAAACTCCATTCCCACGAATTACCACTTTGATGGGAGCCAACGGAACACTGAAGGGGCCAAAAGAGATCTGGGCACCCAGGTTGACAGCAACCTCAACTTTGAGAACCACATTGCCATTCTGGTCAGAAAGCCCTTCTACATGGCACATCTCATAACCAAAGGTTTCGCATCCAGGAAGAAAGAGGTCATCATCCCTCTCTACTCATCTGTCATTAGACCAA
The DNA here is from genome assembly GCF_019279795.1 of Protopterus annectens. NCBI lineage: Eukaryota > Metazoa > Chordata > Ceratodontiformes > Protopteridae > Protopterus > Protopterus annectens. The sequence goes on from NC_056734.1 coordinate 252,827,864, forward strand.
TCATCGAATATAACGCCCTGTTTGGTATATATCTGACCAGACACCTACAACAGCTGGAGAGGCCACAAAAGTACCTCACAAAAAGGATTCTGGGCCTTAAACACATGTCCTACATGGACAGACTCAAGAAACATGAGCTGTTCTCAGTCTTTTATCATCTACTTAAAGGTGATCTCTGATTGACTTACAAAGCCATGTCCAACCCAGTCCTACTTGAAATGCTACACCTAAAGAAATCTGAATCTCCCCACATCACATGCTCCAGAGATCACAACCTCATTACCACAATCAACAGAACACGCTGGAGGGACAGATTCATCACCCAGAGACTGCCCATACTCTGGAATAGGCTTCTCATTCATGTTAAGCAGAACATCTCATTGGCCCTTTTCAAAAGAAATCTCGACAAGTGGATGGGTAACAGAAAGCTCTCCCCAGGGATCACTCCCATTGCCCTACTAGATAGAGGCACTATGAACTAACATCGGGTGGCACTGTGCCAGGGCAATTTTTTTGGGCTAGACTTGTAAAGGCTCCAGGGCCATTCACCTAGTATACATCTATGAACCTATGAACCTATTGCAACTAAGCTCATCAATGAAGTTTTAAGACCGTCAGTTTCTCTGTTTTTTAACCCTAAGAATAACACAACAAAAAGATGTGCAGAACTGTCCAATAAAGAAATCTCTTTACATGTATCTGTCTCTTTCCACTCCTTGTGTGTCATTAGTCTCTTTCCTCACATATTCATGATTCCTGCTGCTGAGCAGCACCTGTAACTTAGGGAAAATGGCAGCACACAGCATGTGGCAAAGTTCTGTGAGTTTTTTTACTTCAGCTGCATTAGTCTGGGGCCCTTTGCACTACAGTGTGTATCATCACTTTGCTGTAGAAAGGCAGTCTGATAGCAGTATGAGGCAACAGTTACTAACTTCTCTTGAGCAGGCTGCAGAGCTGAGTGTGCATCATACAGCATGTTCCAATTGCAAATATTACTATGAAGCATGCTGCCCCCCACAATTTCTGGCTTCATAGTGTTTCCATCGCTCATTCTTTCTCCAGCATTCTCATACTTAGTCCCTCGTGTGTTTCAAAAACAGTTATACCGTAATCATATCTCTCAATGAATTACTGTCAGACATTAGGTACAATCCATTATGTTTTAATTCGTATAGTACAATTAGCACATAAGGGGATAGGATCAATGTTGTTCCTTTCCTATCCAAGTTCTAAAGTATATTAATTATAACTCATACACGTCTGTTATGGATGTATCAACTTTATTACTCAGTCATGCCACGCAAAAGCATACAATTGCATAACAATTACATCATACCTCAAATATACGGACAGTCACCAGATATGAGGTCTGTGCAGCTATGAACCTGTATAATCCATATAATGATTAATGTAATGCAAGTGCACTGAGAAATCTTTTTAATTTCAATAGCATGGTATTTTAGCTTATATGTTAATACAATAAACCTGTTTTGAAAAAAAAAAAAAGAAATCTGTAAATCATGATACATTTTACCTTACAATACATCTCTTTTCTGCATTGAATCATTGAATATACTGCTGGACTTAATGTCCACCTTGTGCAATATTCAAATTGTCATTGTTATGACAAAGCTTGATGCCTGCATTCTCTCCTGCTTCCTTCATGATTTTCCCTTCAAACAAGTAATTTTAAGACTATGAGCTAATATTTCCTGTGTTGTATGTTGGGATAATTCACGTCAGCAGACTGCTTTTTTTTGCATAGTGTCAGGGGTTTGAATCCAGAACTATGTTAAAATATTATTTAATGATTTATTTATATTACTATGTCTGCAACTGTTGGCTTTATATGTTATTAAAACAACATTATCCTGCTTATGTCGTAATCATGTTTCTACTTTTCTAGACCCGCACACTCCCTAATGGAAACATGCATAGCATGACAAATTAATTATCAGGAAAATGTAACAATAACACACCAAAAAATGTTCAGCAATGGCCCAGAAAAAAATATATATAATTATTTGCCTGTGTCTACTCTTATGCTTCTCTCTATGTCTGTTCTAGCCTCCTGTATCATCACTTTTTACTCTTGTGAATTTCTTAGCCTAATGGATGTAATGTGCAAGTTATGAGAGCTTACAACTGTCATGACTTCAATGAAGACTAATGCATACATTCTCCTTGCTTCAGTCTGTTGTCAGGTTTTAACTTTGTGAAGTAACAGTTCATATGAGGAGTGCTAAGATACTGTTCAGGTCTGTAGATTGCTTTTTGTGCAGTGTGAAGATCTGAATCCATTAGTATGTGAAAGTACTACTGAATGTGTTTTATGTGACTCTAATGTGTATAACTGCTGGCTACATATTTTATTAAGACAAATACTGTATTAATCTGCTTACTACCTTTTGTGAAAACTTTTTTGCACAGACCCTGACAGAATAATTATGACAAACCTAGGAATACACAACACAACTGTGCAGAAATCACCCATAAACAATATCCTTCCTATGTCTCTATTTGTATCCCAGTCTCCGTTCCCATTTATTGCCTTCAGCTTTTGCATGGACCTTGGTATCAAGCAGTAAATATGATGATAGTGAATGGCATTTGACATTTTATGGCAACAGTTAAAGATTTTAATTTCAACCACACTAACAGTTTATATCACGCAAATGTGGTTAGCCCCACTCCACTACAGAAATACTGACAGTACTATCGTGAGATACTCTTAACATATTTATTGGGCTGCTGGATGTAATATGCACCTTATGGAATGTTACAACTGTCATCATTGTGATGAAGCCTGATGCCTACATTTTCCACTATTTCAATCTGTTATCACTGTCCCTTTAAACATGTGATTTTAACCTAAGAAAGTATGACTTCCTATGTGGTGAGCTGAAATAACCCTTCTGTCTGTACACTTTTATTTTATATTGTCATGTGTTCAAATCCACTCACATGTCATATAATTTGGTAACATTTTCATGGGTGCTGGAACCATAGAGCTAGGGGGAGGGGGAGCCTCGCCACTTTTACTGCTGCAAGAACTGTCGGGAAAATTTAATGAAGCGGAGTTTTCACGCTAACGTGGATTTGCATGGGGAACTTAAATTAACTAAACTAGCTGTTCTTGCTCTCTTATTGCTCTGTGTTACAGGAGTTATGCTGCTGCTGTTCCATTGGTGCTGCCAGAGTAATGCTGGTATGGAGAGTTTTGCTCTTTTATTTGCAGGAGTTATGCTGCTCCTACACACACGTGTGTGTGTGTGTGTGTGTGTGTGTGTGTGTGTGTGTGTGTGTGTGTGTGTGTGTGTGTGTGTGTGTGTGTGTGTGTGTGTGTGTGTGTGTGTGTGTGTGTGTGTGTGTGTGTGTGTGTCTGTGTGTGTGTGTATATGTGCATGTGTAAAATGCCACAGTTAGGTATCCCTGGTGGTTAGTGTTACTCAGGATCAAACAAGAGCCTGAATTCTCTACCCATACCACCACTTGTGATTCACGGAGTTGAGTCCATAGCTCTCAACTGTCCAGATTTTCACAGAATATTTGGCTCATACTTTTGGTCTGTTCCTCCAAAAAGTTGTGTTTTTCCGGCAAATCAGTGAGAACTGAATTCACTAAATAATGATAGCTCTTTAAGTTTCAGTCTTCCTATCTTTCAGGAAACACATGGTAACACAAAACACTTTCTATGATTATACAAGCAGTATTTAAAATGTGCCCCTGGTTTTGGGTCTTTGCCCCTCCAAATAAATGTTGGCTTTTTCCAAATTTCTTGTGCTGAAATGTTGAGAGATTTATTGCTCGTCAAGTGGATTTTCCAAGGAGCTGTAAGCTTCAGGGGAAGAGGAGTTTAATGCTACTTATGCTAAGCTGTTTGCATTGTTAGTAGCACAACAGGTAGTATAGTTGCTTTTGATGCATAAGGTTGTGGGTACTACTCCCACAGTATGCAGATGGATCGCTGATACTGTATTGTGTTGTACTTTAATGGGAGTGGATGCTGCAGTCCTATGAATGTCCTCCTTTGGAGGAGTTACTTAGCAACTATGAACCCGTTATCAGTTTGCCATCCATTCCCCACTGCAAAATTACTAGCTTATCATTTTTAAGGTAGCATGGGCAATTTATTCTTCAAGGGCAACAGGCACTCTATTTGTCAATGAAACAATGAAATATAAAGTTATTTGCTAGCAGCAACCTCTTCATTAGTTACAGATCCCTTTAATGTGGAATTATTTAGATTATTTATTTCTGCAAAGATTTTGCATATTTACTGATATTGGTGAATTGTAATGACAGAAGTCTGAATGGCCATTTATGGTTGAAATTTTTTGAAATGGGTAGTTTTTTTATTACTGGTCCATACATTTTCTTTCATTGCTCACTAGAAGACTGTTCCAAAGTACAAATTTAAAATACATTCTAACAAGTGGTGCTGTATTATACAAGGAATATAATTTAATACAATCAGGTTAATGCAGTCAGGAAGGTGAATCAAAGAATGTATACATCTATGCTTGCTCACAGAATGCAGGAGATCAAAATAGGGGAAGAGAGCAGTCACCAATGGAGTCCCCCAGGTCCGGTGCTGAGATGTTTTCTGTTTGGCATATTCATCTCAAAAGTAAAAGGAAATACCAAAGGGCTTTGGCCAAATAAGTTTGAGATGATTGCAAGCTAGGAGCAGTTACTGAATCCCCAAATGACTTAACCATCATGCAGGAAGGTTTGTGCCAAACAATAACTGGTGCCAGAATCATGAATTGAAACTAAGCTCCAAGAAATACATTACCATATCCTAGGAAGTCAACTACTCCAGGGAACTGCCAAATCGACAATGCCCCCTGAGAACTGACCCAGTCTTTTGGCATTTGGGAACTTGTGTGTACAGTGACCTAACTTTTACCCAACATGTGTCCAGAGTCATAAGAAAGTCTTTCTATATTGTACAGCTTATAAACAAATTGATTGTGACTAGATCTAGAAATGTTATTGTCCCCCTTTACAAAGCCCTCATTAGGTCAATCATTTTGTATAATGCCCACTTTGGGATGTATCTGTTCAGACCCATGCAACAACTGGAATACCCACAGAGATACCTTACTAAAAGGATACCATAAACAGAAGGTCTTGCATGGACCACCTAAAAGATTTATCACGAAACTCAGTATCCTACAGAGTGCTTAGTGGTGACGTGTCTGGCATACAAGGCATCCTCTGACCTAATACAGATGGACCTACTGAACATCAGCAAGTCAAATGACATCAGAAATACTCAGTCTAGGTATCTAAACTGAATGTTGTGGAGAGATGGATGTATATCCAGAACAGACTATCCATTCAAGTAAAAGAAAGGTCATCCCTGTCCATATTCAAATGCAACTTGGATCTAAGGATGGGTAATAGAAAATGTATTCCAGGATTACCCCTTGTGCCACTAATGCATAGAGGCAGTTCCTAAATGCTGTGTCCCTTACATGGGTCCCCACAAATTATCTACAGTGTGATCATATTTATTCTCACTAGGGCTAATATACAATTATCAGCCATGGGATAGGTAAGACCAATCAGAAAATGTTAATTCAAGCACCAAAATGGAAATTGGCTAAGCTTAAAATGCCCTTCAATTGAACCTATGTTGTGGTAGTAAATATTTTTTAAAAATTACCCTTTTTAGATCACTAAGTGCCCCTGTCACCCTCTATCCTTCCCCACCCCAGTCTTCAACAGCTTCTGGCTCCTCTGATTTTCTCTTGTTAATAGTGTGTGCCATAATTTTATTGGCAAATTTATGGAGGTCAAAAAATGCATTCTAACAAAATACTATTATCCTAGCCATGAATACATTTTATAAGTGCAGTATTTACAACTTGTCCCTACTTTTTATTTTTTGTCATCCAATATATTGGATTTTGTCACCCAGTATTTTTTTACTTTGTATGTACAGAGCCTGACATAAGAATTCTCAGACGCAAATACATACAATTGCATTATAACAATTGCAGCATGCCTCAAATAAGTGGATGTTCACACATGTGATGGCTGTGTCATTATACACCTGCATCGTGCATCTAATGAATAAAGTACTGTAACTATCCTGACAAATGGGCAAATCATAACACATGAAACATTAGCATAATTCATATCTGTTTGGAATTTCATAAGATTCCTTATACTTTGTATGTCTATACTCTGTATTTGTGCAGGGGTCACCACAGGACACCATACACTATTGCTAATTGCAATTCTAAGTTCAAAACCTGAAGATATGATTATGCATGCATTACTACTTTGCTATCAGCTGCACAAATGAGCTTGTCAGCATTGTGCTTCAACCAAAAAAATAGGTACTTATGTATTATCGCAACCACATTCCGTCTAATGCAACCACATTCCAAGCAGGACAAGTGGCTCTTTTCCAAGCGATCGGTTACGAGATCGTACTCACCTTATTTTTCTGATTGACAAATGGATGGACCACAAATTTGGAGAGGACACTGTTACCATCCATGTCACTAGCACATAATTTCAGGGTTTGATGGATGAGATTATCATAATTATATGTACTGCGTGGGGCTTTATGTGCTCCATGTAGTTGCACTGACAGGAAAATATCAACATTTCTCTCGGCTTTTAAAGGCATAACCAGTTAATGGACAGTGTCAGCAGGGCAGTAAACAATGGGGGGGGGGTTTAAGGACTTTGTAGTGAAGTCAGTAAATAACATTTTACAATGTCAGAGTTCGTATCCTTCAGGAAACACATGCGAAGCAACTCTTGTTACTGTCACAACAAGCTTGCATATGTTTTACAGCAGCTTAAGGAGACCTTACCGGACGTAAAAATTATAAACCATTTTTTTTAATTTTGCTGGTGTCAGTTGCCATTTACAGCACACAGATTTTATTGTCTAATGTGGGACACAACCATAACTTTCCTACGGTGTGCTTAATATGTGCGGAATTCTGACAGTTAATTCGCCTAATGGTATGCCTTGTAGTTTCAATTGGAACTTACGTGGTTGCGATAATATGTAAGTACCAAAAAATATTATGTGAGTGAATTGTTTAACTTCTGTATATGTTAAGGGAGTGCTGTAGTCAACACTTGGGTTTCATAGTGATGTTGCTTGAACACATCATTCTGTCAGGTTATGACTGTACTCCTACACTTACACTTGGAAGTGATTTACAATGTTGCAGAACCTTTTCACTCATAATTTGTCAGTGGTATTCAACAGTGCACTGTCATATTTTTGATGTGTGGCTGTACTTACACTGCACGTTGTCCAGTCGTGAGACCATACAGGTGAAAATCACATAACAATTGATTACTGTTTGCATATAGTCATCCCAAGTTGATCACTCATGTATGATTGGTTATGAATGACAAGATAGACAAATTATTTGAGCTGTAAGTAATTACTTGTGTTCGGCACATTGTTGTTCAGTCATGTCATTTTTACACATTTTTTTTTCACATATTATTTGAGCTGTAAGTAATTACTTGTGTTCGGCACATTGCTGTTACTTCAGTCTGTCATGACACATGCATACAAACACACTAGCTACATTTAAAATCAGATGTCACCTGTGCACTTGCAATTGATACTGTATTCTCTAGGTTGTGTAAAAGGATGATAGGGTCTGTGCACTTGCAATTGATACTGTATTCTCTAGGTTGTGTAAAAGGATAGGCAGGTGGTTTGACTCCAACAGTGGCACACTTGTGTGTGTGCATATGTGTGTGAGGTTCCAGGGCTAGAGGTAAGTATAGCTTCATCATGTGCACTGTATCCACTTCCACTCGGGAGAAACATTTAAACTGGGAGAGAACTCCCCTTTCACTTTTTCCCACTTTTACCACAAGCTTCTTCTCTGCAATGTACTGATAAGGTCATCCTTTCAAAAGTGCACTCTTTCCCTGTAGAAGTCAAATTTCTTCTGTGGCACTTGTGATTGATACTGCGCTCTCTGAATTGTATAGCTAAATAGGTAGGTGGTTTGAATCCAGCAATGCTGAAATAGAGTGACTGTAGGTACTGTAATGTACAACTCACTCTGTCACAACACCTATTATGTATACTTTCACTTTGGAGATATATCTTCACTGGCAAAGGGCTACACTGTAGTTTTCTAGCATTGAAAGGCAAAAGTCACTTTAAGAAACGCACTGATTAAATAATTCTTTAAAAAATTAATTATATCAAAGTTGTAATATGACTTCTCCTGAGGCACTGGAACCTTTCTAGAATGTGTAAATAGATAGGTACATGGTTTTAATCCAGCAGGAAAATACTACTGTGAGCGTGTGTTTCTCTCTCACATCCTGGGATTCCATCTGTGTCCCTGCTGGACAGAGGCTCTGGGTGCTGACGTGTCTAAACATGGGCTAAATGCTTGGCTAGGCTTCTAAGGGTCTCGGGGCCAATAGCCTAGTAACCTCCTATGATCCTATGTGCAGGAAAGGCTTCAGCAAAATATAGGGAGTACAACTGTTTAGTGTTATTGGGCTATTCCAACGCATTCTTTCCTTTCTAGCAGAACCATCACAGTTATTAACAGCTGTGGTGCCATCCATTCAACTGCACACAGTTGCAGTAGTAAAGGAAACATCTCTTCTGGTGCTTCCATTCAAGCAATGTTCTCTAGCTTGTGATCTTAGTTAGGCAGACAATTCCTATATAGCCATTACATCACAGACTCGGTCGTGTTATTACAACTATGAATGTATACGTAGGTAATAATGTTGTCATCCATCTGTGTTATGTGTGCATACATAGCTGGTGATTCTTCTTATAAGAATTTCTGTCAATTTTTCACAGAAAAATTCTTTGTTCAACAAAGATGATGCCCCTCAATAAAATTTATCATTTCTGATATTAGCATAAAGCCTTCTCCTCTGGTGTGAGGGATTCTGACAATGTTTAATGTGTTTTTCTCTTAGTAAGCTATGGATCTGAATCCCTCATTTATCAATATGTTGTGTATAATTGGGATTCTACCATCACAGTGACAACTGCATTATGCATCAAATGTGTCTGGGTATATGTAGCATCATGCAGTATTGTCATTCAGCAAGGCAGATCACACTACTCTTTTGATCAAATTTAAGGCACACATGTCTTGCAGCACTATGGTGATGTAATGCCTACAAATATACATATATCTTACAACTGTAGTAACACTTCTCTTGTGGGGTATTCAGTCTTCACAATATCATGTAAGTTCTGCTGTAACATAGATAAGTGCTCAAAACCCAAACAGAGTGATTGTAATCATTGACTGTCAGCATAGTGCTATGTATGAATGGCAGCCACCACAGGTGTAATGTGCATATTTACAGTAGGAGTGGCCTCACCATCCCTTTTACCTCAAATGACTGGTTTGCAACACAGTCATATAATGTAATGACTTCCACTGTGACACTTAATACACACTTCATTAGCCTATAGTTTTGTAGGTTCATAGGCTAGTACTAGGCTATGGGCCCTTGGGCCTATACAAGCCTAGCCATAACAATTCCATGGCTATTTCTTCCCACAATATTTACTTCCCTGGACCCCTGTCTAGCAGGGTGACGACATGATCATCAGGGTGAATTTCCTATCTCCCATCCAATCGTCAAGGTTCCTTTTAAAGAGGGCCAAAGAGGCACTCTGCTTGACATGTATGGGCAGGCTATTCCAGAGTCTGGGGAGTCTCTGGATCAGGAACCTATCCCTCCAGTATGTTTTGTTCATTGTGATGACAAGGTTTAGATCCCTGGAGCATATGGCTCTGAGGGATTGGGATTTATTTAAGTGTAGCATGTCCAACAGTTCTGGGTTTGACATGGCCCTGTATGTTAATCAGAGATCGCCTCTGAGTAGACGATATGCGACAGAGTATAGCTGGAGTTTTTTTACATGGTCAACATAGGGCATCTGCTTTAGGCCTGTGATTCTTTTAGTGAGGTATTTCTGCAGCCTTTCCAGTTGTTGCAGATGTCTTGAGAGATACATACCAAACGGAGCATTGTATTCTATAATGGGTCTAATGAGGGATGAGTACAGTGGGACAATGACCTCCTTTTTTCTGGATGAAAAGCCCTTAGTGATGAGGTGTGCCACAAAGAAGGATTTCTTGACTGTTGGAGAGATGTGGTTTTCGAAGGTGAGATCACTGTCCACCTGTGTCCCTAAGTTTCTTATCACACTTTCGGTGTTTAGTGTACTGTCACCTATGTGGTAATTCATGGGTACATGTTTTTTTCCAAAGGGGAAAACTATACATTTCTTGGCATCTGTTTCTGTAAGGCCATTTTGTAGAATATCCACATCATCTGGGGATTCAATAATGGCTCCCAGTTTGCAGTCATCTGTGAACTTTGTTAGCCAGAGTCCCTTAGTGTTGGCCTATACTTCAGAGAAGTAGATGCCAAACAAGAGTGGTCCCCGGACTGAACCCTGAGGTACTCTACTTGTCACTAGTCTGGAGCTGAATTTGGAGTCGGCTACTTTTAAAGTGTTGGTTCTGTCAGTAAGCCAATTGGCAACCCATCGAGTGACATAGGGATTAAATGAACTTAAACAGGTGGCTTTTCAGTTCTGGAAAAAGACAACATTATGTCAGTGCACTGACCTGAAGGCACTACCATTGCATCAAGTTATTTGTATCCATTTTTATGTTGGACAAATGACTTTCAACAGATTTGAGGATCTCATGGCAGTGTAAAGGGTGTCCTGTGATTCTGTCCTGAGTGCTTCTGTGGCACATGCAGTTAGTACTGAGTACTGACTAATACAGCACATCTACAAAACTAGACTGTGGTTTCAATCAAGGACTGTGTGCATAAAAAACAATGTGGCTGGAAAACACTGGCTTTTCTAAGCAATACTGATATTGGACTGAGAACATTAACACAGCTATCTCCTTTGTATCACTCTGACAAATTATTATTGGATAAATAAACATCAAAAGCTCTTTCTTACTTCACACCTTAATTGCTATTTGTGACAAGCTCCAGTACTATCTCCTGTGACAGACAGAGACAACACATAGTTGTACAGAGTATTATATGATTAGCAGAGGTTGAATCTCTTAACATCTAACTGTTAGGTAACTTGGTCAGGCAGGAGTGTCTTAGACTAAGAATGTAGTTATGCCACATTCAGTGGGCCATATTTTTAAGATCTCACACTCCAAGTAAGGGGATCCATACACATTATAAGAGGAGACTGATGTAATCCTTCAAGGGTGCTCTTCATGACACAACTAATATGCCTGCTTCTCTGGTGTCAGTGGTTGATATAAATCTCTTTGCAATCTGCCCTGACGTGTTGGGTCTGGGAAGAAGCAAATCTGTGAATGCCATTGATTGCTCACATGCATTACTTATTTTAAAAATAAAAAATGTTCTGTATTGCATGTCTTTATACAAACATGTATGTATTACTGTAATTATTTTCTTCACATTATAGAGCTTTATAGGACATGAGGTTTGCAATCCATCTCTCCATCCTCAACCCCTTTTGCCATGGGGTTGGGGTGTCACTTCAACAGTGACAATCATCTCCAGCCAAGGTTTACACCACCTGGTGGCTAGCCCTGCAGCGGTAGTTCATTCGTGACACTCACTCACACACTCACCTATGGCCAATTTAGAGTGTCCAATCTACCTACTGAATGTCTTTTTGAATGTGGGAGGAAACAAGACTACCTGGAGGAAACTCATGTGACCACAGGAGGACATGCAGATTCCACACAGGAGGTATCCCAGCTGAGAATTGAACCAGAGAACCTCTTGCTGTGAGGCGACAATGATAACTGCTGCACCACTCTGGCCACCCAAGGGTTACAGTAACCATTCTATGTGTGCCATGTTGCAAAATCATCAGAAAGTGTGAGTGACATTTTCTTATCTGTTTGTGTTGTTTAGTTGAAGTTATGGTACTCTTTGCAGAAATTCCTTGTGAACATGCCGAGTAGAATGATGTAGCAGATGCAAGTTGTAGCAAAAGGAACATAAATCATGGAATGTCATGAGATTTTTCTTTTCATTTCTTGCTCTCAGTCAGGACTTAATTGCATTATCTTCTCTTGTGCTGGCTTTGACAACATCAGAGCAATGAAGTTAGTGACTTACACGTGAAGGATGACATCATTTGTCACAGTCCAGTGTACATTTGGTGTACGTGCAAATGAAATGTCCAAGGGATCAGTTAGTAATGCATATTAATATTTCACATGGGTGTGTTGTACGTTACTGTACTGTCATACAGTTTTTAAAATTTTGCTGCTGACAAGGCTCACTTTATGGCTATATACAGTGAATATAAAAAGTGTACACACCCCTTTTAAAATGCAAGGTTTTTGTGATATAAAAAATGAAACTACAGTAAATCATTTCAAACTTTTCCCACCCTTAATGTGACCTATAACCTGGACAATTCAATTGAAAAACAAACAAATCTGTTAGGAGAAAAAATATAAAAAATAAAAAATGTACAATAAGCTGGTTGCATATGTGTGCACACCATTTAACTAATACTTTGTTGAAGCACCTTTTGATTTAATTACAACATTCAGTCTTCTTGGATAGGAGTCTGTCAGCATGGGACATCTTAACTTGGCAATATTTGCCCACTTTTCCTTGCAAAAGCACTCAAAATCTGTCAGATTGCGAAGGCATCTCTTGTGCTCATCCCTCTTCAGGTCACCCCACAGATTTTCTATTGGACATAGTTCTGGGCTCTGGCTGGGCCATTCCAAAACTTTAATTTTCTTCTGGTGAAGCCATTCTTTTCTTGATTTGGATGCATGCTTGGGGTCATTGTCGTGTTGAAAGGTGAAATTCCTCTTCATCTTTAGCTTTCTAGCTGATGCCTGAAGGTTTGGGGCCAAAAGTGACTAGTATTTGGAACTGTTCATAATTCCTTCCACCTTGACTAAAGCCCCAGTTCCAGCTGAAGAAAAGCAACCCCAAAGCATGATACTGCTACCACCATGCTTCACTGTGGGGGTGGTATTCTTTTGCTGATGCAAAGTGTTGTTTTTGTGCCAAACATACCTTTTGGAATTGTGGCCAGAAAGTTCAACCTTGGTCTCATCAGACCATAACACATTTTCCCACATGCTTTTGGGAGACTTGTTGTATTGTTTTACAAATTTTAGCTGGGCCTGGATGCTTTTCTGTGAAAGAAAAGGCTACTATCTTGCAACCCTACCCCATAGCTGAGATATATGGAGAATACGGGAGATTGTTGTCACATGTAGTACACAACCAGTACTTGCCAGAAATTTCTGCAGCTCCTTCAGTTTTGCTGTAGGTCTCTTGGGAGCTTCCCTGACCAGTTTTCCTCTTGTTTTTTCATCAGTTTTGGAAGGACTCCCAGTTCTTTGCAACGTCACTGTTGTCCCATATTTTCTCCACTTTTTGATGACTGTCTTCACTGTGTTTCATGGTATACCCAATGCTGTGGAAATTTTTTTGTACCCTTCTCCTTACTGATACCTTTCAACAATGAAATCCCTTTGATGCTTTATAAGCTCTCTGTGAACTATGGCGTTTGCTGTAGCAGGCAACTGAGTAAATGTCAAGAAAATCCTACTAGGACAGCTGAACTTTATTTTGGGTTAATCAGAGTCTCTTTAATTGATGGCAGGTGTGTACCCAAGAAGACTGAATGGTGTAATTAAATCAAAAGGTGCTTCAACAAAGTATTAGTTTAAGGGTTTGCACACTTATGCAACAAGCTTATTGTACATTTTTTATTTTTATATGTCTTCCCCCTAATAGATTTGTTTGTTTTTCAATTGAATTGTACAGGTTATAGGTCACATTAAAGGTGGAAATGTTTTGAAATGATTTATTGTGGTCTCATTTTTTTAAATAACAAAAACTTGGCATTTTAACAGGGGTGTGTACACTTTTTATATCCACTGTATATTAATTATAATATATTGTATTCATATTACAAGCTGATATACATCCCAACTCAGGTCCCAACAATTATTTACCTCCAATTCAACTGCTCCTCCCAAACTCTTATATATATACTCTTCTAACCAAACTCCCTCTAGATTAAAGGTGCATACCTCACTACCAGCTACCTCCAAATCTGACCTACTAATAACGAATTTCAACCTTAGAAGCCTTGCAAATAAAAGTACTGAATTTCATGCTATCCTAGCCAACTACTCTTCTGACATAGCTGTTATAACAGAGACCTGGTTAAAGCCCCACATCAATGATTCAAAAATTACTTACAACAGTTATAATGTTATTAGAAAGACAAGGTAGACTAACCAAAAGAGGTGGTGAAGTAGCTGTTATGTTCAAAGACTCTCTAAAACTAGAAAAACTAAACTGCACATCTCCAGACATTCCCAATGCAGAAATTCTCATCACCCGTCTGCAAATAAATCCTCGTAATATCATGATTATCATAGCTGCCTATCTGTCCCCTGGCAATAATATTCCCAGAATAGAACTTCTCTCTTGGTCGGCCTACACATTCAATCAAGAAACTATCATCTTAGTTAACTTTAATCTTGACTGGCTCTCATGTTCCTCTAACTGCCCTACCAACTTTATCACTCTGTATGATTTCTCCCAAGTTATAAACTATCCCACTGGCAATGACAAACACTCTAAAAAAGAGTCACTACTTGACTTGATATTAACCGACAAGCCAAGCCTGGGTTACTAAGCTGACTGCCTTCCTATCAATATTAGTGCCCACGCCCCTACATTTCTAGTTAGAAAAAGAATTCAAACTCAGTCTTACAATCTCTTCAAATATGTCTGCAGTAAGAAACATTTCTCCCCTGACCTATTTAATCTATTACTAAAACGTTGTGATTGTTTTCCATTAAACAACTTAAACCTGGACTTTGCAGTAGAATTCTTTAACAACAAATTTCTTGAAATATTAAATAGTCTAGCCCCCACCAGAAAAATACGTACCAAATCCAAACAGTTACCATGGCTTTTTCATGACACAAAATTACTGATTAAAAAAGGGACAGAGCCAGGGCCATATACCAATCCACCAAAAACAAAACCGACCTCTCTGCTCATCAGCAATTAAGAAACCAAACTAAGAAGAAAAATATTAATGATAAAAAAAACACTACTTCCAAACCTCTCAACAAAAGTTCCTACACAACCCACAAAAATTCTGGCAAACAGTCAACTACCTCCTCAACCCTGGAAAACCCTCCACCCCCACTCCTTCCACATCCAATACCTCCGAACTGTTCGCCTCACAGTTTAACTCAAACTTTATTAACTCTGTTACCTGCATCCTTGATAGCCACCAAGAACTACCTCTCACACTTCCCTCTCCTGCCTCTAGTACTACAAACTCCTTCTCTTTTAAACCTTTTCAAACTTCTTACATTAAAAAGCTCCTATGCAAACTAAAACCCTTCTGCCTTGCTGCTGACCAACTACCAAACAAATTCCTCAAAACAGCTGCCCCATCCATCGCCTATCCTATCTCTATACTAATCAATCAATATATCTCCGAACAATATGTGCCTCACCTCTGGAAAGTCACTCACATCATTCGCCTCCACAAGGCCGGCCCCTCTAGAGAAATCTCTAACTACTGCCCCATTGCTCTCTTCCTACCCATAGCCAAACTCCCTGAGAAATGTATTCAGCTACAACTCTTCTACCACCTTACCACTAATAACCTTCTATCTGATACCTAGCATGGCTTTAGACCCCATTATAGTACTAACACAGCCTTATTATCCTTCACCAACACTATTCATCACCTTATGAACAATGGACAACTAGTCTCACCAATTTTCCTGGACATGTCAAAAGCTTTTGACACATTTTCCGCCAACTACTACTTAACAAACTTGCTACAAAGAATTTCAGTTCAGCATCCCTGACATGGTTTCACAGTTATCTATCTAACTGTCAGCAGGCTACTAAATGGGAGAACAATATCTCCCCACTACTGCCAGTATCCAGTGGCGTACCCCAAAGTTCAATACTTTGCCCCCTTCTCTTTATCATATTTACTAATAACCTTAATTCAGCAACCCAACTTGCCTCAGTCATACAGTATGCAGATGATACATCTCTTATCTGCTCTGCCCCTTCTCCACAAGAACTACAATAAGGGATGCAAAAAGCACTTCAGGAAATTGAAACTTACTTATCAAACCACCACCACATTCGTAACCCAAATAAGACTAAGTTAATGATTTTTACAAACAAAACTACCAAGCTCTGTGTTGCCTACTACTCTATTCAAACTGCCAATGGTACCAAAATTGAGCTGACAAGCCAGACCAAGCTCCTAGGTATTACAATTGATGACTGACTTAAATTTGTTATAAATTTGATATTCATACTTCTCTGACTATCAAAAAAGTACATGCTAAACTGGATACTCTCTACAGGGCCAAACCTTTCCTAACACCCCAAGCCAGGCTAGCTACAGCCAGATCTCAACTTTTATCTGCACCTCTGTACTGCTCACACATCTTCATGAACTTTTGCAAGGCTGACCTTCATAACCTATAATCATGCAATAACAAAATAGCAAAGTTTGCCACCAGTCATCCCCATAAAGCCCATCATTGTTCTGGTCTTCAACAACTTAACTGTCTAGAACTTCCCAACCTGTTAAAATTAAACCTGCTTATTCTCACCCACAAAATCATATACAACCCAAATAGCTGCCCCACAATTTCAACCCAGGTCCAACTACAGGTCAACAGCAGGTCCCTTAGGTCTTCCAATAGGCCACTGCTCAAAATAACATAAGCACATAACCACCATGGTGATTCCCTCTACTCAAACAAAATAACTAATTCCCAGAATGCTCCTACCCTAAACATACAAAGCACCCCCTGCTATTCTTTTTATTTTAAAGCAAAAATAAAAGAATATCTAAAAAGCAACTGGTTCTGCCTCTGTAGTCTTCCTGGATAATTCCTCTCTCCTACTACTCCCCACCTAGGCTCATCCACCTTTTAGAGCTGAAGCTATTTTTTCTTCAAGATTATAATTGTGTGTTTCCTCTTTGTTTAAATGTAAATACTTTCAGTATTTCAAAAATTCTTTGTTATTCTGTTGCACTATGTGTACATATATTTTCACTTTGGCATGCTCTCTGACAGCTTTTGAATTTTACTCATTTATCAAAAATCTGTGGCTTACATTTCTAAATTGTTCCTATGATGCAATAATTTATCTAGTTTTACTTTTAATCATATAATTATGTATGGTATTATTCAGATCTTACTACTGTAAATTTTTAATATTTCATCTGTCTTGTTTTTTTGGAGCTTTTTTCCTCGGACCTCGCTGAAAATAGGCTACTAACCCAGTCGGACACTACCCGGTAAACAAATGTAAATAAATAAATAAATAAACCTGTACTCTAATACACTCATTCAAGTCAGCATGTGTGATGTGTGACTTACACGGAGAAGAACACGCCACATCAGTGCTTTCTTCAACACAAATGTATCATAGTTACAAATAATGTTAGCTTGACAGTTGCTACTTTTGCCATCAGCTTATAGCTTCACAGCATACTGCTGGCAAGTACTTTTATTTTGCCCATGTCATGCATGGGCTCCTATACATTTTTAATAGACACAGAAATACATCTGAGGAATATTGATATACCTTATGACATTCAAAAACATAAACTTGACTTGCACCTCGATTTTTATGCATTTTTACATATGCTATATTAGCATGACTCATTTGTGCATGTACGTATATCACATGTGCTATAGTTAGACAAATGGTAATTTCTATATCAGATCATTATTGTGTTTATATCCTCCTCAGTGTGACACCTGTGTGTCATGTCTGCTAGTATTTTTCTACATATATATATATATATATATATATATATATATATATATATATATATATATACACACACACACACACACATATATATATATATATATATAGATATATATAGATATAATATATATATTTATATATATATATATATATATATATATATATATATATATATATATATACACAGCATGCTTAAGCACTCACTAACCTTTCACCATTGACAACATGCATGTTGCTTAAAAAAGATTTATATCATCACGTAATACTATCATTGGAATGATTTCACAGGTGCCCATGAATTTTCTCCATATTTTCACACTCACCCAGGTGTGTGCACTCTGCCATAACAACCTTTAGTATTGTTTCCTAAATACGCATAAGGCAATGCCAACCTCAGAATTCTTTAGCGTGCATGTGTATTGTAACATTTATCATGTGGATGCAATTTATTACCAATAATCACTCCTACAGTATACATTCCAATGGCAGACTAGTTCAAAATACCTGCCACATATGCAGCCAGGCATTGTCAATACAATCATGTGAGTGACACAGATATTAATAGTCATGGTTCAAAACACATACAGTGGCAACTATACATTTGGAGTTATGAGTATAATTATGCTCATGTTTATAATTTATATTAATATACAATATATGCTTAGCTAATACATGTTTGCATGTACAATAACCTTTCTATGGTTACAAGTGCCAACAAACACAACAGAAATGTCCCTTTCTGAAGTGCATGGCACAGCAGCTATAGGGTTCATTGATGTGTGTTTATACATAATGATGTTGAGAACACAGCATACTGTTATTAACAAAATATACCTTTCTCTATACACATCTGCTATGCAAAAACATACATACAGTATATACAGTATACATGAACATACACTAATGTATCTATTGCCCTTGCTAACTGTTTTCTGAAATCAGCATTTAATATACATGTATCACATTTAGTCCCCTTTGTTACCCTGTTACTATGTGTTCCTCTCACATAATTTGACAGCATTTCCATTTTATTTATGTCAATATAGTGAACAGGATTAATTTTAATACATCAATATGAAGATATCTTTCTGACCAAAATGGCCTTTATGCAATAATTATATTTATTACCTAAATACAGTTTCCTCATTTAGCCTTACCTGGTTCTTGTTGTGCAATAATTCCTTACATATGAATATAATTTCTCACTGTAGCTTTCCCTGATTCCTCTTTGAACACTAATCCTATATTTGAGTACAGTTTGCACAATTTACTTCCCCTGCATCTTAATTCTTTCATTAATGTTGCCCTTGACTTGTATTATGATGTGTGTGCATACTTACTCACCAGAGTTGCCTGAAGGCAACATCTTTGGTTTACAGTCTGTGCGTGAGTTTCGGTGCTCCTTGTCAGTAAGGTTACATATGTCAAGTTCAAATAATCTCAGAAAAAGTTTATTTTAAATAAAAACAACCAACAAGCTTTGTTGAAAAAGCATCAAAGTTGCTTTTCTTTAAAAGAAAACTTTTCTGGGGTTTCCAGAGTAATTTTTTGCCTATATCTGTATATGTATGTTTGGCTCAAAATTTACCTGGTCCAAACTTTTTCACATATGCCTGTGAAGTTACCATATCAAAGTAAATGTTTATGTAAAATAACAGCATGTTCACATTCATTTATGTACATAATATAATAGAGAAGAGTACATGAACTATTTTTCATACCTCTCAACTGTACAGGTTTTTGCAGAATATCCAGATCTTTGTCTTATATTTTTGGTCTATTCCTCATAAAATGTGTGGTTTTCTGGAAAATTCCTGGGATGATCTGAGGACTGAAGTCACTAAGCAATGACATAAATTTGAGTTTCAGACTTCAAATCCTTCAGAAAAATGTATGTTAAAACAAACCCTGTTGCTCTAGCAACTTTCTAAGATTATAAGAACAATATTTAAAAGCTGTCCCTATTTCTTGGCCCTTGTCCCTCATTTTGTCAGGCTTTGCCGAGATGTCTTGCACTAGGAGGTTGAGAGTTATGATTATGATTGATCACTGAACATCAATAACAGAGAAAAATGCCAGTTGTTTATTAATAAATTTTATTTTTATTTATTTTAGATACAACATCTATAGTCATTAAAGGGGGTGCACAAGGCTTCCCATAGGAGGTGTTCTGTAATAAGAGACTTATGACACTACTGCTGTTTGGTATTTGACATCATTACAAACATGATTCCAGGTAACAGGACAAAGTCTGGAAAAGGCTGTTTCGCCAACTGATGGTGTTAATCATGGCCTGACCAGGTCAACAGAGGTATCTTCAGAGTTTCAGAATGGCTATGTTTGGTTTCTATAAGGAAGTAGCCCTCTCAGAGGTGGATAGCAACTTAGTTTGATGATTGTGAATGTTAGTGTTTTCAGATGGCCTGATCTTTAATGGTAAGCCTATCTCTGGAGTTAAGAGGTTCACAGTGTACCTATATGAATTTGCTAGGAGAATGAATCTACTGATTTTATTTTCTGGTGGGTGATTCTTTTATAGGAACATACAGCAAGTAATGATAGCTTATCTTCTTTCTTTATAAAAAGGATGTTTCTTGCTTTGGATATCTGGGCAGTCTATGAGAGAGGATGGACAATCTTATCACAAAGTTTTAGCTATAAACACACTTTTTGGATATGCTATAAGTGCGCATTTTGAAAGTAAGTGAAGGATCAATAATACAACTTAGATATCTGTATTCTGAGACATTTGGGATGGTATTGTCATAATTACTCATAATGGAAATTTATGAAGTAACTGCTTGTTTTTGAGATGTGTGAAATAGCATCAGGTTAGTTTTTTCCATTCATTTGCCTTGAGCCATGCACAGTGCTGTTAGAAATTGGTTTGAAGCTTATCCTGATGGTTAGTATGATGTTTACTGCCTTCAGTAAGGAAGAGGTCATCTGCATACATAATGATACTTAGTGAGGGAAGGTCAGTGTAAAGGTCATTAATGAAAAGCAGAATAATAGAGGACCTAATACTGAGATCTATGGAATACCAGCATTAAGAGTACTATTGTTTGAGAATGTGACTTTTCAATACACTTGAAAGCTTCTTTTCATGAGATAGCTATGGAACCATTAAACGCTATTTTTGCCAAAATTACACCTAGCATGTCTCTGTAACAATAGGTTATAGTTCACTACTTTCAATGCTCTTAAAACCCCAGCAAAAATGTGTCCATCACTTATATACTACTACAGCACATCAATAGCTATAACTAGAGCCATCATAGTACTAAATTCATTTTGAAGGATGTGATGCTGGTTAGAGGGCACTCCAAAACAATTTATGTGTTTGAATAACTATTTGTAGATGAGTTTTTCATATATCTTTACAAAATCAAACAGCAAAAACCATCACTATATCAAAAAACAAAACACTAAAATAAAAATCCAGTGTCCGGATACACAAGTTTAATACACCAAACAAAATCAATTACAGTTAAGAGTTTTTATCTTTTCACATCATCAGAACAGTGAAAAATACACCAATTAAATACTGATAAAAAATATGCACACACCACTGTTATTTACCAACCAGTAACTCAAGAATGTAAATCAATCACTAAGGATATTTAATTCTTTATGAAACCAATCAAATAGCTGACCAATGACAACCTGAATGTAGTGTGAGTTAAAGTACTAACAGTCCCAATTGTGAAGCTTTTTCATATTAGCTTCACTACAAAATCCATGAGAAACAAAACTTACGAACATGTCTTTGCAAAGAAAATTACAATCAAGTAAAAATTTTTATTCTATTTACTTGATTCTGGTTAACAACTTACACAGGTCGATAGCTTTGAAAACAATCATGACTTGAGTGAGGTTAATTGGTAAGTAATATTCAATGCATGTATTGCTCCTGGAGTAAATGATTGCTTGAATTTTTAGGAATGTCCAGAAAGTGAGATATTTAAATCACTAAATACATTTTGTTTATTGGTAGATTTATTGTCATTTGATTTTCAGTGCTTTGTTACACGCTTTTTTAAAATTTTATACCATGATTCTGAAGAAGTAGTTCCTCTTTCACTATACTTGTATTATATCCTGTTAGACAAATTACAATAAAAGTTTCTCCTGTTAACTCTTTTATACTAACTACTTCTTTACAAATTGCCATGCTGTAATCTACTGTTTTTTTTTAAATGCTACTTGTATAATATCTGTAATCAATGATCAAATGTTGTTATATGTATGTACTTGGAGCTTTTCTCCCCGGGCCTCTGCTGAAAAAGGGCTTTGGCTCAGTCAGACATAGTCAGTCAACAAATGTAAAATAAATACATAAATAAATAAATAAATATTACAAAAGCAGGGATTAGCTGAATACAGTTTCCCATATATTCCTAGAGGATTTACCCTGGTTCCTTTTTCTGACTTACTTTTAGATTCCCTTCTTACATTTCAGTCATAGTGATGTTGAATTTGCTTGCATTCTTTATTACTTTCACGCCTGTTCTGATCAGCTTATGAGAATAATTTCCTTCATGCTAAGGATCCATAGTGAGGTGCTGGGCTTGTTATCAACACACGTATGATTAGAACTCTTCTGTCTGATCTTTTGTATAATCACTAGTATGCAATTATTGTTTTATTTTATTGTCCTGTGAGCTTGAGATTTCAGTATCCCAAGGATTCCCCTTTCCCCAAGATGCAGCAAATTTGGAGGGAGTACTATAAGGGGATGTGTATGCTGCTGTCTCCTAAGTGTGTGCAGTGGAGTTGCCATCTGCAAAAAATGTTTTCTTAAGTTAATTTTAATGTGAAATGCAAGTGATACTTTTCTTTTGTCACTACAGTTCTGTATGTTGATATCTTTTCATGATTCCCCCATGGTGAAATGCAATGCATAAATCCATTATATCTATACCCCATGATGGATGAGCGTTTGTAAACACCTTTTCCCACTAGTCAAATACCCCTGCTGATATACTTAGACACAAAAGTTTAACTATTTTTGTATCTAGCAAGATAATAATACAGTTTATGAATAAATGGTGAGTAATATGACTAGACAAAGGTGAGTCCAGTGTGATATTTTGATTTAGCTAAAAGTATATTAGCACAACAGAATGATTCAGAACTATGAAACTTTCGAATGAGACTAAATTATGTGATGGCTTTATACATGAACAGCTGCTTGAAACTCTCAGCCTAAAACATCTTGAAATTTTAGTTAAATTTATGAGGTTCAAAACTGAAGATATTTTAAAATTTCTAAATGAACTTCATAAAGAGTATAAAATAATTACTTAATCAATATTTGCTTCTGATACTGAGACTCTCTTTAAAAAGTTCAGAAATAAGATAGTTTTGTTTAAAATGAAGAATGATATGTATTTTTAATTACTATATTTATAACAAGAATAATAAAAGACATAAAAATGAAGGACAATGATTATATGAAGTGGATAGAAAGACAACCAAATACGTTGATCCTGTAGTTTTAAAAGCCAAGCCTGAGCAAACCTTGTCTTTTAGGCATTAGCTAACAGAACCCAGATTTAATAAACTCCATGTAGGAATAGTGTAAGTCCCACACAGAGTGTACTGTGGCCATGTCTGCAGCTCCCCCTCAGCAGTGCGTTTTACATATTAATAAAGGCACGCTACTGAGAGAGAGCCGTGTACACAGTTACAGAATCGATGTAGGTAGAGATACAGTGTCCGCAGATGAGGAACACACCTCCTGCACTGTTAAAGTGCTGGATGCCACTTAAATAATAAAGTGAAATATGTTTAAATAATTATTTTTTTCGTGTGTTTGTGCAGCACTGAGCAGAGCAATAGATACATGTCAGACATCTAAAAATAGAAACTGGATGCATTTAATTAGTTAAGAAAGGTCAAGTTTACACATAGTTAAGCAGGTTTGCACAGTGCGATGCTCAGTAGTGCTTAAATGTAACGGAGAGTTATATAGAAATGTATAGCTCTAATCACCACATCCTCAGTAGCTGAATGGTTAGAGTCATGGACTTATGTGCAGTAGGTGCATGGCTCGAAAAGAGGCCTATCTTTTTTACATGTGATAGGGAAATGTTATACATTTTTTTTTATTATGTATACATTTACATTTGTTTACTGGGTTAGCCAGGCTGGACCAGAAACCTATTCTCATTGGAGACCCAAGGATAAAGCCCCAGTTACCCAGTTACACACAAGTGTCCAATACATTAAAGTTACATTCCAAGATAACATAGTGGAATGCATATGTTTAGGAGATACAAAGTAAAATAGATACACATAATAATAAAGTATCATTAATGAACAATTACTTTCAATATTTTTTTGACAACCTCTGCCCGTAGCTAAGCTCTGCTAAGCATTGCTAAGCCAAGCCAAGCAATGCTTAAATAGGAGGAGTTTTTGCAATACTTAGCAATGTGCAGCTCTGCTTAGCTGGCTTGAGCACTGCTAAGGAATGCCCGTTTATGTAGTCCTCAGCTCAGCTAAGCTGGTTTGCACACTGCTAAGCATTGCTAAGCATTGCCAATGTAAGCACTGCTCAAATAAGTTTAGCAGGTTTGCGTGGTGCTAAGCTTCACTTAGCATTTTTATAACTGGTCCAATGGTAGCAAAAGGAAGGAAAATAACCTTACTTAAGCTGAACAGCTGGAAATATAGTCATAACCTGTTGGAATTTAATACTGCAGGAGCTATGGCTGGAGTTGGGAGGGTGCGTGCTTCCAGGCACAACAGTGGGGCATGTTGGAGTCCAGGGTCATGTTTGGGCTCTTCATAAAACACTATGACAACCGGCTGCTGCAGGGCCAATACCAGGGGTCTGAATACAAATCTGAGGCCTGGGACCAGCTGGCATGCTACCTCACCAGTGCAACTGGTATCCCCCACACTGGTCAGCAGGTGCATCACCACTATAACAACCTGAAGCATAGGAAGGGGGAAATCTTGGCCCAGTGGATCCAAGATGCTCAGGATGACAATGCCCCATAAGTTTGTAAGTACAGAAAGCATTGATTTACCAAAGTCTAGTATGAATATCTGATAGACAGGTATGTGTAATGGTGTGTTGCTCTCCTCACAGCTGCAGAGGAGAGAGCTTGCAACCTGGAGGCCCATGCAGAGTGTCTGGCCAGGTTGTGCCTAGATTGTGATGAGTACTAATATATCCTGCGATATATGATAATATAATTAAGAAAGAGCACTGTAGTAACTGTCAGTAGATATATTCTGTTTTGAGTGTGCTGCAATGAATGTGTTCATAGACCTGGACTGATATAAGTGAGTAATGCCAGGTACAGTTCAATATACATGGAAGCGTGAAACCTGATAATGTTAAGGATAGCAATTTACTACTGCATTAATAATGTTAAAGAATAACAAGTGTATACTGTTTTAATAATAATGTTCTGGTAATAAAGTACAACTGGATTCAAAATGAAGTGAATAAATCATCTGCAGTCATAATTTTCGGGAAATAAAGTACACCTGCAGTTAGAATTGTTAAGGAAATAAAGTTAGTAATGCATACATTGTGGAATAACAGCTGTCTTTCAATGGCTGCATTATGTAAATTGTTCAACAATAAAAAGACTGTTAACTGTTTCATGTCACCCTCAATAAAGGTTTGCTGTGCCAAATGTTGTGTGTATTTTGGGCTGTTGGTCAAGAAATTGAGTATTACAAGTGCTGTGAAGTAAACATGGGTATAATACCAGGAAGTGACTGAAGGTTGGTCAATAAAAAACTGTTTTCCTAAATTGTAGATGTGGAGCTGTACTACAAGATATACTCCATTATGATATCTGTTCTGCACTATAAGATCTGAACCTTGAATAGTAATATGTATGGTATTATAGTGTGTTTCCCTCAGGACTGTCTTGTGTTAACTTTTGCATTTCAGCTATATGCATTCCTGAATGTAGTTATGCTGATGCAGACGAGTATGACACTGTAATATCTGTAGACTGCAGATACACCATCTGCAGCTGTATATGGGTCTGGTAGCCAGCCCAGCTCCCCAATATGGCCTGTACACATCACACACATTATTATCCAATAGGGGTTAAATGTGTACACCTGCATTCCAAGTAGTAATACACAGTTCTCTTACTATCTCTGTCATGCATGCATTTCATGCATGTGTGTTCAAACGTCACTGCAGTCTTGTGTGACTCTACCTACATTACCAGGTTAGAATTTGTTGCCAGGTGAGCTCTAGGCACATAGTAGTCAATGAAGACATAGAAGGGCCTCAGTATATCAGTTTGCTAAATGATAAGTATGTTGTTCATTTTTGCACATGCAGACCGGGATTCAACTCCAGGGACAAGTACTACTATATATTTATAGAAAGAGTCAAGTACTACTGAATATGTATAGAAAGTTATGTATTGTTAACAGATGTTCTTCCCACAGGTATTACAGGTAAATAAATTGCCTGTAGTAGCTGTTCTAATGGTATACTAATTTGTGTGTCCAGATGCAGTTACTTCATATGACCTAAATTTATTTTGACTGAAATTCATTTGACTGAGACCAAAACACTAAAATTAAAATAAAAGGTATATGCCCTTTTCCCCACTGTAGTGCGATCCTGGAACTAGTATATATAGTTAGGGGGGGGGGGCACAGCCCCCCACATACTTTATACATTTTAAACAATACACATGGATATTTATAACTGCAGTGAATAACTATTTGCAGAAAACAATATTTACGTAAACTATGTGGAGATCATCGCCCACCACACCCCTCACACCTCCCCTAACTCTATACACTAACTGCAGGACTGCACTACAGTGTGGAAAATGGTATATACCTTTTACGTTAATGTGTCAGTGTTATGAGTTTCAGTCAAATGAGTTGAGCCATGTACAAGGCCTTTCTGCCAGTGTCACTGCATGATGGTTGAATGTGACATTGTTATCAAACTGAGTACCCAGGTGTCTCAACACAGGTTGTGTGTTTATGAGGTTGCCAATGATGTGGCAAACAGTGGGGATGTGTCATTGACATATGGTATGTTGGTACTGTTTTCTGCATTTAGCTTGAGGCCAGGACCTTGGCACCTGTTTGTACCCGATGTAAGACCCTGTTGCAGTGTGCTAATATCATTTGGTGGATCAATGTTAGACAGTACTCAACTGACAGTTGCCACAGCCTTAGTCAGTACCTACAAATATGAGTGGTGGTGGTTAGCATTCATGCCTGGACACATGTAGGTATTTAGGGGCAGCATGTACTCACAGGGCCTTGCCATGTATACATATTGCACACACATATGCAACATAGAGTAGGGATGCTACCTTAACAAATGTGGAATATGGGGCACTTCATGTAGTATCATGACAGTTGGCAGGACAAACCCTACCCATGCCAAGTGCAAAGGACAGGACTTCTCTTGGTCTGCAAATATGACATCTCATTTCTGTAGCATTTCCCTACATTATGTTATGTCTCAGAACATTGAGGTGTTTCTGATGTAACATGACTACTTTATGCAACTATTACACACATGTAGGAAATGTTTGTTGTCCTACACTCTTGGGGCCTATGTATTGTTTTAGTTGTTTTCACAGAGCACACCTAGTCAAACATGGACTGAAACCTGCATGGTGGGACAGGTGTTGACCATAACACATTCACACTGCTGTAAGGGTATATACACACACACACACACACACACACACACACACACACACACACACACACACACACACACACACACACACACA
>NC_056734.1:252857956-252892956 GCF_019279795.1 Protopterus annectens
TATTTCCTGCCTTTCCTGTTAAGTGGTATAGACTATTTGTAGGCTTCTGAGCCCCCAAGCCCTTCTGTCTTGGAGGGAAGCCTTCTAGCTTAGTTTTTTTTTCTTATAATTAGCCAGTTTTCTAGTTTCAGCACTCAAATCCGTTTCTTTGATCTCAGCACTTGTTCAGAAAAAAATAATTTCATCTGCTTTTACTGTACTTGTGCTTCTACCTACTTTATTTTACTTTTGCATCATCTTAAAAGTACTCAATTGTATTTATTACTGCTTGGTGTAACTCATTGTAAGCCTTTTGATTTAAACACTTGGGCTTCGGACCAGTTGTTTTGCAATGAGAGGGTTTGTGGTCTGCACTGTAGTGGCAGAACAGGTAGCTTACAACTTTCTAGGTTGGGAACTGCTGATTGAGGGCTCAGTGTCTGTTATTCTAAAAGTGTATTAATTCTGGTTTAAGTACTTGGGATTTCAGGCCAGTTATTTTACATTAAGAGGGTTTGTGGTCTGCACTCTTGTGGGAGGAGAGGCTGGACTCTGCCCTTCTGAGCTGGGAATTTCTGGTTAAAGGCTTATAGTGCATGCATATCTGAACTGCTTCTTACTGAAGTTGGTGCACCTTGTTTGCTGTGGCATAGACTGGATTCGGGCCTGCTGGATCTAGCTTTGTTTGTGTAACTTGAGCACTAATCCAGGCATTCTCTAAAGTATTCAGTTGTATTTATTACTGCTTGGTAGTAACTTGATTAAAGTGTAGCTATCATTCTAAGTCTTTTGGATTAAGCACTTGGGCTTCAGACCAGTTGTTTTACATTAGGAAGGTTTGTGGCATGCACTGTGGTGGCAGGACAGGTAGCTTTCATCCTTCTAAGTTGGGAACTGGTTAAAGGTTTATAGTGCCTGAATATTTGAACTGTATCTTACTGAAAATGGTACACCTTGTTTGCTGTAGCATAGACTAGATCCAGGCCTGCTGAATCTAGCTTTGTTTATATGCTTGTTGTTTGTTTGCTTGTTATTTCCCTGGAACGCTAATTCCACCTAATACGCGGCTTCTCAGTGCTTCTGTGGATCACTAGTGATATCTGCATTGCTTACTGTACTTATTTCCTTGTTTCACTTGAAGGAAAGTTACTGTTTGTCATTTTTGCATTTAAGTTACCTGTAACACTTGTCCATGCTGGTGTGAATGACCTGAGACATACCTCCCTGGACTACCTGAAAAGAGACATAGAGGAGCTCTCTGAGCATGTAGCCTAGGCTGGTATGACCCTGACCTTGAGTAGCATCTTACCTTCACCAAGAATGATGCCAGTGTGCCGAACAGTCACAGCCCTTAAGACTAAACAACACACCTGATACACTTGTAATAGGTGACTCTATCGTCAGGCACACTTAAGTTACCTGGCACTTGCTCACTAAAGCAATTATATAAGTCAGCACTAAAAATTAAAAGCACTACACCCTCACTCCCCCCTGGCCCTTGTTTTCAATTATAAAGGAATTCCCAATATTATTCTAGCATGTCCAAAGGTCAGTTGTCAATCTCCTCTCTGGTCCATCTGGTGAATCTCGGAATCTTGTGGCAATGTTACAACTGCCTCATGTACACAAACAACCCTCTCCTCTTCCCAACAAATTCCAACACATGTGAGAGATGCAACCATATAGGCAAACTGGAGGCTACGCTCTCTCAACTCAGTACTGGCATAACCAGTCAGGAGGAGAAGGAAACCACACTCACTACAATTCCAGTCTCACATAGACCTACCACGACAGCAAACCAAACACACAAAAACATACTTGGAGGCTCTAAATAAAGATCTGCCTAAGCAGCAGAGACCTCCAAAGCAGACACCCAAGCAACCGCTACCCCAAAACAAAACACGTGCAACACATATCTCACAAAGCCAGTGTGCTGAACAGTCACAGCCCTTAAGACTAAACAACACACCTGATACACTTGTAATAGGTGACTCCATTGTCAGGCACACTGATGTCCCGCTCACCAGGCTGAAAAAGTAGAGGGTCACGGTGAGCAGCCTGTCAGGCGCTAGGATCTGCCACATAACACAAGCACTCAGGTCACTCCAAGGCAAGTACAAATATGACTCAGTCATTGTCCATGCTGCTGTGAATGATCTGAGACGTACCTCCCTGGACTACCTGAAAAGAGACATAGAGGAGCTCTCTGAGCATGTAGCCCAGGCTGGTATGACCCTGACCTTGAGTAGCATCTTACCTTCACCAAGAATGATGCCACAATATGAAGACAAGATGATCAATTTTAACAATTGGCTTAAGTACTGGTGTCATTCAAAGGGGATCCAATGCCTGTCAGCTTGGGATGATATGCTCGACAAGCCAAGATGCTTCACTAGGGATGGCTTGCACCTGTCACCCCTGGGCTTTTGGATATTGGCAAAGGCTCTTGCTACCCCCATAGTGCCTTTTTTAGGCAAGGCTCAAAAGACAAACCCACCTCCATAGGTATCACAAGGGATAAGAAACTAAGAGTAATACTACTCGACGCCAGTAATCTAAACCTCAAGATGCATGCACTCGAAACTCTTCTTAGCATGGAGAACATCGATATCTGTGCAGTAACAGAAACATGGTTCAGGGCTCCCGAGAGCACCCCAGCACTACCAGGTTATACCTCATACCATGCTTTATGGCCCCAAAACCTGGACCGAACCACAAAAGGATGGGGAGTATCGATATTCATCAAAGATACCCACACCTCCAGGTTGGTGGCAAAGCACGAAGCATCAGAGACTATCTATGTGCAACTAACAGTGGGTAAAACTGCCTTCCAGTTTATAGCCTGCTACAGACCATGCTCCCAAACCCAGGACCCCACTTGCCCTTCCTGAGAGCACTGGAAAATATGAAGGTCACTCCAAACATCATTATATTGGGTGACTTCAACTACCCAAACATAGACTGGGAGAATTACTCTAGCTCCAACACCCTAGCCCAAAGGTTCCTAGAATTTATAAACTCAAATGCTATGGAACAACTTGTTACCACTCCCACAAGAAGGGAAAACATACTGGACCTGATCATCACCAACATGGGGACTCTATGCTCCAGACCAGAAGTATCCCTCACTGGTAAGATCAGACCATAAACTAATCTCACCAGATATTCACATCCCGACCCCACCCCCTGCCCAGAAAACCACAGTGAAAAACTTCTCTAAAGCAAATTTCACACTCCTCAAAACCAAGGTGGAATCCTTCAAAGCCCCTGGGCCTGTGGAAAATATGGCCCAGACCGCAGAATCCTTTATAAATGCATTCTATGAACACCTTCAGGAATGCATGGATCATGCGATCCCAAATAAAACCAAGACCCAATCCTACAAAGGCAGACGTCCTGTCTGGTGGACACCAGCCATAAACAAACTATACAATAGAAGGAGGAAGCTACTAAATGATAGAGCAAAATCCCAAAAAGGGAAGGCATCACTGATCAGTATTAGCAAAAAACTACGGGCACTCATAAAATTGTCTAAGGCCAGCCTCGAGAGAAAAATTGCACAGGACACTAAGGATAATCACAAGGCTTTCTTTAGTTATGTTAGGAACCTGGGTGGGAATTCTCAGATATGCTCAGAATTAGTCCAAAATGACAAAAAATACACCAAACCCACAGACATTGCCAACATCCTAGCTGACAGGTTCAGCGCAAACTTCTCCCCCCCCACCAAAAGGGCAAATATCTATCCCAGCAGAGTGCTGCCCCCCTGACATCTCAGATGCTCAGGTAAGAGCAACCCTCTCCAAAGCAAAAAACACAGCATGAATGGGACCAGACTGTGTCCCAGGCTGCATCCTACATGAACTCAAAGAAGAGCTAAACCCAAACATAAAACTACTGTTCAACCTCAGCCTTACTACAGGATATGTGCCCAAAGAGTGCCGTACAGCAACAGTGGTCCCCCTCCATAAAGGTGGTGCCTCAACGGATCCTGGAAACTATTGCCCCATAAGCCTGACTAGCTTGGTCTGCAAAGCTATGGAAAGGATCATCATGGACCTCATAAATAAAGATATTGGGGACCTACAGACACTGGATCCTACCCAGTTTGGCTTTGTTAAGGGCAGATCCTGCCTCTTAAACCTGGTTGATTTCTTTGAAACAGTCACCAAGGCCATTGACGAGGGGAAGGTGGTCCACACAGCATACCTGGACCTTGCAAAAGCCTTTGATACAATACCCCACTCGGGCATTATAGATAAGCTCACCAGCTTAAATATAAACCCCTATGTCACTAGATGGATTGCAAACTGGCTCAAGGACAGAACCCACATGGTTAGAATTGCTGGAGCCATGTCAGACTCCAAACCAGTTACAAGTGGTTTCCCACAAGGATCAGTCCTGGGACCTCTCTTGTTCGGTATATATTTATCGGAGGTACAGGCCAACACGGAAGGACTGCGGCTGACCAAGTTCGCAGATGACTGCAAACTGGGAGCCATAATCGACTCTCCAGCTGACACAAGCATCCTCCAAAAGGGCCTCATAAAAACAGACAATTGGTGCCAAAGCCATGGCCTCAAGCTAAATGCCAAAAAGTGTATAGTCATCCCCTTTGGCAAAAACAAAGTGCCCACAAATTACCACATAGATGGTAATCCATTAAGTACAGAAGAAGTAATTAGGGACCTGGGGACCCAAGTTGATAGCAATCTCTCATTTGACAACCACATGGCCAAAGTGGTTAGAAAAACATTTTATATAGCCAACCTAATCATGAAGGGATTAACATCTAGATCAGGGGAGGTCATCGTGCCTCTTTACTCATCCCTCATCAGGCCCATAATTGAGTACAATGCCCCTTTTGGGATGTACCTTACCAGACACCTGCAGCAACTGGAAAGACCCCAAAAGTACCTCACCAAGAGGATCAAAGGGCTCAAACAGATGCCATATGCTGCCCGGTTAAAGAAACTCCAGCTCTACTCAGTGGCATACCGCCTGTTCAGAGGCGATCTGTGCCTGACATATATAGCCATGTCCAACCTGGAATTAATGGACATGCTGCACCTCAGAAAATCCAAATCCCATCGAGCTACGTGCTCGAGAGACTTGAACCTCAGCACTGAAATAAATAGGACATGCTGGAGGGACAGATTCATAACCCAGAGGCTCCCTTCACTCTGGAATAAAATCCCAGTCCAGGTTAGGCAGAGTCCCTCATTGACTCTCTTCAAGAGGAATCTTGATGAGTGGATGGGAGATGATAGGTTTACCCCGGGTATCACTTCTGTGTCACTGTTAAACAGAGGCACAGTATGCTAACCTCAAAAAAGGGCATAGCAAAATAAATTTAAAATGGGTGGCGAAAGCCAAACACATTCTGGCTTGGCTTATAAATGCCCTAGGGCAGATAGCCTAGTATGAACCTATGAACCTATAATCACAGTTCTATAGTCAGATGTGGGTTCAGACATGGGCTGAAATTAGCTAAGTGTGGGAGCATGCCCAGTATGACCATGATTAAATACAATGGGGCTCCAGGCCAGACCTACCTGTACTCCAGTCCAGGAGGTTTTGTGCTACAGCCAATTGTCTGTTGAACCTGGTAAAACAGTCACATGCATAACAGTAGGTGCAGCCAGTCTCAAACCATGTACTCCATCAGCCATGGGAATGTACTTACCCACTAAGTCATGACAGCCACCAGGCAGTGCAGTTTACTTCCTGACATGATTAACAACAGACAAACATACCATTTTGTCCCCTGCATATTGAAGAAATGGTACATGTCACCAGGTTGATTGGGACAGCCCAGGGATTGTGTGATCTGCTGATATTACCTTGCAAGCATACTATGACTGCAGTTGTATGAGGACATGGGTGTGTTGGGTGTAGGGCACTAGCATTGACAGTCAAGCATCTGTCCTGTGACTCCACTGTATGTCATTCCCTTGCATAGTGCATTGGGTTTTTCTGGCTTAAGGCATACTGTATATTATGGGTCAGCAAGTATTGGACAGAGAGTTCCTGTTGTCCCACACAGCTGTCAGTTGTCTGCAGCTATCCCAGTAACCCACTCTATTCCCTTGCATACATGCAGCACATTCATACATATGCTAACACAGTCTACTACCCCATTCATTTGTTGTAAAGAAGAGTGACTTACCTTGTGCCTGCAATGGTTGAGATAACAGTGCTTCATAGCTGTCTCTGTCTGATGCATGCAGTACACAGCAATACATGGTAAGGTACAGGTTATGCAGTGTAGCTGGCATCCTTTTTACTATGTATGTGAATCAGAGAGAGGTGTCAGTCCCTAGGATCCTAGGTTGTCAGTGTATGTGCTATGCGTTGTCTCTTTGCCAAGGCCATGGCATACAGGGCATGACTATGTCTGCCTACAGGGATAGGCTCAAGGGGTTCCTCCTCCAAGTCCCTGTCTGGTTGTGGGAACCTTGTCACTGGTCGGGGAATGTGTGTCCCTTACCTGTGATGTTCCTCCCATTGTTGTTTCTGCAGGATCATATTGGGTAGCATGGCAGTTATTGTGAACATGTGTGCACATGTGGCTGGACAGTACTACAGTGCTTCACCAGATATATCAAGGCAGCAGAGCCGTGACTTGAGCAGCCCAAACACACACTCTGTGATGTTCTTAGTTTGTGTGTGTGCCTCATCATGGCATTCTTCAGTAGATATGTGTGCATTTTTGATGGGTGTCATCATCCACAGTTCCAATGCATAGCCAGCATCCCCCCAGTAGATGGTTATCTGGGATGTCCCTCCTGGCAAACGTCTGGTAGAGCTGTGAGGTGTGCCAGATATGGGAGTTGTGATAGCTGCCAGGGCTGCCAGCACACACATTCATGATAATGCCCTGGGAATTGCACATGACCTGGCAGTTGATAAAGGGATACCCCTTGCAGTTGACGTAGACCCTACCATCTTCACCTGGTGGTGCTTTGATGTGCACATGATTGCAGTCTGTGGCACTCATTACTTCAGGGTAGTGTGTTATATGGTGGAAGATATGAATATTGCTGACCCTCTCCTCAGGGTTGCAGGGTAAATAAATGTGCTCACTGGCATGTGCTTGCATGGCATCCAGGAACTGGTGGAGTACCTGGATGCAGATGCCTGTGAGATCCCCATTATATCCTCAGCTGGTCTTTGAAAAGTATGTGTAGCTAATATTCTAAGGGCTACACAAACCTTTATTTCCACTGGGATGGGTTCCCCTCTGTTGGCCCTCTGTCTGAGTTGAGGGTGGCAGAGCTCAGCAAGTTTTTGTAGTATGTCCCTGTCCACTGAGTAGCTCGCTACAATATCCAACTCATGTAGCCCCTGGAAGGTCACCCTGGGCCTGAACACTCTTCTCCTTCTCAGTGTGGGCCTATTGTCAGCATCATCATCTTCACTGACCTCAGCCTCAAGCACATACAGCTGTAGCAGAGCAGAAGCAGCCCATAGCATTTTGTCAGTTAAAATTCCCAAGTGTGCATTCCAATGGTACAGAGTATGTGGGAAAATAAGATTGTAGGGTGTATGCATACTCTGTAGTAGTGTGCTGCAGTTGCAGCCTATGTGATTGGCTCATTATGCTGCATTCCACCTGATAGATATATCATTGTGGATTTAAATGGGTCAGTGTCTGTTGAACAGGGCTTATCAGTCATTTCTACCTGGCTTTTCCAGGCTATTTTTATTTTTCTCTTTTTTCTAATTCTTTCACTACTAAGCACTGGGGCGCAGTGCGCAAACCCACAGCAGTGGTATAAACAGTGCTCAGCAGTTATGACACTCCCCCACCTCCAGCTATGTTCAGCTTTTCTTAAACTAGCTAAAACATGCTCAGCAGCATCAGACACACACCCCTGCTTAGCTGTGCTTAGCTGAGCGCAAACAGGAGCCGCTGAGCTCCAATCTGCTTTAACATAGTGTGACCCACCCCCTTTTGATGTCAGCTACCTGTTCTATCACTACTTACATGGTTCTTGCCCAACCATGGGTTGTGTCTGTGGACACTGTATCCCTTTTTGCTATTCAGTAAACTCAACTCATTTACATGAAACTAACTTAGTATATCCTGGATACTTCACTACTCCACGGCATGCCTCCATAGCAACCACTAATACCTGTTATTGTAATACTCTGCATGATGAGCACTATAATGCAATATATTGACAAATTTGTACTTTTCACTTTTTTACACTTTTTTATTTATTTTTTTCCATAGTGGCATGTTTGAGTATTGATGCTTGCTGCACAAACATAATATATGTATTAAAAAAAAAATGTTTTTAATGATTTGTATTGCTTTCTGGATTCACTGGCCATAGATTTGGCCATTTGCTTGCCTATGGTACCCTATCCACCCCTTTCTTAGCCTTTTACAGCCTCTGTCTGAAATTTACAGTCCGGTACATGGTTTGTATCCACGTACATTTCTTCCACCAACACAGCACCTACACGGGTACCTTTTGGCTTATTAGGATCACAAATCAACCTCATTTGCATGGTTTTCACCAGCTTGTGAGGTGATTTGCATTCCACAGACACCCCCATGCCCACACCCTTGCGCACGCCTCTCAGCCCTGTTTCCTGTATCGCTCAGTCGGCCATGTTCTGTGTTCAGACAGTAACACTATGCCTACAAGGAGAATCTCTCCATGTAGACTTTATTGAATTCCACCCAGAGTCTATCACAAACAAGGAATGTCTTAGATGCCGGTAGAGAAGAAACATTATTTTCAAATAGGACCCCAGATTCCTAGACAATGGATCAGAATTGGAGCCTGTGTGAGCAAACCAGTTAGCAGAGAATGAATATATTCCAGTGTTTAGGGACAGAAAACATTGGCTTTTCATGGACACAGTTAGCTCTGCAATCTATGAAGAAATGGCAAAAATACAACAGTTTACAAAAATGGAATTTTGAGGGGAGATAATTGGCAGTTCAAAGGGAAATGAGATTTATGATCTTACTTCAAGAAGTCTGACTGCTTTGGAATTATAGTATTGTAGTAATGAAGTAAAAGTGTTTCTTTATTATGCACAAAGTGGGTGAATCTTGTTGAAATGTTTACGGCCCTGCAGAATCTTATAAGGCAGCTTAAACTATGTATTTTTGTTTTCGAAGGTGATGGTCATCCTACTCTTTTTCATAAAAATACCGTCAACCATCCCATACATCCTACTTCTTTTGACTTTTAAAAGAATGTGCAAAGAAGACTTCAGACATGTTTTAAAACAGCCAAAAAAATAAACCAATAAAAATACTTCAAATATGACTTTATCAGAAAGACATTCATTATCAAGTTTACAAAATTATAGCACACCAAGAGTTGTGAAACTGAGCTAGTAACATTTAAAGACTTTAACTGATGTATCAGCCTACAAAATCAATTGTAGAACTTTTCTTTAGGGAATCTCATTTTTTATTAACAAGTGTCAAGTGACAATGCTGATGGAATATATAGTGACATATGTTTTATCAGAAGAATATGTGAATGCTGTAGTTTCATCTGATCTTGTTAATCAACATCATCATTATCAACCCCCTTTTTCCCATTTTTTACATGGAGTTGGGATGTCTTGTTAACTGTCACCATCTCTCTTAATTCAATGCCACATTCCTGCCTTAACACTCATGCCTGACTGTCACAGATCTTCTCTCACACAATCCATCCATCTGTTTTCTGGATGCCCTCATTTCCTCTTGCCTTCTTCCTGTCTGTCCCAAATCTTCTTCACCATATTGTCTTCTGATTTTATGCACATGTGCACAAACTGCTGCAATTTGTTATATTTGACCTTTTCTGCAATTGGAGCTACTTTGACTTTTGCTCTTATATCCTCATTTCTTTGTTTGTCTGACAGTGTACATCCTGCCACCTTTCTCAGGCACTTCATTTCCATCACCTCTAGCTTCCTCAACTGTTCCGCTTTTACTGCCCAGGTTTCTGTACCATACAGTAGTACTGGTCTCACCACTGTTTTGTACACCTCACTTTTCAGCTTCTTTGGCACTGTTCTGTCATAGACTACACCTGACACTCTATGCCAGTTGGCTGTAGCCTCTCTGATTCTAGCTTTGACATCTTCATTCAGACTTCCTTTCTCTTCAACCACTCCTCCCAGAAACTTGAAGCTGTTAATCTGTTTCATTATCTTCCCTTCTATCTCATTTCTCAGCTTCTTCTCATTTCCCCCATTTGCTGTAATTACCATTGTCTCATCCGTACTCATTTTCATCCCATGTGTCTTCAGTTTTGCATTCCATTTTCCTATCCTTTGTTGAAGTTCTTGCTCAGAGTTTGCTTGTAATGCCACATGGTCTGCATAGAGCATCTTTGTTGATCTGTCCCCTCTGACCTGTTTGCTAATGTTGTCCATCACCAGAATGAACAGCAGTGGGCTCAGATGGAACCCCTGTGTGAGACTGAACACTGTTCATACTTGAGTCATTTAGTCCTTGTGTATATCTTGCAGTAATTCGACCAATGTTTCTAGGACTTTGAACAATAGCAGGACTGCCCAAATCAGCTTTTTTGTGACCTTCTCATTTGTTTTCTCCAAGTCTAGGAATGCCCGGGTGGACTCTTTTGCCATCTCTAGCTTCTTCTCAACTATCTGTCTCACTGTTGTGGTACATCCTGATCTGAATCCAAACTGCTCACCTCCCATCTTATTTTCTGTAGAACAGAATGTGTGTTGTAATTTTAAGAAGCATTTCAAAGTGAGAGCATGCACATATAAATACAGAACATGTGCAGGCAGCAGTGACATTTTTGAGAACAGCCAGAGTGTTAACATGTATGAGTACAGTAGTCAGTCTGTTTGTAAGTTTATTTAAGTTACTAAGCCACAATCCTGATGTGTTAGTATATAATAAAGCTGCTTGAACCAAAACAACAACTGTTCATCTGTTTTATCCTGACAGGATGAGTGACATGGTGTCAGAACTGGGATAGGGAGTGTAACTTCTTCAAGTCATGAGGTGCAGAGTAATGGTGAAGGTACATTGAGCAGGTCAGGTATACAGTGCATGCACAATTAAAAAAAATGTCCAGAAACAAACTTCAGGTAATCAAATCTTGCATAAATGATTTATTTTGTAAAGAAAATGATACAAAGCATTTGCAAAGCATAAAATGCATTTTAATCAAACAAAAGGTACAAAATACATTATTGATTAAACAAAATATTCAAAACCATGATATTTGATAGAATTTTCAGAAAAACTTATTTAGGTGTTCAAAACACATTATTAATCAAACAAAAGGTACAAAATACATTATTGATTAAACAAAATATTGTAAACCATATTTGATGGAATTATCAGAAATACTTATTTAGGTGTTCAGAGTTACTTCTGATTTGCATAACGCACAATAAAAGAATAACAAGCTTTATAAGAGCTCAAATTGGCATAACAAATACAATAAAAGGGCAAAATAAGCAAAAAAAGCAAAGCAACTGCAAGTCTTTTAGTAAATGACCAAGTTCTGATATGCGCTACTATTTCACATTGACCAAAGCTATTCAAACTATAACTAGAGTTGTTCGAAGTATTTCAAAGTGTGCAAAGTGTTTACAGTGGGTGCTTTATTACAGTCAATTATTTTGAAGAGTTTAGTGTGTGCAAAGTACAGCTATTTTGCAAAGTGCAATCAGAATACAGTCATTTCGAAAAGTTTCTTGTGCTGTGTACACTTTATTTGCAGATTGCAGTCATTTCAAAGTGCTTCTTACACTGTACAGAGTTATTTCGCAAAGTACAGCCATTTCAAGAAGTTTCTTGTGCTGTGTACAGTTCATTCACAAAGTGCAGTAATTTTGAAGTGTTTCTTACACTGATGAGTGGTTTCACAAAGTAGATTGGTTTAAAGTGTTCTTTTGCTACAGAGACTTATTTTACAAAGTACAGTTATTTCAAAGAGTCTATTGTGCTATTGGGAATAATTACACATTCTGGCATACATTTCTGGAATATATGTGTGTATGTTCATACATAATTCCAAGGGTCTTTATTACTGTGTGTTGATATGGCAGAGACATTTCCCAGACCCAGTCCACTTGTTTTTGATCAGAATATTGCAGAGAACTGGATAGTGTTTGAGCAGGAATACAATATTTTCATACAAACAGCTTTTTCTGATAAAGATGCACATACAAGGGCATTTATTTGCTTAACTTAGTGGGGTCAGAAGGCATTAAAATAGAGCATTAATTTGTGTATGCACCAGCAAATTTTGCAGGAGAAGTGGAAAACAATCATGTTGTAGTACAAGCTGAATCATGGGAGGACCCTGAGTGCTTGAAACCTAAATTTATATAAATGTGTAACCCCCAGACAAATGTCAAATTGAAGAGGCACCTATTTTATACAAGAAACCAAAAGCCAAGAGAAATGTTTGCAGCTTATATTACTGACTTGAGAAACAAAGCTAAATATGCAGATTTGGTGAAATGAAAGATGAGTTGATAAAAGACAGGCTTGTATGTGGTGTTAATAATGCTGCAGTGAGAAAGATTTTGCTTCATAGGTTCATAGGTTCATATGTTCATAGGTTGGTACTAGGCTATCAGCCCTAGGGCCTATACAAGCCTAGCCATAACAATTCCCTGGCTATTTCTTCCCACATTATTTACTTTCCTGACAGTAATTTAACATTGAGAAAATCTATAGAGATTTATCAGATACACAAGCTTACAGAAAGGCACAGAAATATGCTTGCAAGTGATAAGAAAATGGTTTCAACAGCCTCTAGAGCAAATATAGACACCATGCAGCACATGTCTAGCAGAAACAAGCCTAAATACATGGCAGCTGCAGCTCCTGCTATATTTCCAGGGAGAACCCATAACTTTCCAGCAGGTTCTAAGACTAGCTCAGTAAAACTGAAATGCTCAGTGCAGCATAATTGCATTGTGGCCATACAGGTTCTGAAGCTTCCAAAAGAAAGGTGAGAGGATTAGTATTTTGGTCTTTTCTGTCGAAAGACATTGATAAAATGCTTTCATCTTGTTCAGTATGTAATAGTACTAAACCACATTTGCAAAAACAGCCACTTCAGCTAAGTCAGATTCCTGAACTACTTTGGTCAATAGTAGCCACTGACATATTTGAGTGGAACAATCAGAATTACTTAGTGCTGGTAGACTCTTATTTGAACTGGTTTGAGATCAATCTGCTATCTAACCTAATTTCCATTACAGTTATTACTAAGTTGAAATGTTACTTCTCAGTTCATGGTAGTCCATACAGTTATTTATGACAACAGTGCTCAGTTTACCAGTCAATTATTTCAGAAATTTGCAAAAGAGTGAGACTTTATCCATATTACTAACAGTCCAGTGTATCCCAAACGGCTTAGCTGAGCTTGCATTGCAAAGTGCAAAGCAATTACTAGAAAGGCCAAAGCATGGCAATACTGATGTTTTTTTGAATTTGATTAATCTCAGAAATATACCCCATGACAACTTACTTGGCTTGCCTGCTCTAAGACTTCTATCTGCAAACCAGAGCAACCTTGCCTATTGGTTCTAGTTTGTTGGTGCCTAATGCTAAAAACACCAGAGCGATCAAAGCCCAAGTATTTAAAAAGCATTCCTTTCAGAACTCCAGCTATGATAAAATGAGTAGATTTCTTTGCCCATTGAAAAAAAGGAGAGATAGTGAGGATGCAAATGGCAAAAGGTTTTGGTCAAATTGGTCAAGCGAGAGCTGAGCCATATATGTGCCAAGCCGAGATCCTACTTAGTGTAATCTGAGGGTATAGAATACAGAAAAAATCAGAGGTATCTTCTTCCGGTGTCTGAATCAATATCTCAGCATCGTACCTGTGATACAAACTCTAGATCTCAGAGCAACCCAAATGTTGAAGGACATATTTCAGTGCTTATTCCCATTACTGATGATGTCCTGGATGCCCCTGATGTTGAACATTCATTAAAGACAGTCTCTGTTGCTAGACCCAATTCTAATTTTTATGTCGCACGATCAGGTTGAATTTCTAGACCTAGTGCAAAATACACAGCAACCTGGACATGATTGTTTTATTAGTATTTAGTTCTGTCTGATTACATGTCAGAGAATTAGTTCTGTATAATTGCATGTCAAAGAATCATTTCTGTACAATTGCATGTCAATGAATGTTGTCATTTTCAGTGCATGACTTATTTCTCAAAGAGGGAGGATGTAGAACAGATCGTGTGTTGTAACTTTAAGAAACATTTCAAAGTGAGGGCACTTGCATATAAATAGAGAGCACATGCAGGCAGCAGTGCCATTTTGAGAGAACAGCCACAGTGTTAACATGTATGAGTGCAGTAATCAGTCTGTTTATAAGTTTATTTAAGTTTAAGTTACTAAGCCTCAATCCTGATGTGTTTGTATATAATAAAGCTGCTTGAACCAAACCCACAACTGTTTGTCTGTTTTATCCTGACCAGACAAGTGACACTTTCTACTACTCTGTGCATCTGAGAATCAATTACCCTTTCTAGAACTTTCTTGTAATGGGATAGGAGTTTAATACCTCTGTACTCCCCACATTTGTGGATGTCCCCTTTGTTCTTGTACACTGGTATGAGAATGCTTATCCTCCAGTCATCTGGGGTACACCTTTCTCTCCGCACTGCTATGAATACCCTCAGCAGCCATTTCTCCCCTATCTCACCCAACATCTTGATCATATCCACTGTGAGCTCATCTGTGCCTGCTGCTTTCCCTGAATTCATTTTACTTAGTGCTGTTCTTACTCCTGATAGGGTGGGCTCTTCTTATTCTTCTCTCATTGTCGGCTGTATCTGGGGCAGTACAGCTTTTGTAGGGTTTTCTTCATTCAGAAGCTTCATTCAGTACTCCTTCCATCTGTCTTTGATGTCCTGTGCACTGGTAAGAAGGTTGTTGTTGGCATCCCTTATGGAAGCTTCTTTATCTTTCTGTCTTTGACTTGCAACCTTATAGTTTCTTTGTGCCACCTACTAAGTCACTTTCCTACTTTGCTTTTACAACTCCTTTCTTAGCCTCTTTGTTAACTAACCAGTATTTCTTCTTAGCCTGGTCCATCTTTTTATCTCCCACTTTATTTCAATACCTGGCTTGGCCACATATCTGTTTTATAGTCCTCACATATGCTGTTTTGAGGCACTGCCATTCTTCTTCATTTCTAGCTATTTCCTCTTCTTCTGAGTAATTCCTTGAACTCTCTCTAGTAAGCTTCCAGGTCTTCAGCCTGGTCTCTGTTGACCTTAGAGCCTTCTCTGACCACTGCTTACACCTGATCTTAGCAACCAATGGTTTATGGTGTGGGCTGACTGTTTCACTGGGGATGACTTTGCAATCATTGATTCTACCCCAATTACTAGGAGGAAATTTACCTGAGTTACTTGTTGACCACTTTTGTATATGATCTTGTGATTTGGCTCTTTCTAAACCATGTGTTGGCTACTATCAAGCCATTTTCCAGACAGAAGTCTGGAATAGCTTCTCCTTCTTTATTCCTGTTTCCCCACCCATGTGAATATAGGCAATTTCCATATCCTGTTCTGTCTGTCCTGATATATGCATTCAAGTCACC
This sequence comes from Protopterus annectens, assembly GCF_019279795.1. Taxonomy (NCBI): domain Eukaryota; kingdom Metazoa; phylum Chordata; order Ceratodontiformes; family Protopteridae; genus Protopterus; species Protopterus annectens. The sequence continues at coordinate 252,873,526 of NC_056734.1, forward strand.
CATTACCAAGTGCTGTCCTGCTTTATATAATAGGTCCTGCAACTGCTATCTGAATGCACTCTTTTCTTCAATATCACAGCCCTGCTGTGGGGCATGGGCTGAGATTATGCATACCATTACACTGGACTCTGATTGCCATTAGCCTATCACTAATTCTAATGACATCCCTCACTGCCTTCTGAAGCCTCTCTCACACCACAGTTCCCACATAATTTCTAACCTTAGTGAGTAGTAGATTCTGGATCCCAAACCAAGCAACATTGCTGCACTGCCCTTCCATCTTGTCTTCTGGATACATAAGATGTCCTCCTTACCATCATGATATTCACTTCAAGCTCCATCCTGTGAACATATATTGAGTGTAGCAATTCAAAGTTCATGTCTGGCAGGTTGATTGGTTTTATATACAGCTTTCACTCAACAGAGCTATTCTAGGTAGCCCAGGTTGGGTAACACCAGCCAGCCCAGGGTACATACACCACTCCCACCACTAGTATGGGTCCCTGGTGTAGACTGGGGTAGGCCAGGTCCTCGCTCACTTATCAAAGGCAAATGCCCATGCCCCTTGATGACATTAGTCAACATGATGAAATTGCCCAGAGCCATATTTTACACCACTGACTGAGTAGCCTTGCCACAGCATGCAGTCTGTGTTCTCCTATCTTGAGGATACTGCCCACCATGGTAGATGTCCAACACAGTTAATTTCTACATCTCTTCCCCTATGCACCATGTAGAGTCTGTACTTTTAAGAAATGGGGTCACAAGGAGAGTAGCAATGCCACAAAGATTAAGTACTTTAGTATTAAATTATTTGAAGCACAAAGTGGTTTATTTAAGTGGACTTTGGAAAGAATTAAAGAACTAACCTTCTGAAAGTGAAGTTTAAGGAGAAGACAAATAAACTATGTTTGTGGACCTACTATTAAATAAGAATTCTAGAACTTGTAAGCTTGAGACTGAATATTACAAAGGAGTGGCCATTCAAAGTATTTGTGCAATAAAAGCTAGACATACCTGATCCATCCATGCATCATTCCATCCATTCTACACATATGAACTGTAGATATGTACCTTATAGCCAAAAGCTGTAAGAGGAATGAAATGTGTTCACATTATAACCATAGTAATAATGAGCAACTTATTTGAAAAAGCTGTCACATATAAAAACAGAGCAAGCACATCTGGTTCAAACCATCAAACATGCATGTGTCCGTAACACAAAACATAGTGCGAGTGCTGCATCAAAAGTACATGCATATTCTGTAAAAAGCAAAGAAAAATTCAAAAGGCAGCAGTCTTATACCATAAAATTAATGCTGAGAAGGAGCAGGACTGTGACACAGAACAATTACTATGTGATATGAAAGTGTAGCAGCATCACACAAAACCTCCCTGCATTATATATGCACCCATAGAATACTGCATTCCCCTGTGATGAAGCAACTCACACGTGAACATGCCTACTTTTGTGTGCCAAACAAACATACATACTGAGCAACATATGGGACATAAAGGTCTACTGCACATTAGTCACATGCACAGATGACACATGGGATTGGGTTACACATTGTTTTCTAAGTTTGTGATGCTTATCTGCCATGGCAAATACTGCACAAACATCAGCAATGCCATCATAGAAAAAAAAAAAAATATGCAACAGTAGGTAAATAAATGTCATCCCTTTTCAGATGCCATCACTGGAAAATAGCATTGCAGTAGGACATATGAATATTGTCAGCAATGTTAACAGTTTTGAAGGGCACCATGTCATATATCATCACCAGTAAATGTTGTCATGTAAATACTCTGTCAATATAACAGCTTTGTGGTCAATGGCAAACTGCAGTCTACAATGTTCCTAACTGTAACAGACAAGGTCCAACAGGCGCATACATGCAAAAATAATGGGCCACATTAAGAAGATTAGGCAGGTGGATGCAGGGGTCAGGGCTACCCTAGTTGTCTGTCAGAAAATATGACATCATTAACTACAGCAGTGCATGTCCCTGTAATAGGATGGTTACAATTTAATTGCCATGACTGACAATTTAATGCATCACAGGTAAATGACATAGCCCAATAAGAGCTAGAATCTGAAGTGTGCATTATAAAGTACATAGTGAAAACATGACTGCATTATTGGTAAAAGTACACAAACCAGGTTATACAATAATAAATTATAGTGGTACTCAGTGCACAAGCTAGCTGCTATAAACTTGTCCACAAGCAAGGTAGTTGCTCTACATTCACTAAGTTACAATGTATAGTTTTAAGAGTGGTTTTATAGGTACAATTTCCTTACTAGTTTTTTTCATCTGTACCAGTCTCTGCTAGCTAGCTGTGTGGCAAGCATCTCAGTACAAACACTCTGAATTTATATCAGTACAGGAAAAAAAAACAGAAAATTGACTATTGAGCCCTCCCTTTAATAAAACAATGACACTTTAAGCCCTTTTGTGAGTTTCCCAACTCATATAGACCAGGCAAACAAATAATTGCCATGATATGAGCAAGACCAGTCTTCCTAATGTGAAAACTAATTTAAAGATTAATGCAGTGCTAACACCACAGACATAAATGACTACCTAAAAATCACTTTTAGAGGTTAGTTTTGAGGCAAGTAGTCTAAAATAAGCAACAATAAGATGAATACTTTTTCAAGCAAAATAACAGTTAAATGCTAAAATAATTTAAGAAAACAGCAGCAATTTCTTTAAATAAGTTAAACAAGTGCAGTTTATTGGTCATCAGTACTTAGTTTTGTCTGTGTGGTACTGGATTCAAGCAAAACACTTCAGGAACAGAGGCTAGGGTATGAAGCTTTGCTGAGCTCTGTGGAAGTTAGCACAGAGTTGTGCAAATGCGCCAAATTTATACCAGCACTGAAAAAACAGAACACTGACTACTGAACCCTTTAGCCAATAAAACAACAATACTTTGAGCCCTTTTTATGTTTTTTTCCAGCTCAGACAGATTAGGCAAATACCTACTGCCAATGGATGAGTCCCATCTTCCTAATGTAAAATCACAATTAAAGATCCCACATGTGCAGTGCTAACATAAACATAAACAACCTGCTAGAAATCCTCTGAATGGGACTTCAAGACAAGCAGTCTAACAGCAGAAAAAGTGAGATGAAAAACACTTTTTCAAGTAAAATAGCAGTTAAATGTACAAAAGCAATTACAGCTTTATGAGTTTTCCAATTCACATAGGCCAAATCACAACCTACTGGCACTAGATGGAATATTCCAGCCCTCTTAATGTAAAAAATCATGTAAACGTTGCTTGAGAGTGTATGCTTCCATAGAAAAACTTTAACAAACTATCTTCACAATGCAATTTCAAGCCAATCAGACAACAGCAAGACAGTTTGAGAAAGTATAATAATTTCAGTCTTAAATGCTGATACACGCACAAATAAAACAAGAAATCAGCAGTATATAATTTAAATAGCGCCTGGAACTGTGGTTTTTATATACAAGTGTTTAGTTTTTGCCTGGATGCAAATGATGCAAGGAAGTCATTCCAGAGACACAGGCAAGGATACCCAGCATTGCTGAGTTCTGTGGGAATGATAATATGGAATATCACATGCAGACGTACTCTGCTATAAATATGCTACTCTGCTATAAATATGGAAAAGGGTGGTCACATGGTTAGATTTTTTGCTAGCAATAACAACAGTGTTCCAGATGGGAAACCTTTGACCAGTAAAAAGCTTACTACTAATAATGTTGAAATTATGAATGCAATAAATTGTCTACAAGAATGGCTGAGTCAGCTTTCTACTATTGTGTTATTGCAAAATTACGTCTGATGTCTTAAGTGATGGTAGTGAAGTCCAGTGACTTCTAGATTATGGCAGTAGAATTACACTTATAAGGTTAAGGTATGAGTGTAGACAGAAGGCCCTTATTAAAAACAACATAATCTGCACTCATGGAAATAAGAAACACTATCACATTACTCAAGTAGAAATGCAAACTATATTTAGAAAATTGATTTATCCTGTTGTTTTAGTTGCAAATTTAACAAAAAGTATGAGAATAGGCAAGGACTGTTCCAGTGAATGGAAAAAAAGGTATTCCTTTTAACATACCACCTTATCAGCATGTGGAACGGAACCAGCAAGTGAATAATCCTACAACTACATCTTTTCCTCATCCTGAAATAATGGTGAGCAAATACTAGATACATTCATAAGACCGTATGTGTCTCTAAAGATCAATGACGAGTGTCGGAAAGCTGCAAATGTATAAACAATTGGCAAGGATACAGAAATCGGAAGAATTTTCACAATTTAAAGAGGTATATCAGTATACACTTATGGTAGAACAGCCTGCATTTCATGGACAAACTACCAAAACAATTCTAGCCATTACCTACCTGCTACCCTCTCTTCTATATACTACCCCCATTCTAACAAATCTTCAGAAAACATTAATAACCAAGCTTGAAGTATGTTATAATAAAATTGCAAAATTTGCTACAGGACTATGTCATTATCAGCACCACAGCACTGATCTCAATAATCTAAAATGGCTAGAACTTTTGCAACATCTAAACTACCGCCTGCTAGCTATAGCCCATAAAATGATCTACACTGCCAACACCTGTCCAGCAGTAAAATCTACTCATCAAATCTTTACACTTAGCCATGCTCTTCAGTCAGAAAATAAGCAGCTTTTATCTGTAAGTAAATCCAACAAAACTGCAGGGAAATCCCTTTACTTCTACTCAGTGTCACAATGATGGTTTTATATACAGCTTTCACTCAACAGAGCTATTCTAGGTAGCCCAGGTTGGGTAACACCAGCCAGTCCAGGGTACATACACCACTCCCACCACTAGTATGGGTCCCTGTTGTAGACTGGGGTAGGCCAGGTCCTCGCTCACTTATCAAAGGCAAATGCCCATGCCCCTTGACGACATTAGTTAACATGATGAAATTGCCCAGAGCCATATTTTACACCACTGACTGAGTAGCCTTGCCACAGCATGCAGTCTGTGTTCTCCTATCTTGAGGATACTGCCCACCATGGTAGATGTCCAACACAGTTAATTTCTACATCTCTTCCCCTATGCACCATGTAGAGTCTGTACTTTTAAGAAATGGGGTCACAAGGAGAGTAGCAATGCCACAAAGATTAAGTACTTTACTATTAAATTATTTGAAGCACAAAGTGGTTTATTTAAGTGAACTTTGGAAAGAATTAAAGAACTAACCTTCTGAAAGTGAAGTTTAAAGACAAGTCAAATAAACTTATGTTTGTGGACCTACTATTAAATAAGAATTCTAGAACTTGTAAGCTTGAGACTGAATATTACAAAGGAGTGGCCATTGAAAGTATTTGTGCAATAAAAGCTAGACATACCTGATCCATCCATGCATCATTCCATCCATTCTACACATATGAACTGTAGATATGTACCTTATAGCCAAAAGCTGTAAGAGGAATAACCATAGTAATAATGAGCAACCTATTTGAAAAAGCTGTCACATATAAAAACAGAGCAAGCACATCTGGTTCAAACCATCAAACATGCATATGTCCGTAACACAAAACATAGTGCGAGTGCTGCATCAAAAGTACATGCATATTCTGTAAAAAGCAAAGCAAAATTCAAAAGGCAGCAGTCTTATACCTTAAAATTAAAGCCGAGAAGGAGCAGGACTGTGACACAGAACAATTACATGTGATATGAAAGTGTAGCAGCATCACACAAAACCTCCCTGCATTATATATGCACCCATAGAATACTGCATTCCCCTGTGATGAAGCAACTCACAGGTGAACATGCCTACTTTTGTGTGCCAAACAAACATACATACTGAGCAACATATGAGACATAAAGGTAAAAAATGGAAGGCACAAACAGGCAGTCACAACAAGTACGTTACTCAGCTAAATAAATCCAACTGGAAAAAATCCAGATGGCAGGTGCGTAGTTCTTCAAACCTGGAGATTCACCACTCTGAAATAGTTCTTAGAAGTATTAGTGACATGTTTGGATAGTGCATTGTTATTGGATCCTGTCCTGATCTTATACAAGTGTTCCCTGATTCTATCCCTAAGCTTCCGATCCGTTTTGCCTACATAGAACGCAGTCAGAAAATAAGCAGCTTTCATCTGTAAGTAAATCCAACAAAACTGCAGGGAAATCCCTTTACTTCTACTCAGTGTCACAACTATGGATCTCCCTCCCCTGTGATATCAGAACCATCTCAAAAATCAAAACATACAAATATAGACTAAAACACTTATTACTTATGTCACGGACTTATCCATTTATCACTCTAGGCTAACTTCCACCATACATCAGCTACTTTACTTTCTCTTTATCTTACCCTGCTCCATATTTTTATCACCTATAATCTATGCTGCTTTCCATTTACTTTCCATCTAAATTACACCGTAGCTCCTTTTATCTTTCCGCCTACATCCATCCTTCAGCACCCTTCATCTTCTAGTCTCCATCTTCTTCAACATTGTTACCTTCAACTTTCATCTACAGCTCTCTCACTGCTAACAACTAACATCTCTCTTATCAACTCACTTGTATCCTCCTTGCAAGTATAAATTTCAGTGCCTCTGTCTAACCAGGTTTCTACCTTCCTCATACTACCTTCACCTATATCAGACTAACCGTATACTACCTCCACCTATACCAGACCTGCCATATACTTGATATATCACTAACATTTCTATCTAAACTATATACATACTCTTACAAATAATACTTTATTGTAAATCATAAACTATCTTACAAAACCTTATTCAATTGAAAAGTACTCAGTTTTAAGAAAAATGATGTATATGACCTCTTAGTAACTTATAAATATGCTTTTTTTAATTGAGTACAGCTTCTCATGTTATATAAAATCTTGTATATTGATCTTTTTGTAAGTTTTATAAATGTGCCTTTTCTTACAAATCATAACTGTTGCTACTTTTTGTAAAATTGTATCTTTATTGTTACTGGAGCTTTTCTTCCTGGGCCTCCACTGAAAATGGACTTTTCTGCCCAGCCAGACTTTCCCAGTAAGTAAATGTCAAATAAATAAATAAATAAATACATACATAAATAAAAGTAACTTAAAAAATGCAAGCAAAAGAGATGATAAATCAAAAAGCTGATCTTTTTTGAACTAGCTAAAGCCTTCATCAGATCTCCAGAACCAAAGCAAATCACTCTTAGTATATCACATCATATGGCTATAATCAACTGACAGTCTTTTTGCAATTAAAACATACCAAGTATAAATAAATAGCACTTATATCAAGTATTTCATTATTATCTTAAACATATATATGTAATAATCAAATGTATGAAATATTCAGTCCAATTGATGAGCTTTTAAAAGACAATTTATACTTAGAGTATCATTCGGTCCTAGAGATTTGTCTGCTTCGAATAAGATCTGCCTCCATAATTTATTGTTCAGTAACTCATTATTTATGTCCCCACCTCTGTTGGCAGCTATGGTCTGTATTCCTGATGAAGGTGTTAGCTAAATAAAGGATGAAATCACTAAATCTTTGGTTCATCACATCATTTGTTTCCAGGTTCTTTAAATTACATGGTAAAATATTGCACCCTGAAATGGTTGCAAAGTAAAATGTATTAAGGTCAGCACAACTTGAAAATGATGCAGAATGATGAGTAGAAAGGACTATTAGAACCAAACAGAAGAACTTACTTACTTACTGAAAAGCAAATTACAGGAAAACAAAGATAAAAGTATAAAATATGCACAACCTGAGCATATTTTTAATATTTCAGTCAAGCTGAAACAGAAACTCCAAAATGAAGAATTCTAAAACACAGTTGATTGTTGATAATGACAGATGCTATGACTAGAAAGACTTTTGTAGTGTAGTATAGGAGGAAGAGACACTCTCTCGTCCAAAAACTGAAGATAAAACCTTTGCAGAGGACGAATAATCTGGAAATTAGAAAATAAATTGAAAGGCTGACATTTAGTTAAAAGAAAGAATGAGACAGCAGCATAAAGAAGAAAAGGGAATTAAGAGGGTCATGTTCACTCATACGGAGAAAGAGAGAGAATAACATAATAAAGGAAATGATCTTCCGCTTGAGACAAAATATGGGAATCTAACAGAAGAGAAGAATTCTATACATTTTGATCATAAATGAAAGGTATAAAAAAGATGAATACTGTAGATTTTTTTGTCTTCACTTTTTAGAACTGTTAGGCACTGAGACCCCCAGTATTGGTAGTAGAGGAGGGAATGTAGTCTACCTCATTACAGACTGACCATGAATAAGCTGCAGAAGTGGTTAACATCCAGTTAAACTGGATAAACTGTAAAAGGGCAACTGGAAGGATGCCATTTTGGGTAGAAAATAGAAAACGGAAAATAAAGTTTGAAGTGCAAGGGAAGTAGCTAAACAAAATGTTTCCACTTTTGCCCACAAATGATGTATTGTTCAGTGCATTTAAAGGCATAAACAAAAGAGTACATCAGCTATTAGTATCCAAACATGTAAGAAACCTAATGATAAGAATGTCAGATTACTTTGTAATAGGAAGACATCTAGGGGTGGACAAGAGTAAAGTAGAGATTCTAGTAAGATTTTATGGACCAGGAATAATTAAATCATTTGAAACCCTTTGTACTAGATGCTCGAAAACAGCCCATAATCTAGGCTTCAAAAATCTTCAGTTTTAATGCCCATGATAGAAGTACCATTCGAATGTGTTACTATGGATAATATTGAGCCACTGCTAAAATCCAGAAATGGATTTCAATGTATTTTGATTATTTTGGGCTAGACGTCTTAGTACCTTGAGACTACTCTCTAGTGTAAGATTAATGCTGAATCTGTAGTTATTGAGTTAGTTTTATTATTTTCCAGCACAGGAGTGCCTAAAGCAGGAGTGTCCAACCCGCGGCCCGCGGGCCGCATGCGGCCCCCAGAGCTCTTCCATGTGGCCCACGACCCTTAAATTGAAATTTAACTTTTTTTTCCGTGTGTTTTCACGTCCGCGTCCCTCAGCTATTCTGCGCATGCGCAAAATTACTTTTTTCACGTTTTTTTTCTTGCCAGTGTCTTTCAGCTGGTATGCACATGCGCCAAAACACCGTTCGGTCGTTTTTTTTCATTTGCGGTGAAGGAAGGAGTGAGATCGCGGCGAAGAAGTTGGATTTATTTACCTGACTACAACATCTATTTTACAGCAGTAAAAGGTAAGCTAAGCTATAGTGGTCAGACTTATTCTGGTTGTGTATTCTTTGTACAATGATTAGAATAAATGAAGGTTGCTAAAAGTATATTGACCTAAGGTTGTCGCATGAGTTCCCTGTAGTTTTTTTTCTGTTGGGTCTGTTTCATGAGGGAGTCAGTTTAATGTAGGCAGCTATGGGTAGCAGGATCCATCTGTTGGAAAAGGCATTTGCCTTCATTGTTTATGGGTATTTGATGTAACCAGAATAATTTTGGAGATGTGGAGGTCATGAAAAATGAGGATGAGTGTTTGAAGTATGTGTAGCTTCCTACTACAGAAATGCAAAGTGTGTTTTGTTGTCTATGCTTGGGATGGTGTGTTATTGCACTGAAATTTGTAGCATCAGACTTTGTATTTTTACGCCGTTTATAGCCATGTGCTACAATTTGAAAACATAATCTCAGGGTAATCTATAATAAAGAATCAAAGTATCACTACCTTAGATCAGAATTTTATCAAGCTTCTTACGGTCATTTTTTCTGCTTATTCATTATTATTTCATAAAGGGAAATATAAAAGGAAATTACATTAGGTCAGCTCTGTTTTTTATTTCCTGATTACTTGCTCCAAAAACTAGGTTTGCAACAGCAAAGAGAGACAGAGGCGCGCACACTCGCGCACACACACACAGACACGCACGCACACACACACACACACACACATACACACGTTTTTCATACTAAGCCTGCAATATACAAATGATTAAGTACTCTTAGTGGTGCTTAGGTTTGGATGGGAAGAAACTTTCTTTGAAGGCAGCATTGTTCGACCATGAGTATCGAGTCTCATTATCTTCTTGTTAGTTACAGTTGGCTGCACTTTGGAGTTAAGGGACTTTTCCATTATCGTCAAGGTTAAGAAAATTCATAGTAAACATAGATATGGGCTGTCTGGGGAATAGAGGGTGAACTGTCCATATACAAACACACTTGTTTTTATTACTTTTGTAAAAGCTGATGACTTGAATTAATGACTTATTTCGTCATTTTGGAGTGCTATAAGATAATAGTTAATTCACTTCTATGAATCTAATATCCAAATACAAGATGGGACTGGAGTAAGGAGTCCAAAATATATCAGCTATGTTTGTAAGGTGTTGTGTCCTCCTGATCCTCATATTTGTCTTAGACTTAGATTTTTGCTAGAAGCATATTTGTGTAACAGGTCATAATTAAGTGTATGGGTAAAAGCTACTTGTGTAAACAATAACTACAGCCTTCTGGTTGAAGTTTAGCATTATTGACATTTTAACAATTTTCCTCTTTGCTTGGTTAATGTGTTGTAAAAGGTTCAGCAACCTTTTTTTTGCACCTTTTTTAAATTATATCATTATTGCCAGTGAATCATGAAAAAACATAAAATGCAGCCTATAATGCACAGCAAAAAATATACATGACACTCTGCAAGTGGATTTTTAATGTTACAGAATTTGGACTTGTATACTTTATTTGTTAGCAAAAGGTTGTACAAGAAAGGGAGAGTGAGGGAGACAGTGATCATGTGCCTATGAAAGAGAGTTACAGACAGTGGATAAAGCATATATATATATATATATATATATATATATATATATATGTATATATATATATATATATATATATATATATATATATATATATATATATATATGTGTGTGTGTGTGTGTGTGTGTGTGGTGTATACTAGTTTCACAGTCTTTGTACAGACACAGTACTTACAAATTAACATTACTGTAACCATATATTTAATCGTCCATTAAAGCCTACTAACATGTCATTAAACCTATATCTCTGCAAACACAGTAAGATCAAATATTCCACAAAAGTCTGCAGTCATACAGTCACTCTAGACATGGAAAACTTGCTGGCATTATCAAAGGAACATAGGAATCTTTATGTTGTTCCCAAGTCTTAGGAGCATAACTGTCTGCCCATTCTAATAATTATGCTATGCTCAGTATTTTCACATGGTTCCTGACCAGCTCCGTGATGTAGAAGGATAAAGCCCTGATTATGCACAGATGACCCGAGTTCAAGAAGCTGCTCAGCTGCCTATGGGAGATAAACTGGGAAGTTGGGGATGATCTGGGGATGCCAGCTTGGTTCTAGTTCTCCACAAGGGTGACATGTAGTAGGATTACTAGGTGTTACCAGGTGTAGTTTCAGACAGCTGAGCCCTTGCTCTCATAATGCTTACCACTAGCAAAGTGGAGGGGAATTCAGCATGTGGAAGTATGCTTCCCCTCAGAAGACAGCAATAGCAAGCTCACAGGAACTAATAAGGAGGAGTTCTCCCACAGAGGAGAGGGTAGGCCACACTGTGTCAGAAAGCTTGTCAGCTTCCTATATAAGTATATATATTAATAACTCTCACTAGGGAGCAGAAAGGCTGAAAGGGACTTCAGGGTGGGAACAAATTGTTATAGGCTCTTGGTCAGCCATGAAATGCCCAGCTACTATGTCTCCAGAATGAAAGGGCTGTGTGGGTACTGGAGTCATCAGACAAGCTCCTGGTGTGTGTGTGTGTGTGTGTGTGTGTGTGTGTGTGTGTGTGTGTGTGTGTGTGTGTGTGTGTGTGTGTGTGTGTGTGTGTGTGTGTGTATGGGGGGGGACTAAGCCTACTGTAATGATTCTGCATTATACATGGGTGAAAAAACATTTCTTAATGAAACCCACTTTCTTATCCTTGAATCATGGAATAACATTACTGTACAGCAGTGTCAGTTGCACAACAGGTCACACACTTGCCTTTGGCGTAGATTAGTAGATAATTTATTTTTAGAAAGAGAAACTCTCTGCTTTCAGTATGTACCATAGCTCTCAACCTTTGATCTCAAAAATGAGGAACACTAGCCCTTATAATGTGGAACAAATGGGCAAAATGTGGAACACATACTACTAATGGCTTACTAACAACTTCAACTAGGAAGGTCATAGGATGGTTATGAGATATTGAATTTTAGGGCAAATATTATAATATTATAATATTATACATTTATTAATTTATTTATATTTATTAATTTATTTATTGTTCAAATTAACCTACAATACAGCCACATTAGTCCTTTTTTTTTTTTTTGGTCCTCACTTGCCGTTTGCCCCCGACCATTTCTGTTGACTCAATGCGGCCCTTGCAACTGAAAAGGTTGGACACCCCTGGCCTAAAGGAATGCTCTACATTTATGTCTTGAATAATTCATCAGCTTTAACAATGCTTTAAGATAAAGTAATTCAAAATATCAGTGCATCGTACCCTGACCGACAGACTGACCAGTGGAGTGGTTTAACCAGAAACTAAAATCCATGCTGAGAAAAGTTATCAGAGAGATGGCAAAAACTGTGATTAGTTAATACAACACCTGCTATTTGCCATCAGTGAATTATCACAGGCATTAAAAGGTTCAGTCCTTTTAACTCATTATAAAGCAAATTCCCTTGTGGACTTGCAAATATTGCCAGAGAAACTAGGGAGTAAGAAAAGAAAATCCTTAAAAACTATTATGGAATATTATAGTAACTAACAAGATGAGTTAAAATGGTGATACCCAGGTTTCACAAACATATCCTGAGAGACCAGAATACATAATAAAGTATGTATAAAAGAAATGTAAGGACTGGGGAATTCAAAGGTAGGGACATATTTTGGGTTAAGTGGAAGTGTTCATTTGAAACAGTAGAAACATTAACTGGTAAAAGAGAGTCAAATACATATTAATATTCTGAAATTGTGGAAAACAGTGCAGACCTCTGCAGTTAACTAAATGTCCGAATGTAATAAAACTAGTGAGGAAAGAGAATTTACCTTTGTGTTTTCAGTTTAGGCTGTCAACATACCCTCTAAGCCAAAGAAATAAGAGATAATGGAGTTTTTGTTTTTAGAACTACCTGGCTGAACAAACCTGAGTCAATATCATACTGAAAACATTCCAGGAAAAAAATGTTCATTTAAAACCTTAAAGAATACAATAGTCATACAGAAAGAACTTACAAACAAAGACATTGGCAACCTTTAAATACTGGACCCCACCCAGTTTGGGTTTGTGAAGGGCCGACCTTGTATTCTGAACTTGAATGACTTCTTTGAATCAGTCTCCAGAACTGTGGACACGGGTAAGGCAGTCCACACAGCCTATCTGGACTGCACCAAGGCCTTCAACACCATCCCCCACTCTGGAATTATAGATAAACTTACTAAGCTAGGCAATAATCCCTACATCACTCGATGGGTTGCCAACTGGCTTACTGACAGAACCCACACTGTAAAAGTAGCCGACTCCAAATCCAGATGCAGACAAGTGACAAGTGGAGTACATCAGAGTACAGTCCTGGGACCACTCTTGTTTGGCATCTACTTCTCTGAAAAACAGACCAACACTAAGGGACTCTGGCTAACAAAGTTCGCAGATGACTGCAAACTGGGAGCCATTATTGAATTTCCAAATGTGGCTATTCTACAAAAGGGCCTTACAGAAACAGATGCTTGGTGCCAGAGCCATGGGCTCAAGCTCATTGACAAGAAATGTATAGTTATCCCCTTTTAGAAAAAACATGGACCCATGAATTACCACATAGGTGACAATACACTAAACACCGAAAGTGTGATAAGTGACTTAGGGACACAGATGGAAAGTGGTCTCACCTTTGATAACCACATCACCACAACAGTCAGGAAATCCTTCCATGTGGCACACCTCATCACTAAGGGCTTTTCATCCAGAAAAAAGGAGGTCATTGTCCCACTGTACTCATCCCTCATTAGACGCATTATAGAATACAACACCCCATTTGGTATGTACCTCTCAAGACATCTGAAACAACTGAAAAGGCCACAGAAATGCCTCACAAAAAGAATCACAGACCTAAAGCAGATGCCCTATGCTGACCATCTAAAAAAACTCCAGCTATACTCTGTCACATATTGTCTACTCAGAGGCGATCTCTGCTTAACATACAAGGACATGTAAAACTCAGAGCTATTGGACATGCTACACTTAAAGAAATCCCAATCCCTCAGAGCCACATGCTCCAGGGATCTAAACCTTTTCATCACAATGAGCAAAACATGCTGGAGGGAAAGGTTCCTGACCCAGAGACTCCCCAGACTCTGGAATAGATTGCCCATGCATGTCAAGTAGAGCACCTCTTTGGCCCTCTTCAAAAGGAACCTTGATGATTGGATGGGAAATTCACCCTGGGGATCACGTCAGTTGCCCTGCTAGACAGGGGTCCAGAGAAGTAAATATTGTGGGAAGAAATTTCCAGGGAATTGTTATGGCTAGGCATGTATAGACCCTAAGGCTGATAGCCTAGTACCAACCTATGAACCTATGAACCTATTAGATTGGTTAAAAAAAGACTCAGTGGTGCAGTAAGAACATTGTGTAATATCTTTTAGTGATGGCATGCTTGGACCTAAACAGACTAAAGTCATCTGCATATTGAAAGAGGGTTTGTGTCCTGCTGCAGTTTGAAGGTTGCTTATAAACATATCGAAGAGGAGAGGACCTAAGATTGAACCCTGAGGGACACTAATGGTTATGGGCAGGTAGGATGAGTACCACTTTTGCCATTTGACACTTTGCACCATATCTAAGAGATAGTTTTTAGAGCATCTTAGAGTAGAGATGATGGACTGATGGACAATAATGTTTGTTGTAGTTTAGTATGGGAGACCACATCAAGCGATTTGATAACTTTAGGAATATAGAACAGACTAGTTTACCTTCATACCTAGTTATTGTGGTGTGGAAAACTTGAAGAGCTGTAGTGCTACTATGTGAAGAATGTTGAGTGGGAGAAAGTAAGTCACTATCTAGGAGATACTTTATTGTTTAGGAATATATACATCTTTCAAGGATTTAGGACAAGAGAGAAAACATGGCTGTTGGATGATAGTTGGAAAATTCCAATGTTTTTTCTCCTTTATGCACTGGGATAATATATATATATATATATATATATATATATATATATATATATATATATATATATATATATTTTCCATAGTGTGGGGATAATATATATTTTTCCATAGTTTGGGTACATATGATTCTAATATGGACCTGTTGAATACTGCTGATATGAGGCAGTCTTTGGCATCTGTGGCAAATTTTAAGAATTCAGCAGGAAGTTGGTCAGCTGTTAATGTTGTAGGTTTCAGTTATGATAGCAGTTTTTATATATTTTAGTTAGTAGTGGCTGAAGAGAAAATGCTGAGGCACTATTCTGAATGAGGTGAATGGTACCTACTATGTCATCAGTTAGATTGCTTAGTGCTGCAGATACTACTTGGATGAAGTGTGAGTAGAATTGTTAAGTGACGTTTAGGTTTGTTTCACTTGGTTGGGAATTTGGATGTGTAGTTTTTCAAAGTTTCATGAATTTGCTTTTTGCTGTTCAATAACCTTTTGGGTTAGAAAGGATATTATTTTTTAGTTGGGTGATTCATCATCATTATCATCATCCCCTTTTTCCCATTTACATGGGGTCGGGGTATCGTATTAACTGTCGCCAACTCTCTCGATTCAGTGCTACTCTCCTGACTTCTTCAACACTCATGTCTGACTGTCGCAGATCTTCTTTCACACAATCCATCCACCTCTTTGCTGGACGCCCTCGCTTCCTCTTACCTTCTTCCTGTCTGTCACAAATCTCCCTCACCAGATTGTCTTCTGCTTTTCTACACATGTGCCCATACCATCATAATCTGTTTTCTTTGATCTTTTCTGCAATTGGAGCTACTTTGGCTTCTGCTCTTATGTCTTCATTTCTTCACCTGTCCAGCAGTGTGCATCCTACCACCTTTCTCAGGCACTTCATTTCCATCACCTCTAGCTTCTTCAACTACTCTGCCTTTACTGCCCAGGTTTCTGTACCTTACAGTTGTACTGGTCGCACCACTGTCTTGTACACCTTACTTTTCAGCTTCTTTGGCATTCTTCTGTCATATACTACACCTGATACTCTATGCCAGTTGGCTGCAGCCCCTCTGATTCTAGCTTTGACCTCTTCATTCAGACTACCCTTCTCCTCAACCACCCCTCGCAGATACTTGAAGCTGTTTACCTGTTCCAATATCTTCCCATCTATCTCTATTCTCAGCTTCTTCTGATTTCCCCAATCTGCTGCCATTACCACTGTATTATATGTGCTTAGTTTCATCCCATGTGCCTTCAGATTTGCATTCCATTCTCCTATCCTTTGCTGAAGTTCTAGATCAGAGTCTTCCTGTACTGCCACATCATCTGCATAAAGCAGCTTTGTTGCTCTGACCCCTCCAACCTGTTTGCTGATGTAGTCCATTACCAGTATGAACAGCAGTGGGCTCAGAGGTGAACCCTGGTGTACACCCACTCCCACTGGGAACCCTCAGTGAGGCCAAACACTGTTCGTACTTGAGTCACTGGGTCCTTGTACATAGCCTGTACTAATTCTACCAATGTTTCTGGGACTTCAAACCACCGAAGTACTGCCCAGATCAGCTTTCTTGGGACCTTGTCATATGCTTTCTCCAAGTCTAGGAAAGCCCAGTTTGACTCTCTCCTCTTCTCTAGTTTCTTCTCAAGTATCAGTCTCAATGCAAACATCATGTCAATTGTGCTGCATCCTGATCTGAATCTGAACTGTTCATCTCCCATCTTACATTCTACTATTCTGAGTATATCCGTTTATCAATCACCCCCTCCAGAACTTTCATTGGGTGATTGTCAATTTGGATGTGTTTCTTGGAGAGATTTCTCAGCAGTCTATACTGTTAGTTAAAACTTACAAAGGTTGGGGAAGGCAGGATTCTTGAACACACTAAATATAGCAAAGGGGTGTTGACTATTTCCTCCAGTAGCTGAAGCCATGTAAAAGAAAGCCTTTTCAACATCAGAGAATGTATTCCAGAATACCATCATTCTTTTTGGGCTACATTTTGCCCTGTTGACATTTCATGAATTAATGGACAGAGGTCTAAACCCTCATGATGGTTTAAATTTCAAGTTGAATATAACAGATGTAAAATAGAAGCAGTAGGATATTGGCTTTTTCCAGGCACTGAAAAACAAGTATAAACATTCTTAGGTAATACTGAAAATCTGCTCCCTTTTGCATCAATATCATGTTCTTTTTATGGACCAAACAAAAAGGAAGATGCCCGTTTATATAAAATAGACAATAAAACAAGCATTTTGCTACTGTTCAATAGAAAAAAAGATGTGATTCTGTTTTTTTGTTGTTTGTTTATTTGTTTTTTTTTTCACTAAACCTGAATGCTGTAGCACTCCATGCGTGCAACTTTTGTAGCAAGCAGTTTACTCCAGTTTAAAAGAAAACAAAAAAAAATATTTAACTGTGGGGGTAGGGGCAGGGAGCTCCAGCCACCAGATTGCAGACCTTTTTTATGAAGAACTGGTGCTAGAGAGAGGGGCATTTATCTGAGTACCAGGTAGAAGCAGAAGACCTTTTTCCTGCTGTTCACATGGAGTTGAGGTGGTAGAGCACTAATATGGGGATCAGTCTCAGATGCTTAAAAAGTCAGCTACGCCTCTGATGATGCATCTGGGGTAGGATTAGGGCAGTGCTTTCATGTGCCTTTTGGGGGAAAACATCATTTATAAGTTATCTAATACTGAGTGGCAATTCTAGGTAATGAAGAAGGTGATCTTATCTGTAAATAATTATCTAATTGGCTAAGACTTCACACTGGCCTTAAATGATGTCACCCCTCCCTCCCCATAGCAGCAAATTAGGAAAACTAAACTTTGTTGTTGAACAGTCTTCTTATAACAATTTATTTTACTCTAAAAAAGCTGGTGTGCATCAAACCATCACAAGGCAGGTAACCTACCTAGGAAGTACAGGTGGATCTAAACCTCAGGCTTACAACCAGGGGACAGAGACTGTATAAAACAGTGTGGCAGTCCATACCCTGTGATGTGCCATATTAATGCATATAATATTGTTTTACACAGAGAGTTTCATAAACAGTAAGCATCTTGTAAATTTTTTTGTGTCTTTCAGATTTTCCCGGTTAGGGGCCGCCACAGTGGAACTCGGGTCCGCTAATAATTGGAAGTAGAGTTTTACGTGCTGGCTTGCCGGGCCTAATGCACAACCTTCAATGAAGCCTGTTCATGCATGTTGCCACACAGAAGACGCTCTAACTGAGAATCGAATGGGCAACGTCTAACTGTGAGGCGACAATGCTACCGCAGCACCACCACCGCAGTCAGTAAGCATCTTGTAAATAATATGACTTTAAGTAGTGTTGTGCATAGAGTGTCTTGTCAGTGTCTTGCTTCCCTTTAAGGCAGACATGTGTAATTGTTTGTATTAAGTAAAAAGGTTCTTACTGACAGTGCTTTTAATGAGCAATCATACTTTTGCTATTGTTGTGATTATCAGAAGCAATATCAATGTTAGCCTGAAATATCTGGTCTATGATTGTGGACCTACAGTAATTAATCAGCATCTGAATATCCACTGGCCCTTTACCAGTGATGTGTTCTGTACCACAGCAGAACAGCAATGGCATCAATAACACCTACACAACTGAAACTGTCGCACCTTATGGGAAACGGGTGCAAACACTGATCTCATTTCTATGTGTTTGCTGCACAGTAATCTGTGGAACTATAGCTACTCCCAGTGCACCCCAACAACTAAGTGGGCATGCCAACAGCCACGAACTAATAACAAATTGAGCCAGCATCAACTTTAATGGAGAAAGGTGCTTATATTTATTATTTTGACAGACAGACAGACAAATCACTAGCAACAATGACACTTGAACTAGATGATGTAATTTGCATTTTGTGTAAATTAGAACTGCTATATATTGTGGTTCTAATATATATATATATATATATATATATATATATATATATATATATATATGTGTGTGTGTGTGTGTGTGTGTGTGTGTGTGTGTGTGTGTGTGTGTGTGTGTGTGTGTGTGTGTGTGTGTGTGTGTGTGTGCATGCATGTGTGTGTGTGTACAAATATATATATATATATATATATATATATATATATATATATATATATATATGTTAATTGATTGATGACACTGCTGGAAATTAGGTATTAAACGATGTATACAAACTGGTATGTTGTACACTTACAAGATAACTACTAGTATCTCTCTTACTGCACTTGGCAGTTGTGAGGTGAGGCTTGCTTAAGGTGTGTATTTCACTGCCATAATCA